>NC_136261.1:135207658-135530158 GCF_964187855.1 Myxine glutinosa
TGTTGGATTTACTGGTATGTTGAGGGTCATTGTCATGTTGCAAGATACACCTTCGGTTGAGCTTCAACTCTCCGACAGATGGCCTCACATTATCCTCAAGCACCCTCTGGTACAATGAAGAATTCATAGTGGATTCTACGATGGTGAGCTGCCCAGGCCCTGATGCAGCAAAGCTGCCTCAAACCATAATATTTCCACCACCATGCTTTACAGTTGGTATCAGGTTCTTGTGGTCAAATGCTGTCTTTGGTTTTCGCCAAACATGTCTTCTGGTACTGTGGCCAAATAGCTCTACCTTTGACTCATCTGTCCAGAGCACATTGTTCCAGAAGTGCTGGTCTTTGCCTCGGTGTTCATTGGCAAATTTTAGTCTTGCCCTGATGTTCTTTCTGGACAGCAAAGGTTTCCTCCTGGCACACCTCTCATGTAGATCAAATTTGTGCAGCCTCTTTCTAATGGTAGACTCGTGCACTTTGACATCAACAGTGGCAAGAGCGACCTGTCGGTCCGATGATGACATTCTGGGGTTCTTAGAGACTTCTTTCAGCATCTTGCGGTCTGCTCTCGGGCTGAACTTGCTGGGGCGGCCTGGCCTGAACAAGTTGGCAGTTATTTGGAATCTTCTCCACTTGTAGATGATCTTCCGGACAGTCGAATGATTGATTTCAAATTGTTTGGAGATCTTTTTAAATCCCTTTACAGACTCGTAGGCATCTATGACCTTCTTTCTGAAGGCCTCAGAGAGCTCTTTTGATCTAGGCATGGTGACGCCGCACACTTCAACAACAAAGAGCAAACCAAACTAAATGTCTGAGGTTTAAATAAGACAGGTTTCTCCAAGATCCTCTCCAACGATGTTCTTATCATTTGCACCTGAGCTGGTGCACCTGATTCTAATTTTAGGTATTTGAAATAGTGATAAATGTAGGGGTGTACTTACTTTTTCCACATGTGAAATTTGCATTTATGTTTATTTAAATTATACAATGGACTACAAAATGTAAATGTTTCATGATATTTGTTATATTATATCACCTTTATCTATCAATATTGTTGAAATGAAGATAAAATAGCTGTATGTTGAAATATGTTGAAAAAGTCAAAATTTACATGGGGTGTACTTACTTTTTCACGTGACTGTATATTATATATGCATATATATATATATATATATATATATATATATATATATATATATATATATATATATATATATATATATATATATATATATATATATATATATATATAAAAATATATAAGTATATATATATATAAGTATATATATATATAAGTATATATATATATATATATATATATATATATATATATATAAGTATATATATATATATATATATATATATATATATATATATATATATATATATATATATACACACACACCAGCAGAAGTACCCGGCATTGCCGGGCGGGGGAGGGGAGGGGAAGATGAGGGGAGGGGAACGGGGGGGGGGGAGGGGAGGAGAGGGGGGGAGGGGAGGAGAGTGGGGGAGGGGAGGGGAGAAGAGGGCGGGGGAAGTACCCGGCATTCCGTGTATAAACGTGAGGGAGAAGAGGGGGGAGGGGGAGGGGGAGGGGGAGGGGAGGGGGGAGGGAAGGGGGACGGGGGAGGGGAGGTGGAGGGGGGGAGGAGGGGAGGGGTGAGGGGAGGGGGAGGGGGGAGGAGGGGGAGGGGGAGGGGGAGGGGAAGGGGTATGGGGGAGGGGAAGGGGAAGGGGTAGGGGGGAGGGGGAAAAGGGAGGGGGAGGGGGAAAAGGGAGGGGGAGGGGGAAAAGGGAGGTGGAGGTGGAAAAGGGAGGGGGAGGGGGAAAGGGGAGGGGGTAGGGTGGAGGGGGAAGGGAGGGGAAGGGGGAGGGAAGGGGAGGGCCAGTCAACAATGACGTTGCCGTTCTCATGGTCAGAGAGCAGCACAACAATCGCGACATCGTCCTGAATCTTCGCAACAGCACGAAGCGGATTTTGGAGACTCACCGATCCTGTGACGTCCTCCAGTACCGGCGTTGCCGGGTGGGGGAAGGGAGACCCGTACATTCGCCCTCTCGACTCAAGCTCACTCGGACAAAAGCCTCGCACAAATTACACCGTGAAGGCCCAATGGCCATGTCTATGCCACAAATCAAGTACGTGAGCGAGTCGGGCGCACTGAATTGAAAATATATAGAACGCTCATACTCCGTGAAAAGTGAAGCTACAATATTTTTGAAAAATTTCATTGGTTGCTAGGAGACGGCAGCATGTAAAAACCGTTTGAATATTTGCAATACAGTTTGATCCAGAGGTGTGGTATGGTCTTGCTGGTTGGTGGACACGATATGTGTAAGGGAAATTATTTTGGTGTCCTGTATCTGGTCGTGCTAGTTGGTGAACACGGTAAAGTTAAGGGAAATGTTTCCTTTTTTTTCTTCTTTTTTTTTGTTGTTGTTGTTGTTGTTGTTGTATACAAGATCGAGGCTCGTGAAAGAGCGAACATTAATCACACAGAAAGACAAACCGACACATAAACATATAACATCGGGAGCGGTAGACAAGATGGGGAGAGAGGGGGAAGGACACAAACACAACATTTGAGAGCAGGGACCGAGAGACATGGAGACATCGAGAGATCTGAGAGAGGGCGAGGGCTTTGGGGGGGGGGGGCATGGGAAGGGGGCGGTGGGAGAGGTATAAAACATATGGACACTGCCAGGACTTCCAGGAAAGAAGTTGGAATTTCAAACAAGGTGGATCTGGGGTGAATTAGCGGGGGTAGAAAAGATCAAGGTTTTGGATGAGGGAAGATAAGAGATGGTGGTGAACAGCTGTTTTAAAGACCTGGAGGGAGGGGTGGGATTGAAGGGAGTGAGGGAGTTTGTTCCAGAGGCGGGAGAAAAGAGGAATGAAAGAGTGAAGGTGAGCAGAGAGCCGAGATTTCGGCAGTTTAACCATCAGAGGGTTGCTGGCAGATCTTGTGCGACCTGTAGGAATATTTGGGGGACAGAGCACAGAGAGAGCTGGGGGTGCAAGGCCGGAGAGGAGTCGGTAGAAGACAGAAAGACCACCTACCTGCCTGCGGTGAGTGAGTAAAAGGCCCTCAGAGATAGCTTCATCGCGGGAGATTCCAATAATTCTGAAAGCTTTGGTTTCAACAGCGTGAAGCCGAGCTAGGTGTGAGGCAGGAGCACCGGCCCATAGGGGAGAACAGTATTCCATTGAGCTGCGGATGAAAGCCTTGTATGTGGTGAGGAGCTCAGGTGTGCCGAGGAAGGACTTCGCACGACGGAGGATACCCAGTCGGCGACTGGCTTTGGAGGCCAGCTTGGAAATGTGGTTTTCCCAAGAAAGATCATGGCAGATAGTGAGACCCAAAAGCTTGAGCGACAGAACTTCTTGGAGAGGATTGTTGAGAAAGTAGATGGGAGGGTTGTCCAGTCGATCTTTTCGGAGAGACATAGTAAGAGTGTGAGATTTGTCAGGATTGAAAGACATGTTCCACTTGTTTGACCAGTCTGTGATTTTGTCCAAGTCTTCAGAGAGTGAGGAGGCTGCAGACTGCCGATCTGAGGGAAGAGGAATGGAGCGGCAGAGAGTGGAGTCATCAGCGAAGAGATAGAGAGGATTTTCAAGAGAGTCAGAGAGATCATTGATGAAGACCAGAAAAAGCACGGGGCCCAGAACACTGCCTTGGGGAACTCCAGCCTGAACAGGAAGAGGAGATGAGAGAAACCCATTCAGGGCCACACGTTGACGACGACTAGAGAGGAAGTCCGCCAGCCATGCGTGGAGATTTCCATGGATACCAAAGGAGGAGAGTTTGGTGAGCAGAGCGGGGTGCCAGACCGTGTCGAAGGCACGTGATATGTCGAGGGAGACAGCTCTAATTTCCTGTTTGGCATTGAGGACCTCCATCCATTGTTGAGACAGCAGAAGCAGCATGTCCAGAGTAGAGTGACCTGGTCTGAAACCAAATTGATGATCAGAGATCAAGCCATTGGAGAAGAGGAAAGATTTCATATCCGAAGCAATGATGGATTCCATGACTTTGCTGATAATTGGGAGAAGGCTGATTGGTCTGTAGTTGCTAGGATCTGTTTTGCACCTTTTTTGTGCAAAGCGGTGATGTTGGCTGATTTCCAAGCAGATGGCAGTTGACCTTGAGCAAAAGAGAGGGTGAAGAGAACAGAGAGAGGGTGAGATAGAGCGGCAGAGCAGAATTTTAGGACCCTAGGGCTGATGCCGTCGGGTCCAGTTGCAGAATCAGAGTCGAGGGTTGACAGAAACTTTTCCACCTTGTCAGGAGGAAAGGACACGGAGTCCAGGAGCAGCAGGGTTCGACTGGGTATGGTGGGTACAGAGAGGGATGGGTTTGGGACACAAGATTTAGAGGCAAACACAGAGTTGAGGCATTCAGCTTTTTCACGTGCAGAGTCAGCTGTGTAGCCGTTTGAGGTAAGGGAGGGGATGGAGGGGGAACAAACACCAGAAACGGATTTGACCAGACGCCACCAGGATTTGGAAGAGGGAGACAGATAAGAGAGTTCGGTCTTGAGAACGGAGAGATATTGTTTCCTGGCTCTCCTGAGGGTGGACACACACTTGTTTCGGGCTTTGTGAAAGGAAATGAGATTTCCTTCCGTTGGATTTGCTTTCCAGGAGACGAAGGCAAGTTGTTTCTGGGCAACAGCCTCACCACAAGATTCCGTGTACCATGGACGGGAGGAAGGGTATGACAACTGAAGACGAGATGGGATAAATCTGTGCATGAGAGAGAGCAATTTACTTTGGAAGAATTCCCAGGATGAGTTGATGTCAGAGGTGGTAGAGATGGGAGACCAGTCCAGATGATTGATGGCTGCTTGAAGACCGTGCCAGTTGGCCTGAGTGAAATGCCAGACTCGTCAACGCTGAGCAGGCTCTCTGAGGATGGTCAGAGAGATGTCCACTTTAACAAGGACATGATCAGATGATCCGATTGGAGCAGAAGAAGAGCAGCAGACATTTTCAGGGAAGTTAGTCATAACCAAGTCCAGAAGAGAAGATGTTCCGTTGACTGAGATCCGGGTCGGGAAATTGACAGAATGTGTCAGTCCCAGTGAGTCGCAGAAGTCCTTTGCTGAGGAGCCATGGCTGGTGAGAGAGGTACCCACACCCAGCCAACTGGCATGATGACAGTTGAAATCACCACATATGAGGAAGAGAGAGTTGGGATGAGTAGATAGAAGTTGGTCCATATTATCAGACAGCGAGATGTAGATGGAGTCATCACTGTTTGGTGGACGGTACAACACACATATGAACAAGAGGTGGGAGCGAAGGGGAAGCCGTAGCCAGAGGTATTCCTGGGGGTGAGGTGGAGAGAGTGCAGTGCAGGGCGGGTGAGGAAGAGAGTTTTTGATAAAGATAGCAACCCCGCCTCCAGAACGAGGCTCAGGTCTATCATACCGGAGGAGGGAGTAGCCCGGGAGAGATACTAAGGAATCAGAGACATCATAAAGGAGGAAAGTTTCTGTTAAGCAGATCACGTCTGGTTTGACAGAAGCAACCTGTATGGAGAAATCAGTTAAGTTTGAACGAAGGCCCCGGATGTTTGAGGTCCATACCGTTAATGAAGAGGAAGGGGGAGCATCAGATACAGAACAGGGCGGAGGAGGGGTAGGGTAAGATGTGGAAGAGGTGGAAGAGGTAGGGAGAGCTGTTGAAGGTGCGTCAGAGATTTCAGAATAGCTCGGAGAAAGGGAAGGATGGGGCGGACAAAAGGTTTGATGGTGATTGGGTGAGGCACAATGAGGTGTTATTTGAGGAGGGGGAAGAGCGAGGCAGAAGGTTGGGGGAGATTGAGGTGAGAGTTGGAAGTGGGAACAAGCGGGGAGGACGCTTTGAGGAGTGGGAGTGAGAGGGGGGAAATTGAGAAGCAATGAGGGTGGGGAGATTTGAAGGGGAGGGGTGAGGGGGGAGTTTGGGAGGGAAGGGACAAGGGGAGGGATTTGAAAGGGATGGGATATGGGGGAGATTTGGAGGGGAGGGGTGAGGGAGGAGTCTAGGAGGGGAGGGGCGAGGGGGCGTCTTGGCGGGGAGGGGTGAGGGGGTAGTTTAGGAGGGAGGGGGCAAGGGGGGAGATTTGAAAGGGATGGGTGATGGGGAAGATTTGGAGGGGAGGGGTGATGGGGAAGATTTGGAGGGGAGGGGTGATGGGGAAGATTTGGAGGGGAGGGGTGAGATTGGATTTTAGAAAGTGTACGATTTATGGGAAACGAACATTTATTGCAAAATGAGTTTCTTGTGACCTTTGAGTTAAAAATACGTTTAAGGACGCTGGATGGAGGATGGAGTGCAGGAGAGTTTAGGGAATGTAGAAAAAAGGCACTATAGGAGATGGATATTTTTTTTGGGATATATTTGGGGTATATTTTTCTGTCATTTTCTGTGGTTGCTTCTCCTTCCCCGTATTTTTGTTCATTTTATTGTTTTTTTCCACTCTCTTGAGTTGTGGGCCTTCCTTGAGTGCTATTACATTTATCATCATCATCATTGGAATGTCTGTTGTAAAGATACGGACATCAAGTCCGTATCTTGACGCAGAGAGCATCAAGCACCATCTTTTTATACCAGGCAACGGCAACGGCAACGCACTAACGCAGACCTCGCTCGGCCCCGCCCACAGCAACCTCTCTCGGCCCCGCCCATAGCTGCCTCGCTCGGACCCGCCCACAGCGACCTCGCCCGGGCCCGCCCACAGCGACCTCGCCCGGGCCCGCCCACAGCGACCTCGCCCGGGCCCGCCCACAGCGACCTCGCTCGGTCCCGCCCACAGCGACCTTGCTCGGTCCCTCCCAAGTCCCACAGCGGCATCACTCCGCCCTACACGGCACTATCGATATATTATTCGTACAATGCCGGGTACTTCTGCTCGCTGAAAACAAATCTATGTGAAACATGCTACTGTGGCGGACACAAAAGCCCACTGGCGTGGTGACATCATTCCGCGCACCAAGTGGGCGGTGGCCACGCCCGAGGGGTAGGCGTGGCCTCATGATATACACCGGGCGCGCAGCCCGGAGCGCGCCAGTGTTACAGTGGGCTCCTGAAATAAAGACGCTTATAAGTTACCGCTTGTCCGCTTCCTCCTTGCTCGCAAGCAGCGCGCGTAACGCCGCGCTTTACTGGTGACCCTCGACGTTGGATCTGCCGGAGCGATCCTTCCACACGCGACGCCATTGCCATGGCCAACTTCATCAAACTTCTCGAATTTTGGGAGGCTCAGGCCGAAGTCTGGTTCGTCCAGGCCGAAGCCCAATTTCAGCTTCGGCGCCTCACCGGCGATGACACGCGCTATTTCCACGTCGTCGCCTCCCTCGGGCCCGGCACAGCCGCTCGAGTTGTGTCCGTCCTTCGCCACCCACCGGACGGCCACAAGTACGAGGCACTCAAGCGGCTACTCCTAGCCACGTTCGGCCTCACGGACGACGCACGGGCCGACCGTCTCCTGGATCTCCCCGAGCTCGGTGACACGCGCCCGTCGGTCCGAATGGACCATATGCTGTCACTGTTGGGCGACGAAGCCCCCGGTTCTCTATTCCGGGCGCTTTTCCGTCGCCAACTTCCAGCGCAGGTTCGCCTCGTGTTGGCCGGGACCGGGCTAACGGAACCCCGAGCATTGGCGGCCGAGGCGGACAAGTACTTCGCCGCTTCGGACACGCGGGCGAGAGTCGGCGTGGCCGTCACGACCCTCGTGGCTGATGCTGCTAATGCTGCTGATGCTGCTGATCCACAGCATCAGCTTATACAGCATACGCAGCATGCTGATACACACCTCGTGACCGCCGCCATGCCCCGCCCACCGCCGCGGCGAAAACCGGGGAAACCCGCCAACTCCACCGGCCTGGCGGAGCCAGCCGTGCTCCTACAGCTCCACCACCTGGTGCTGGTTCCACGCCAAGTTCGGCCACGAAGCTCGGCAGTGTCATCCGCCATGCTCCTTCAACAGGTCGGGAAACGCCCGGGCCTGCGCTCAATAGTGGCGATGAGCGCCGGCCGTTCGAGCAGCCTGCTGTTCATAACGGACACCTTCTCCGGGCGCCGTTACCTGTGCGACACGGGAGCGCAGGTGAGTGTCGTTCCCGCCGGCACGTCAGACAAGCACGCCGCGGGTGGGGGCCCCGCGCTGCTTGCCGCGAACGGGACACCCATCCGTACGTACGGAAAACGCTGCCTCTCTCTGCGGTTCGGAGGGCAGGTTTTCCGATGGACGTTCGTCACCGCCGACGTGCCCATGCCACTGTTTGGCGCGGACGTCCTGTGCGCTAATGGGCTCCTGGTCGACGTCAAGCGCAGACGTCTTGTCCAGGCCGAGACGTTCAGCTCGCTCGCTTGTGCGTTGCCCAGCTCGGCGAGCAGCTCAACGAGCGACTTGCCAAGCGGCTTGCCGAACGGTTCGGTTCCGGCCACGTTGGTCTGTACGCTTCCGGCAGCGGACGCATTCACCCGCCTCCTCGCCGGCTTCCCGGCCCTCACGCGGCCCACCTTCTCGGCGGGGGCCGTCAAGCACGGGGTGGCCCATCACATCCCCACCGTCGGGCCACCGGTCTACGCCCGGGCACGCCGCCTCGAGCCGACGAAGCTGGCGGTGGCAAAAGCGGCGTTCGCTACCCTGGAGCGACTCGGCATCGTTCGGCGCTCAGAGAGCGCTTGGGCGTCGCCGCTGCACATCGTGCCGAAGCCCGGCGGGGGATGGCGACCGTGCGGGGACTATCGCCGTCTCAATGATGCCACGACTCCCGACCGCTACCCCGTCCCCCACATTCAGGACTTTTCCGCCCGTTTGGCGGGCATGTCCTTCTTCTCGAAGGTGAACCTCATACGCGGCTACCATCAGGTCCCCGTCAGGCCGGAGGACGTCCCGAAGACGGCGGTCATCACGCCATTCGGACTCTTCGAGTTCCTGCGCATGCCCTTCGGTCTGAAGAATGCGGCTCAGGCGTTCCAGCGACTGATGGACAGCATCCTGCGCGACTTGGATTTTGTCTACGTCTACCTGGACGATATCCTCGTTGCCAGCGCGTCCCGCGAAGAGCACCTACGCCACCTCCGCACGCTCTTCGAACGCCTGGGCCAGCATGGCCTGATTGTGAACCCCGCAAAGTGCCGGTTCGGCGCCGCCATAATCGATTTTCTGGGGCACCGTGTCACCAGGCACGGAGCCGTCCCCCTGCCGGCCAAGGTGGAGGTGGTGAAGGGGTTTCCACGCCCCCGCACGATCAGAGGGCTGCAGGAGTTCCTGGGCATGGTGAACTTTTACCATCGGTTCCTGCCCCGTATCGCCCAGCTCCTGCGCCCCCTGCACGAAGCTCTCCGAGGTAAGCCGGGCAAAGGCGACGTTACCTGGACCGAGCAGATGGACACGGCGTTCACGGGCGCGAAGCTCGCCTTGGCTAACGCCACCATGCTTGCGCACCCGGCGCCCGATGCACCGATCGCCCTCACCACCGATTCCTCAGACTACGCGGTGGGCGCGGTGCACGAGCAATGGGTGCGTGGAGCTTGGCAACCGCTGGCGTTCTTTAGCCGGCAGCTTAAGCCCGCCCGAACGCCGTTACAGTACCTTCGACCGCGAGTTGCTCGGGCTTCACTTGGCGGTCAGGCACTTCCGCCATCTGCTCGAGGGCCGTGCGTTCACTGCCTACGTCGACCACAAGCCGCTGATCTTCGCGATGGGCAAGGTCACCGAGCCGTGGTCGGCCCGGCAGCAGCGTCACCTCTGGGTCGTGTACGAGTACACGACGGACATCCAGCACGTCGCGTGGAAGGACAACCCGGTGGCGGATTGCCTTTCCCGGGCCGTCGCCCACGCAGCCCACCTCGGCATCGACTATGCCCGGATGGCAGCGGACCAGGCCGCTGACCCCGACGTCCAGGCCTTGCGGACCGCCGTCACGTGCCTCCGCGTCACCGAGGTGCCGTTCGACGGCGCGGGCGCGACCCTCTTGTGTGACGTCTCCCTCGGGCGTCCTTGCCCTATCGTGCCCGCGGGCTGGCAGCGCCAGGTGTTTGACGCCATCCACGGCCTGTCCCACCCGGGTGCGAGGGCCTCCCAAAGGCTGATCGCCGACAAGTTCGTCTGGCATGGCCTCCGGAAGGCCGTCCGCGGCTGGGCCAGGACGTGCCTCGCGTGCCAGCGCGCCAAGGTGCACCGGCACACCCAGGCCCCATTGGCCCCGTTCACGGTGCCGGAATGCCGGTTTGACCACGTCCACGTGGACCTGGTGGGACCTCTGCCCCCCTCGCGGGGTTTCACCTACGTCCTCACCATGGTGGACCGCACCACCCAGTGGCCGGAGGCCGTGCCCTTGGCGTCGACAACGGCGGCCGATGTCGCGCAGGCTTTCATCGCCACCTGGGTCGCCCGGTTCGGCGCCCCCTCAGACATCTCGTCCGGCCGCGGCCCCCAGTTCACCTCGGAGCTCTGGGGGGCGGTCGCGCAGTGGCTCGGGGTCCGGCTGCACCGAACCACGGCCTACCACCCCCAGGCTAACGGCCTGTGTGAGCGATTTCACCGCTCATTGAAGGCCGCGCTCCGGGCCACCCTCCGCGACGGCGGCTGGGTCGACAGGCTCCCCTGGGTCCTGCTGGGCCTCCGGACGGCGCCCAAGGAGGACCTGCGCGCATCCGCGGCGGAGTTGGTCTTCGGGCAACCGCTGCGGGTGCCGGGCGAGTTCCTCCCCGACTCCACGGCACCATGGTCCGCCATCTACCAAGATGCCACGCCATCTACCAAGATGCATCTACCAAGATGCCAAGATGCCACGCCACGGCTCCAACTACCAAGTCCTCCATGGAACGCCTCTCGCTTCCCAGATCGAGGGCCACGTGGTCAGGAGAACCTCGTCCCTTCTGGTTGCCCTGCCGTCCCACCGGGAGCGCTGGCAGGGTGTACTTCAAACTAAGCTTAAGTGTCAAGTGTTAAGTTCCTCCTTGCCCTCGCAAGGGAAAGGCTAGGGTCAAGCTCTTCCAAATTTCCAAACACTAGAAATCGGACGTCTCAAATTAATTAACTAATTTGTTAATACATCTCAGTCGCCCGCGACCTCTCTAGCGCGGGCGTCGAACCAGTTCATTTCCGGGCGACCGGGCCGAGTATCGGCCCGGCCGTGGCCGAAGCCGTTGATTCCGCCGTAGCACGCTAACGCGTAGGCTCGCGCGTCCCTGGTCCGCCGGGGCTCCGCGGGTGTCCTACCGTGCCCACGTCGCCATGCTACCTGAATAAGAGAGTCAGACGTGGTGCCCGGGGAGGGAGTTCGCTGTCTAAACATGGTAGCGCTAGGCCAGTGGGACCGCCGGGACCCAAGTGCACTCACAAGTTGTTCTGCGCGTGGGCGGCAGTATCAGACCGGGGTGCCCAAACGCTCCCCGGCTAAAGTTCATCCTGAAAGCGCCCACATTGTGTGGACAAACCAAGTCAAGGGCCACGTGGTCAGGAGAACCTCGTCCCTTCCGGTCACACTTTGCCTATCGGCCGGCCTCGAAGACCGAAATTGTGATGGTGTCACCCGAAAAATCATGCAGCGAAAATGAATGAACTCATTCATTTCGTCATCTAAACAGTGACGCGCATGAATGGATGAACGAGATCCTCACTGTCCCTATCTACTATCCAGCGAACCCACAGCCAAGGGAACGGGCTTGGCGGAATCAGTGGGGAAAGAAAACCCTTTTGAGCTTGACTCTAGCCCGACTCTGTGGGGGGACTTGAGTGGCCGCAGGCACTCAATAGGGCTGGACCCGTGAAATTTCGGGGATTTTTGGTAAAATTACCTCAGGGTAAAGTTACATAGGAAAACGCCGGGTTAAATTTCCGTCGCCGAAGGACTTTATTTTTATTACGAAATTCATCCCGACTTCGCCTCTAGGAGTTATTGAAAATATTAACTTATATAAAAATTAGTTTTCTAAGACTGAAGCGCAGTGACGTCATCACGCCCTTAGTTTTCTATGACTGAAGCGCAGTGACGTCATCACGCCCCCGCCACGAGTGTCGAAGGTCTTTCGAAGAAGAAGAGCTCGGAGTTGGACTGGACACGAGGCGGAGCGGACGCCATTTGGAAGAGCTGAGAGGACTCAGTCATGATAGGGTGAGCCTGAGTGAGTATATCAAGACAAGAACAAGATCTAGAAGGAGGTATGTATGGTGCGAGTCATATAAATATACTAGCGGGGTCACCCGTGGGAATCCCACGGGCATGGATGTGTGTGACATTTCGACATATTGAGTTATATGCTGCACATTCATTTTTACAAAATGGTTACTGGCAAGGCATCAGATCCAGAAATGGTGTGATGAACACAATTTATTTATTTCACATAATATGTGACCCCTCACTCCTCTCCACCTGACACTCTCCTGTCTCCACCTGACACTCTCCTGTCTCCACCTGACACTCTCCTCTCTCCACCTAGCACTCCTCTCCTCTCCAAACCCTCACATCCCTCTCCTTTCCAATCCCTCACCTCTCCAATCCCTCACACTCCTCTCCTCTCCAATCCTTCACACGCCTCTCCAATCGCGCCTCACACTCCTCTCCAATCGCGCCTCACACTCCTCTCCAATCGCGCTTCACACTCCTCTCCAATCGTGCCTCACACTCCTCTCCAATCGTGCCTCACACTCCCCTCCAATCACTCCTCTCCAATCGTGCCTCACACTCCTCTCCAATCACGCCTCACACTCCTCTCCAATCGTGCCTCACACTCCTCTCCAATCGCGCCTCACACTCCTCTCCAATCGCGCCTCACTCGCCTCTCCAATCGGCTTTCCCCGTCTCGTTTCTCTCCTTTTTCTCCCGTCTCGTTCTTTTTCTTGCTCCAAATCGGCCCGTCGGAATCGGAAATCGGCCCGTCTCGCCCGTCGGCCCGTCGGAATCGGAAATCGGCCCGTCTTGCTTTTGTGCTTGTGCGTAAATAAATTGTGTTCATGACACCATTTCTGGTGTTGGGCTAGCGGCTAGGGTGCCAGCTTATAGGATCCTGGGTTCGAATCTCGGTCGATCGCCGAATTAATGCCAGGGGGGTTGACTCAGCCTGTCATCCTTCCGAGGTCGGCTAATTGAGTACCAGTTCACTGGTAATTCCCTGTTTGTCGTTGAAGGCGGCAAAAAGGGTTGGCGTCAGGAAGGGCATCCGGCCGTAAAACATTGCTTCAAAAAGGGGACAAAAAAACAACAACTACCACGGTCCCCGAAAAGGCCAACCCCCGCTTTGCGGGGAAAAATGGCCTCTAAACGGTGGTTTTTACACCATTTCTGGATCTGATGATTTGCCAGTAACCATTTTGTAAAAATGAATGTGCAGCATCTAACTCAATATGTCGAAATGTCACACACATCCATGCCCGTGGGATTCCCACGGGTGACCCCGCAAGTTTGCATTGACGTTCGTCGATGGACTCGTTCGCCCGTCTCATTCGTTTTCTTGCTGCATCCTGTTCAAGTCTGCGTTCTTCATCGATCGTCTCATTCATTTTGGAAATAGAAGTTTCCACGCAGCGCATGAATTGTCACGATCCTCAAGAGGAATTTGTCTCGTAATCATCAAATGATAAATGGCAAGTAAATTATATTGTGGAAAATTAAAGATTTCAAATAAACCTATTTAAAGTGTATTCGCACATAACTAATTTTAAAAAACGAAGAAATATCTCTCGGTAATTTCCTGAAACATATTTTACTTCCGGCTAATAATGTTGAATTAAATAAAAACGAAGAAATATATGTCGGCATCATTGTTGACGTTTTTGTGACGACTGTCATCAAACGAAAAAGTAATATATCTTAACGGAAAAGCAAAAGCGAATTTTTAATATATATCGACACGTTGCCGTCGGTGTCATGTTGGGCGGTGTATGATACACCATGACGCGATTTTTAAAAATATATCTCTGCATTTTCCCGCGTGTGTGGAATGTTCTCAATTATTGCTGACACCGAGTCCAAAACCATCGATAAAAATGAAATCATATGGTGAGTTAGATTGGAGATAAAGGCGTGAGAGAGACTCAATGGCCTTGAAGTTACAGGCGTTTGAGAATTCATTTCGTTCTATAAACGGCAACTTTCATTGGATTTCCTTCCCGTTTTTTTTCAACCGAGTCGAAAACTATGTTAGCGACTGTGAAAAATGAAATGATATATCGAATTTTTAATATGTATCGACACGTTGCCGTCGGTGTCATGTTAGGCGGTGTATGATACACCATGACGCGATTTTAAAAAATATATCTGCATTTTCCCGCGTGTGTGGAATGTTCTCAATTATTGCTGACACCGACTCTAAAACTAAACAAGAATGTATCAATTGAATGCAGGTTTATTAGCAACAACGATGAACAATCAATCTGCAAGACAAAGAAAGCGATGGTAGATATTAGAATAAGATAATAGATACAGAATATGCAAATAACAATGTGCAGTATTACACAAGATGAGAACGCAATAGAGAACAGCACCATACAAGAGTTGTCTATCTCCCTTTCCCAAAAACGTTCAATTGTGACACAGAATAGAACGAAACTGGAGACCGAGAAAAAGGATCACATGAGTTTATAATTGATATTCTTCTGAATTGAATCGGGCTGGTGGTTTGATAATTCGCTTCGGGCGGCCCGTCACCACCCGATCAATCGTCGGAGTCCTCTGAGGGCAGTTCGTAATTTCCTGGTCCATTGTGGGAGTCTCCGGTGGGTGGTTCACTATCGCCCTGTCCGACGCCGGAGTCCCCTCCAGCTGGTCCATCATCACCCGAACCGTCAAGGGGGCAGAAATAGGCAGTGACCATGGAGGTGTGGCGGTGGTCTGCACATGTGGTTGGTTAGCGACTCTCGCGGGTGGTGTCATCGCGGTGGTGGAGCGGAGTGTCTGTGATGGTAAGCCCGGCGCAATGACATGTTGGGGTTCACCCTTCTGGGGAGTGGTAACAGGATTGAGACAGACTCTTGGAGCGGCGATGGGTTGGGTACCAGACATTAAGTATTTCGGTACGATTGGCATAACACTTGGCATAACGGTTGGCAGCATGCCACTTTTGCCAGTCGTAGTGGGAGTTGTCATGCTGAAAGGCGTAAAACGTCGCAGGAACTTACGATTCCGGAGAGTGATTCTTCCGGAGCCATCCACCTTGACAACGTATTGATCGAATTGTTTTACCTCAATCACGGTTCCGGTCCGGTCCCATTTTCGTGGTTCCAGGCCGGTCTGGTTCTGGATCCGGACATGGTCCCCGACGGCCAGTGGAGGTAGTTTTGTCGTGTGTTCAGAGAGTCTTTCGATCTCCCTGGCATGCCGAATGCGCAAAGCTTCCTCACGATTGTTGCGTGTTTCCCGCCAGGTGTCCGATGGCAAGTATCTGCCTGGGATGATGGGTATGAAGTCCTTGACTGGCCTCTTGAAGATGATCATGGCTGGAGACAACCTAGTGTCCTGATCCGGTGCATTCCGGTACTGGAGTATTGCACGTTGGAACCGATCAGTGTCTAGTTCACCATTGGAACCAGTGTTATCGGTGATCATTCTTTTCGATGTTTTGACTGCGATCTCGGCACGACAGTTGCTGTGTGGGAAGGCAGTGGATGACAACCGATGGTTAACGCCCCACCGACGCAAGAAGTCTTGGGTGTCATGTGCCGTGAATTCTGGCCCACAGTCAGATGCCAATTCGTCGGGGATACCATAAGTGGCGAAGTTCGACCGCAGACATTTCACTAGGCCTTGTGCCCCGCCAGTAGTTAGCTGAATGATTGGCCAATTAGAGTAACGATCAACGGTGACCAAATAACTCCGACCCTTGTGATGAAAGTAATCTGAACAAAAGTACTGGAAAGGGTAGGCAGGTTCAGCTGAGGCTGTAGGTGGAGCACTTGGGTGCGATGGGGCCATCCGATTGCAGTGTGAGCAGCGATTGCGCATCTCATGAATCTGGGGAGTGATTCCAGGCCAAAAGATCGAGCTGCTGGCCCGGGTGGTCATAGCCGTGACTCCTTGGTGAGCAGCATGAAGATTCTCAAGGACAAGCTTCCGTAGCTTCGGTGGGATGATAATCCTCCCCTTGTAGACCACTATGCCATCAATAGTGTAGAGGTGTTCACGGAAGGGAAAGTATTCCAAAATGGACACAGGGAAATCGTCCCGACTGGCAGGTAGACCCTGCTCAATAGAATTGAGTAACTGCAGCATCTGAGTGTCACTTGCTGTTTCGTCCCGAACATCGTCCCAAGTGACGGACCGCACAGAATCGAGTGTCTTGATGGCTGCCATAGAAATAGCCATTTCCATGCCAGAGTCGTCATCTGTGGTCCACAGCCCAGTCAAGGTGTGCTGTCTTAGTGTAGTCGATGTGGCCACATCCATAATGGAGGAAATGTCATCCACCAGTGGCAGTCGTTCCGATGGTCTGGCACCCGACGGATGTCGTGAAATCGCATCTGGTACGCAGTGTCGTTTTCCCGGGATGTGGATAATTCGGAAACGATATGCTAGGGTCCTTTCTTTCAAGTTGGCAAGCCGCGTGTTATGGATGTCCTCTAATCGTCTGTCACCAAGAAGCTTGATTAAGGGCTTGTGATCGACGGCAATAATCAGGTTCTTGCATCCCAACACAAAATACTTTACTTTTTCCAGGCTGTCCGCCACTGCTAGAGCTTCACCCTCTATCGGAGCATAGCGCGACTCCGCTGCATGGGTGAAGCGGCCTCCAGCAAGGGTGATTTTCCAGCCATCGGGGCAGCACTGTGGGGTTTCACCAGGGCATCTGCAGTGTTTTTGGAGGAGCCAGAAGCCAATCCCATCCTTCGACCAGTCAGTTGCGAGACATGTTGTCCGTTCCTTGTCAAAGATCCGGACCCCATTTGCGACTTCAGATATGATGAGTCGTTTTGATTCTTCGAATAGGGATTGTAGTGTTGCATCCCAGTAGAAGGGGGTGCATGGTTTTAGGAGGTCCCGAAAAGGTCGCATCCTCTCGGTCATGCTGAAGCAGTATGTTACCTGATTGACTAGCCCAAACCAGGAGCGAATGTCAGTAATTGTTTTTGGTGTGGGGAAGTCCTGTATCGCTTGGAGATACCTTTGGCATGGTCGTACACTGTCCATGGTGATCTCGAATCCAGCGAATTCGACCGTGTCCTGACCAAAATGGAATTTCGTCGGATTTTGCGTAATCCCATTACGGCCGCACAGGTCGAGCCAGTTGCATGTCTGAAAAAAGCTCTCTTCCAATGTGTCGCTCCACATGATGGTATCATCAATACATTTGGACTTGTTTTTGAAGTCCGATACGATTTCGTCAAATCGTCTGGAGTATCCATCACCTGAAGCGATGTAACCTTGGGGAGTGGTGCAGTAACGGTATCGGCCCCATGGTGTGATGAACGTTGTCAGATGGCGGTCACATTCTCTGATTGGAACGCTGTGATAGCCATTCCAGGCGTCTGTTACCGTCTTTTTGGTGTTATGTGGCACCGCCATTGCTTGATGGAAGGGTGACTGGGTGTGGTGGGTCTCACGTGTGCAGTGCGCATTCAGTGGTTGCAGATCAACTGTCCTCCGTGGGGTCCCATCCTTCTTTGGACAGACGACCATTCTGCTGCACCATGTCACTGGTTCACCAATTGGCACCGGTTCCAGAACCCCTAACCTGATGTCGCGATCGATACCAGCCTTGACTTCTGCCTGCCAGTGTAAGGGGACAGGCACTGGGGTGTGCACCGCTTTTGGTGTTGCCTCGGGGTCAACCATCAGTGTGAGAGGCGGACCTTCCATGTGGGGTAGTGGCTGGTGTTCGCAGACATTGAATGTGCTGCTTTTGTAGTACTCCAGTAGCCATTTCTCCAGCCTCTCTCGGTTCTCGTCAGTGGCCGGAAATGGGATAGATGTAGGCAGTGTAGGGGGAAGCGATCTTACCGGGCAGTTACAATTTGCATCGATAACTGCTGCCACTGCAGCACCAACTGTGTTGGATTCGCCAATGGTTGGGAAGCTACTAGACACGAGGCCTAGATCGACGCATGCTTCACGACTGAGATACATGTTCCGTGTGTCAGGTGAGATGTAGCAGATTTGTCGGGTTTCAATAATGTCGCCATTGGCTGTGCGACCAGACAGGTGTAGGAGCATGGCGCCGATAATCCGGACCCTTCCACTGTTAACAGCATTCATCTTCAGGTTGACAGGTAACAGGTCTTCATTACGCAGCCCGAGTTTGTGGAAAATATTAAGTCCTGTGAGGCAGCTTTGACAGCCAGTGTCGGCCATGGCCTGGAGCCTGGCCGATTTTGGTCGGGATGACAGTGGCTGGCCGAAATGGTCATAAGATTCCTTATCGATCCGTGCTATGAGTTTTATGTACGGCTGTGGTTGAGACTTCTTCTTGGTCCAGCCAGAGAGGTGGTCAAATATATGGTGGTCGAGGTGTAGTGGAGTTGACAAGGTGGCCATGGCCCTTTTAATTTGCGGCTTCCAAATGGCCGTTTCTCGTTCCGTGACAGAGCAGAGGAGATCGTGGACCTGGCTGCTTTCATCCACATCATGAGCATCCATTGATTTGTCCGTAGGTTTGTTGTCCGCCTTTTTCGTGCCTCCCCGGCAGACATGTGCAAAATGGCCGCGAGTGGCGCATTTACTGCATGTT
Organism: Myxine glutinosa; assembly: GCF_964187855.1. Taxonomy (NCBI): domain Eukaryota; kingdom Metazoa; phylum Chordata; class Myxini; order Myxiniformes; family Myxinidae; genus Myxine; species Myxine glutinosa. The sequence goes on from NC_136261.1 coordinate 135,226,325, forward strand.
TTCCCGTAGGCATTGCAGAATTGACGCCTTTGGTCGATGTTCGGCTGTTTGCCATGACCAGTTTTGCCGCAATAACTACAAATGGCCGCCTGCTTGTCGGTAGTGATCAGGGCTCTTTTGTTCTTCCAGTTTTTGTATTGGCTTGCGCCATGAGCGCCTTCACTATCGAGCAAGGCATTCTGGGAACGTTTCCCTGCTTCCTTGGCCTCGACGAAAATGAGAACTTCCTCCAAGCTCATGTTCTGATTTTGATCGCCGAGAATGTCCTGTTGTATATCTTGATCGGCGAGTCCCCGACATAGGACATCGCGAACCATGTCCTTGGTGTAGTTGACATCAGTAGGGGGATTGCATGAGCATACAACAGAAAACTTGCAGATCTCGGCTTGACCAGCCAGACGGGCTGCGTAGGTACGAATTGGTTCTTCTCGGTCCTGTCGCATGTTGTGGAGGTTTACGCGGGACACCATGGTATTCTCCTCTCGGACAGCAAGGGACCGAATGGCTTGTAGTATAGCTGCCTCGTCCTTGATTTCAATGCGTGGGTTGCTGCGGTGGAGGTCACGTCGTAGGTTATCATCACAACATTCAAGGAGTTGAACGCGAACATCATTGCCGATTATCTGGATCGCTGCCTTGTAACCATCCCATCTTCTGGTGAAATATTACCAATCTTCGCTGGTACCGCCGGTTTGGATACGAGGACGGCTGACTTTGTCCGGTTTGGCTGGTGCAATGGACGTGTGGGTCATGGCGTGGATGGAGAGCTGGATAGCAGCAACGGCATTGTCAGTGCTGTCAGTAACGTAGACACAGCTCGGGAAGGGGCAGACTGCAGCAGGCATCTTCAGATGAGTTGATTGTTCATAAACAAGAATGTATCAATTGAATGCAGGTTTATTAGCAACAACGATGAACAATCAATCTGCAAGACAAAGAAAGCGATGGTAGATATTAGAATAAGATAATAGATACAGAATATGCAAATAACAATGTGCAGTATTACACAAGATGAGAACGCAATAGAGAACAGCACCATACAAGAGTTGTCTAAAAACCATCGATAAAAATGAAATCATATGGTGAGTTAGATTGGAGATAAAGGCGTGAGAGAGACTCAATGGCCTTGAAGTTACAGGCATTTGAGAATTCATTTCGTTCTATAAACGGCAACTTTCATCGGATTTTCTTCTCGTTTTTTTTCATCCGAGTCTAAAACTATGTTAGCGACTGTGAAAAATGAAATGATATATCGAATTTAAAATAGATATCGACACATTGCCGTCGGTGTCATGTTGAGCGGTGTATGATACACCATGACGCGATTTTAAAAAATATATCTCTGCATTTTCCCGCGTGTGTGGAATGTTTGTGGAAAATTAAAGATTTCAAATAAACCTATTTAAAGTGTATGCGCACATAACTAATAAAAAAAACGAAGAAATATCTCTCGGTAATTTCCTGAAACATATTTTACTTCCGGCTAATATGTTGAATGAAATAAAAACGAAGAAATATATGTCGGCATCATTGTTGACGTTTTTGTGACGACTATCATCAAACGAAATAGTAATATATCATAACGGAAAAGCAAAAGCGAATTTTTAATATATATCGACACATTGCCGGCGGTGTCATGTTGGGCGGTGTATCATACACCATGACGCGATTTTAAAAAATATATCTCTGCATTTTCCCGCGTGTGTGGATTGTTCTCAATTATTGCTGACACCGAGTCTAAAAGTAAAACCATCGATAAAAATGAAATCATATGGTGAGTTAGATTGGAGATAAAGGCGTGAGAGAGACTCAATGGCCTTGAAGTTACAGGCCTTTGAGAATTCATTTCGTTCTATAAACGGCAACTTTCATCGGATTTTCTTCCCGTTTTTTTTCAACCGAGTCTAAAACTATGTTAGCGACTGTGAAAAATGAAATGATTTATCGAATTTGATTTGAAATAAAACTGGGGGAGAGCAAGACACCACGGGCCTACAAAACAGGACTCAAAGCTATGCGAGTTAATAAAATGGTGGATATTTGTTTATAGCCACTCCCAGAATGGGTGGAGCTATGGGTGGAGCTACTCTGCAAACCGAGTAAGCCACACCCCGGACAGACACCCAACAGATAGACAGACAGACAGACAGAATCATCTACGGCTATTATAATATAGATTGTTTAGTTATCGTCGATGAGGAATTTGGGGTCGGAATGGGTGGTCGGCCTGGGTGACTTGGTCTCGACTAGATGCTAGGCCGCACCTCATTTTGTCCAATAAAGTGGTTTTAAAATATTTTTTGATGGTTCTTATGCTTATCATTAGATGCATAACGTTCGTAGCAAGGTGTGGATATATGGATTGACATCGGATGGTCTGAGATTCGGGATTTAGGAGCTTCGAAGTTTTTTCATTAGGAATATATGGAATATAAGTTAATATTTTGATATAAGCCTTAGAAAACCAACCCTATAGAAGTCAATACCTCCAACGACACAGGTGCGCATTCGTGCCGCGTGACGTGGTGACGTCATCGCGCTTTCATCTTAAAAGACATTTGATATAAGTTAATATTTTGATATAAGCCTTAGAAAACCAACCCTATAGAAGAAACCAACCCTATAAAACCAACCCTATTCTTCGGGTGACACCGTCACAATTTCGGTCTTCGAGGCCGGACGATAGGCAAAGTGTGACCGGAAGGGACGAGGTTCTCCTGACCACGTGGCCCTTGACTTGGTTTGTCCGCACAATGTGGGCGCTTTCAGGATGAACTTTAGCCGAGGAGCGTTTGGGCGCCTCGGTCTGATACTGCCGCCCACGCGCAGAACAACTTGTGAGTGCACGTGGGGCCCGGAGGTCCCACTGGCCTAGCGCTACCATGTTTAGACAGCGAACTCCGTCCCCGGGCACCACGTCTGACTCTCTTATTCAGGGAGCATGGCGACGTGGGCACGGTAGGACACCCGCGGAGCCCCGGCGGACCAGGGACGCGCGAGCCTACGCGTTAGCATGCTACGGCGGAATCAACGGCTTCGGCCACGGCCGAGCCGATACTCGGCCCGGTCGCCCGGAAATGAACTGGTTCGACGCCCGCGCTAGAGAGGTCGCGGGCGACTGAGATGTATTAACAAATTAGTTAATTAATTTGAGACGTCCGATTTCTAGTGTTTGGAAATTTGGAAGAGCTTGACCCTAGCCTTTCCCTTGCGAGGGCAAGGAGGAACTTAACACTTGACACTTAAGCTTAGTTTGAAGTACACCCTGCCAGCGCTCCCGGTGGGACGGCAGGGCAACCAGAAGGGACGAGGTTCTCCTGACCACGTGGCCCTCGATCTGGGAAGCGAGAGGCGTTCCATTAGTGGATGCGCCCCTCACGCCCGACTTTTGGGCGGCCCCGGCAGGCCATTTGTTTTGACGTTCCATGACAGGCCCCGCACCCCCACCTCCGGGCCGACCGGGCTACCGGAATGAATCCCGGTGTCCCGATCCGAACCTTCAGAGCGGGCCGGCTGGGGAGTGCCAAGCACCCCGTACCTGCACTTTCCGTCCCTGCGGTCCCAAATACCGGAACCACCCGAATACCACTTTATTCGACAAAATGAGGTGCGGCCTACAGCCTTAGAAAACCAACCCTATATAAGTCAATACCTCCAACGACACAGGCGCGCATTCGTGCCGTGTGACGTGGTGACGTCATCGCGCTTTCATCTTAAAAGACATTTGATATAAGTTAATATTTTGATATAAGCCTTAGAAAACCAACCCTATAGAAGTCAGTACCTCCAACGACACAGGCGCGCATTCGTGCCGCGTGACGTGGTGACGTCATCACACTTTCACCTCAAAAGACCCATTTGATATAAGTTAATATTTTGATATAAGCCTTAGAAAACCAACCCTTTCGAAGTCAATACCTCCAACGACACAGGTGCGCATTCGTGCCGCGTGACGTGGTGACGTCATCGCGCTTTCATCTTAAAAGACATTTGATATAAGTTAATATTTTGATATAAGCCTTAGAAAACCAACCCTATAGAAGTCAATACCTCCAACGAGAGGGTGGTGGGAGGGTGATGGCAGGGTGATTGGAGGGTGATGGGAGGGTGATGGGAGGGTGATGGGAGGGTGATGGCAGGGTGATGGGGGAGGGTGATGGGGCAGGGTGATGGGGCAGGGTGATGAGAGGGTGATGGGAGGGTGATGGGAGGGTGATGGGGGAGGGTGATGGGAGTTAATATCTTGATATATATCTATGCTAAATGCTAATCATGCAGAAGTACCCGGCAAAAACGCAATCGCTCTGAAATACGTGCGAACGCGTAACTGAGTTAATGGCGGCAACGAACATCACGTGATCGCTCTGAGCGAATCAGCGCACTGCTCTGCTGCCGGTCAGATTCCGGTCATAATATTTTGCGCTGAGATAAAAATATGGTAAAAACATGTTATGAAATAAATTTTTAGGTCAGCCATGTTCGTCCCAGGCTCAATGGCCATGTCTGTGCCAAATATCAAGTACGTGAGCCTCTCCGTTTAGGAGTCTATCGGTAACATTACACACACACAAACTGTGTTTTATATATATAGATATATATATATATGTATATATATTGTTGCGGATCTCTGGTTACGGCGCTCCCCTTACCGAGGGGGGGGTTAATCCCCTCGTCTATTAAGCTGGCCGTCCGAGTCCTTAGAAGACATCGCGCTCCTTCCGTTCGGAAGCAGGGCGATAGTCCTGCCCGAGCCACGGACAAGATGGAATATTGCCGAGTGGTTTAGCAATCTGAAGCTCGAGCCGTTTAGCGGCAGTCTAAACCCGATTCTAAGCGGTTCCTAATCGTGCCACAGGTATTCAATCAGGGAAAAGACTAAAGCGACCGGATGAGAGGAAAACCCAAAGAATAAGAAGGAACACAGAATTTATTATACAACACTCAAGAGGAAACGAAAGGCAGCAAGAATATACAAAAGAAGGAAATAAAAGGACATAGGGCAAGCTTAGACAGTCTTATATTATCACATGCCCAGGACAGTACAAACGGACTTACATGAAAGGATGGAATGGCAGGGCTGGTGGGAAGGAAGAGAAGGGTCTGGGCAGGTGGTAGGTAGGCGTCGATGGTAGGCGCTGAGGTCCGGCTCCGACCTCGCTCTCCGGTCCACGCTCCGGGTGTTCTCTTGTACCGCGGCAACGAGCGGCCGGCAGCTTCGCATTGCGTTTAACGTGAGCGGTCAATTATATCGTGGGGGGGGAGGGGGAGACTGGGATGCGGCGTACGTAATAAATTGACCCTTAGCCTTCGGCCAGTTGTGCGCCTCCAATGGTCCGTGACAACGGCAAGCAGGGTCTCCTTCACCACTCTCGCGTCTTCCGCCCTCTCCCGTATCACTCATCTCCCTAAGTAGTCCCACGCGACTGCTTATATTGGCCGATCGCGTATTAAGCCGCTTGCCTTTTTGGATACGCCCATCGGTGAGCTGCCTCGGCCCTGATTGGTCGTGAGGGCTCACTGGTCCGCCCCTTGATGGTGCGTTGGTGTGCCGCGCCTCATTCCTGGCGCTCCTCCCTTCTTCTCCAACTCTGCCACGTCGTTTATGGCGGCTTGCGGGATAGAAGACCACTCGCACTGATGTTGAAAGGAACTTTGGGGCCTACTCTTATTTAATTAATACAACGTAGATTCAACTATTGGAAACAGATCCTTAACGAGAACACATACTAATGAGATAACTAAAGAAGATCCTATGGTGTTCTATGTGTTGCAATATGACCTAACTAGGGTGCGCCCTTTGACCTTTACACAAAAATGGGAATATTTACAGGGGATTATTTATAAGGGATTATTACAAATATTTACAAAGTGGAGGGTTCTAAAAACCGCAACACAGCACCCTCATTTCCTCCAGGGCCGTCCTGACCCGAAATAACTTTAACTTAGTGTGACACTCAGGTGTGGTAACCCTCTACTATTAACTTTACCCTGAGTGCGACATTTTTAAAACAACTAAGTATGTCCCGCCTGCTGCATTGCATTCTATCTATCAGACTCACGCCCACAGAATAACCGAATTACGGAATTAATTTTCAAGCTAAACATTGACGGTGGGGAGCATTATTTACAAAGACACTATTTGGTACTAGCACGCGAACCCAGGACCTGTCTTTTTGGGAAACAAAAAGAAGATGTTTTGATAAGAGGAAAGGCATGCACTGCACTGCACTGATACCACCAGCACCAATATGCAAAAAGCACCAAAGCACCAATATGCACAAAAAGCACCATCCGGTGCACAGTCATACATTTCAAGAATAATCAGCAGATGACTTGCGACGTGTTCTCTGCTGGGCCGATGTTCTTGGCTGCTGGGCCGATGTTCCTGATGACTTCTTGCTTGCTGCCTAGTTGGTAATAAAAGGGTACAATACGTGTCCACTTTTAAAATTATGGCCAGCAGGGGCCAACTAGGGTGGTCCACCTGCATGGCTTAGGTGCCACCTTTACCGTGGTCCGCAAGCAAGGTTTCCACTGGCCACAATGGCCGGTCCCCAGCAGAGGTGCCAGGCCCCAAAAGGTGGGGTCCATGAGTGGTGCTCGGCCACAACCGTGTGGTCCATATGATGCTAGGCCGTGTCGTGGAAGTGGTTTGGGACTCAAGACCAATGACCGGAAAACAGGTTTACAAAGATCCAGACTTTATTAACTAGTTTCAAATAGTAATAACGACCATTAACTCAATGGACCAGATAACTCTATCCGCATAGTCCCTCTTTCTCAGCCGATGTTCCTCCACAGCACCGTACTCGTTCATTCCATCGGGCAGGGCTTCTGATGACAAGTGATCCTGACTCAAAGTATGTTTTCTGTCTTTATGGGCCTTGTCGCGCTAATCCCTTCTCTGCAAATGCCCCGAGGTCATCCACGCTCGCCTCATCGGAGCCGGTTCGCTCCCCCCCTGCTGCGAGTTTCCATTTGCCTCACAATAGGAGGGTGCTCCAGCCTGGGGCTGTGACCAGGTGGACAAGAGATTACCATTCCCAAGAGATACATTCATGACATTCATTTACGAAATAGTTTCTCTGCTTCGTGTTCCAATTCCAACGATCAACAAGATCTCTACTTCCATATTAGTTTTGATCAATGCTGGAGTACATTTAATACAATGCAGTACAGTATATCAATGCAGTACAGTACTTCCACAGCCGCAAGACGTGCGGTCCATCAGTGGGGTACCGGTCCAGGCAGGCAGCAGCGAGGGCGCGGGCACACAACTGCGACACCTGCACACTTTCCCCTCGGCACACAAAGACCACGGTCCATGAGTGGGGAAGGAAGACAAAGCAGGGTTAGCGGGGTGCAAGGGCGCAAGAGTACACATCAACACAAGGTAATGCAGAGGTGAGGTGCGCAGGAGAGCGAGCCGAGAAAGCTCGTCCCTACCGTACGTCCCCCCCCCCCCCTGGCACCTAATCTACCCTTGCCCCTACCCCGTATTTACACAATTTACAAATCCGTCGCTACGTCCTGTCCTCCCCATATCTCCCCTAATCCAAATTCGTCATTGATCCCTTTAAACCCAAATTTGCCATTAATCAATTTCCAGTCAATCCCTCCTAAGGAGGAAGAGATGGAATCACAAGCACAATGTCACCCCCACATCATGATGCATCTTATATCCCAGACATTTTCACAAACCGGTGGTGTGGAGTCCTGTTACCTTGGTGAGTGGATGCGGATGGTGCGAAGAGACTTTCAATCCTAACTATCTTCGAAATGACTTTTACTCTACCCGGGGTCATTCCCTGCCAAACCATTGGCCATTTTACACCATGTGGTTCTAAAAACCAATTCCCATTGACCAAACTGTGGTGCTCACCAATTTGGGGTCTCACTCCCCCGATTCTACTCCCTGTGCCCTCGCACAATTTCCGGGCTGGGTCGTGTGGCGCTCCCAGCTGGTCCGCTCACCTGCACACCACCGCCACTGTAGTTGCCTCCCGAGCTTACCTGCTCCTTACCCTAACCTAGCTGGGGAAGGCCCTCTGGCGCTCTCACCCCCTACCGCCCTCTCTGGCGTCGGGCTACCCGGGTCCGTCCTCCGGATCCTCGGGCCCCATTGAACAACTCACTAACTGGCTCCCAGAGCCTACCTGCGGCCTCACCTGGCCGACAGACTAATCGTGGCGGAGTGCCCATTTAACCTTTCTCACTAACAGGCCACACGCCCAGCCAATTTACTCCACTAATGCACCCAACACAACACTTCTGTGCAACTACTCGCACCACAGATGCCAATATCCAACCACAATTTACCTACTCCCTCTACCTACTTTTAAACTACCCTCCCCGGGTGTTCGTGAAAGGGTCCATCCTTCCCCATCCACTCCTTTCGCACCAACCACTCCAATCCACGTATTCCACACTACCACTCCACACCATCCATTCCATACTCCATTTACTCCATGCTTCATTCACTCCAGACCATCTATTCCCTGCAACCATTCTCCATTCACCTGCATTGCACTTGCACACCTGGTGTCCACACACCTGGTGGCACTTGCACCCTCCTTTCCTCCAGGACCATTTGCTCAATATCATGCCAATCATCATGCTCACCACAAAGAACTTCCATACCAATTCCTCATTTCATCACTCTCACTCCAAACACATAGCATCATCTAAGCTATCTACTCCCTTCTGAAACTCGTGCTACCCATCTTCCCTTATACTGGGATGTTTAGCACATCCCTCGTCGTTATCAACCAAACGAATTTCTCTACGTCCCCTCTACAGGTATGATGTCGCTACTTAAATCTACCGTTACCTATGGTCATTTCTAATTCCCTAACAATAACCAAGCCCTCCCTGGCTAGGTTTTCACCGCCATACCCCACAAAACTATAGCTCCTTCGCCCCCAAAGTGATGTGAGGTGAATGGTAAAGCTACCATTCGCCATCACTACTGCTACCATCAATCGTCCATTAAACTACGAGCCTCAGTGCGGGAAATACATTTCCATAGCTCGGCTTCGAAAAGCCGGCCATGTGTGCGGTTGGTCAGTCTCCTGCTGGTTGGGTCCGTCCGGCATTCGGTTCAGGGGAGGAGGTTTTGTCGGGCCAAGGTTCAAGGCACCATCCCTACGCAAGGCCTTGCGCTGCCAAGCGCGATGGCCCAGCCTTGCCCGGGTGGAGCGCTGCCACCACAAGGGGGCGCCACGCCGGCCCCTCCTACCTCCCCTCGAACCGGGCCGGTCGCTTTGCCTGGCAAAGCGTGGATTCGACCGTGCAGGGCGGGGCCCGGCCCGAATTGTGCACGACGCCCCGAGCAGGAGCGATGTGACACCGATCCCCCGCCGGTTCCTGCAGCACACAAAGAGCACCACGGACCGAGGGCTCGCGTCGGCTATCCGTCAGCCTAAACGCTGTCCCGGTCAACGTCGATGCTTTCCTTACATGCTCGCACGCATACGCGACCCCTTTTACACTCACCAAACCCGGCGCTCCAACGCCGCTCGTACATCCCACGCATTCTACCACTGTACTAGCTCGTGCATTCTTTCGCTCCATACTCAGGTCTACTCATAACGCTCACCACACACTCTCTCGCGCACATTGTTGTGCATTCATCCTCCTCGCACACTTGGTTATCACACATTCCTCCATTACACACCTCGCCTCCGCTACGTACTCAGTAACACTCCCGGGTGTGCACTCTCTTGCACACCCGCTCAGCGCACACCTACTCACAGGTGTGCAAGCCCTCGTCACACACCCAATCACGTGCTTCTCTACCAACTCAGGTGTGCCTCCTCGCACACTCGCCACAACCAACTCACTCTCCGTGTCACACTCGCCCTCACACATACACTCCCTTGTGCATTCTCCCTCGCTCTCGGTAACACACTCGCGCTCCGACGCCATTCGTACATGCGCGCCAATGCCATCCATAACGCGCACCACGGACCTTTTACGAGCGCCCAGGTGCCGCCTCGATCCCAACCGCCCGAAAAACCCTCTCGCGCCAAACACTCTCCCGAAAAATTCTTTGCCCCATATACAGCCCGACTCACCTTCGGGGCCCTCCTCTCCACATGCACCTGCAAATCTTTATAAGGATTAGCAAGCACGGCATCAGGATGCGAATTCAGACTTTGCACAATTTCCATTACTTTCTCCGATTCCCTTCCTATCTCTGCCGTCTCCACTATTTCAATTTCGATTATTTCTTTTTCCATTATAATTAATTCATTTCCCTTTCCCTCGACGACCGCTGGTTCGAATAAAATTTCCTCTTCTACCTCGGCGGTCGCCGGCTTCCCCATACCCCGGGTCGCGTTTTCTACCCCGGTTCACATGTCTGCGCCTTGCTCTGGCTCACTCAACCTGCGCTCCTCGAGTCGCGTTACCTCATCGCATACCCGTGTGCCTTTCCTGCTCGACCTGCGGTTAACCTCCCTCTCCAATTCTTTTTCCTCATACGTGGCTTTGTGTCTCGCCAACCCCTCATTAATTGCTTTGGCTTGGCCATTCACGTCCTCCAATTCGCCCCCTAGTCCTCCCAATTTGCCTTCTAGCCCCCCCCCCCCCCAATTTGGCTTCCCATATCATTCCTCAGTCCGCCAATTTGGTCTCCCATATCATTCCTCAATTCCCCAATTTGATTTTCCATATTACTTAGCCCGTCTCTCAATCCCCCAATTTGGCTTCCTAATTGCTCCCCCATTCTGTTTTCCATTTGTTGATTATCGGCCCTCATTTCTCCCATCTCCATTCGGATGACTGCCTGTAGCTGCGCCATGAGGGCCTGCATGTCAAAGCCCGCTGGTACAGCGGGCTCGGCTACCATGGCCACGTGCGAGGCGCCGCCATTTTGTGTGCCTGCAACCCCCGCTACCGCACCTTCTTTGCTCTCCTCCCGCATTACTCCCACTTCTTCCCTGGGGTCCTGGGTCGATTCTAACCCCTCTTCTATCTCCCCCACCGGCATCCGATCGCCTTGACTATCCATGGCACTTCTCAATTTGGATGTTATACAAAATTTCGGCCACTCGTAATTTCAACCAAACTTTTAAAGATGGATTAGAAAATTTGGTTTGGGTTCAATCCCACTCCCGGACATCAATTGTTGCGGATCTCGGGTTATGGCGCTCCCCTTACCGAGGGGGGGTTAATCCTCTTGTCTATTAAGCTGGCCGTCCGAGTCCTTAGAAGATATCGCGTTCCTTCCGTTCGGAAGCAGGGCGATACTCTTGCCCGAGCCACGGACAAGGTGGAATATTGCCGAGCGGTTTAGCAATCCGAAGCTCGAGCCGTTTAGCGGCAGTCTAAACCCGATTCTAAGCGGTTCCTAATCGTGCCACAGGTATTCAATCAGGGAAAAGACTAAAGCGACCGGATGAGAGGAAAACCCAAAGAATAAGAAGGAACACAGAATTTATTATACAACACTCAAGAGGAAACGAAAGGCAGCAAGAATATACAAAAGAAGGAAATAAAAGGACATAGGGCAAGCTTAGACAGTCTTATATTATCACACGCCCAGGACAGTACAAACGGACTTACATGAAAGGATGGAATGGCAGGGCTGGTGGGAAGGAAGAGAAGGGTCTGGGCAGGTGGTAGGTAGGCGTCGATGGTAGGCGCTGAGGTCCGGCTCCGATTGGAGCTGAGACATAGTCACTTTTTCGGTCTTCGAGGCCGACCGATAGGCACAGTGTGACCAGAAGGGACGAGGTTCTCCTGACCGCGTGGCCCTCGACTCGGTGGGGTTTGTCCGCACAACGTGGGCGCATCAGGATGAACTTTAGCCGGGGAGCGTTTGGGTGCGTGGCGCCTTTGGGCGCCCCGGTCTGATACTGCCGCCCACGCGCAGAACAACTTATGAGTGCACGTGGGTCCCGGCGGTCCCACTGGCCTAGCGCTACCATGTTTAGACAGCGAGATCCGTCCCCGGGCACCGGTACCTACTCCCGGAAGTCGAGAGATCAGCGGCGCCAGGCACGGTAGGACACCCGCGGAGCCCCGGCGGACCAGGGGCGCGCGAGCCTACGCGTTAGCGTGCTACGGCGGAATCAACGGCTTCGGCCACGGCCGGGCCTATACTCGGCCCGGTCGCACCGGAAATGAACTGGTTCGACGCCCGCGCTAGAGGGGTCGCGGGCGACTGAGATGTGTTAACAAATTAATTAATTAATTTGAGATGTCCGATTCCTAGTGTTTGGAAATTTGGAAGAGCTTGACCCTAGCCTTTCCCTTGCGAGGGCAAGGAGGAACTTAACACTTGACACTTAAGCTTAGTTTGAAGTACACCCTGCCAGCGCTCCCGGTGGGATGGCAGGGCAACCAGAAGGGACGAGGTTCTCCTGACCACGTGGCCCTCGATCTGGGAAGTGAGAGGCGTTCCATTAGTGGACGCGCCCCTCACGCCCGACTTTTGGGCGGCCCCGGCAGGCCGTTTGTTTTGACGTTCCGTGACAGGCCCCGCACCCCCACCTCAGGGCCGACTGGGCGACCGGAATGAATCCCGGTGTCCCGATCCGAACCTTCAGAGCGGGCCGGCTGCACTTTCCGTCCCTGCGGTCCCAAATACCGGAACCACCCGCATACCACTTTATTCGACAAAATGAGGTGCGGCCTACAGCCTTAGAAAACCAACCCTATATAAGTCAATACCTCCAACGAGAGGGTGGTGGGAGGGTGATGGCAGGGTGATGGGAGGGTGATGGGAGGGTGATGGCAGGGTGATGGGAGGGTGATGGCAGGGTGATGGGGGAGGGTGATGGGGGAGGGTGATGGGGGAGGGTGATGGGGCCTCCCTATAGAAGTCAGTACCTCCAACGACACAGGCGCGCATTCGTGCCGCGTGACGTGGTGACATCATCACACTTTCACCTCAAAAGACCCATTTGATATAAGTTAATATTCTGATATAAGCTTTAGAAAACCAACCCTATATGTCAATACCTCCAACGATACAGGTGCGCAAAATACAAAACACAAAATATTTATTTGATAGAAGTTAATATTTTGAATAACTCGGTCAATATCAGTCCGAATTTCGCCAAATAAAGGTTCCCGTTATCCACAGATGCCCCTGTATCCTCCTAGAGGCGAAGTCAGGATGAATTTCGCAAAAAATAAAGTCCTTCGGCAACGAAAATTTAACATGGGGCCTTCCTATGCAACTCCACCCCGAGGTAATTCCACCAAAAATCCCCGAAATTTCGCGGGTCCCGTTCTATTGAGTGTTAAGGTAATCTAGCGACTGCAAAATCTGAAAACAGAATTAAGATCCGAGTCCCCGTTCACTCTCGAGGGCCTCCAAGAGCAAATCGCATCTATTCCTAATGAAAAAACCCCGGAGTTCCTAAATCCCAAATCCCATGCCATCCGATGTCAATCCATATATCTATACCTCACTACGAACGTTATGCATCTAATGATAAGCATTAAAACCATCAAAAAATATTTTGTGACCACTTTATTTAACAAAATGAGGTGCGGCCTAGCATCTAGTCGAGACCAAGTCACCCAGGCTGATCACCCATTCCGACCCCAAATTCCTCATCGACGATAACTAAACAATATATTATATGAATCGCACCGTACATACCTCCTTCTAGATCTTGTTCTTGTCTTGATATACTCACTCAGGCTCACCCTATCACGACTGAGTCCTCTCAGCTCTTCCAAATGCTCCAATATGTCTTGGAGGTATTGACTTATATAGGGTTAGTTTTCTAAGGCTGTAGGCCGCACCTCATTTTGGTCGAATAAAGTGGTATTCGGGTGGTTCCGGTATTTGGGACCGCAGGGACGGAAAGTGCAGGTACGGGGTGCTTGGCACTCCCCAGCCGGCCCGCTCTGAAGGTTCGGATCGGGACACCGGGATTCATTCCGGTCGCCCGGTCGGCCCGGAGGTGGGGGTGCGGGGCCTGTCACGGAACGTCAAAACAAACTCCTCCCTCTCATCCCATCACCCTGCCATCACCCTGCCATCACCCTCCCATCACCCTCCCATCACCCTCTCATCACCCTGCCCCATCACCCTGCCCCATCACCCTCCCACCACCCTGCCATCACGCTCCCATCACCCTGCCATCTCCCTCCCATCACCCTGCCATCACCCTCCCATCACCCTGCCATCACCCTCCCATCACCTTGCCATCACCCTCCCACCACCCTGCCATCATCCTCCCACCACCCTCCCATCACCCTGCCATCACCCTCCCATCACCCTTTATTGGACCATTTGACTTCTGTAGGGTTGGTTTTCTAAGGCTTATATCAAAATATCAATTTATATCAAATAAATCTTTTAAGGTGAAAGCGCGATGACGTCACCACGTCACGCGGCACGAAAGCGCGCCTGTGTCGTTGGAGGTATTGACTTATATAGGGTTGGTTTTCTAAGGCTGTAGGCCGCACCTCATTTTGTCGAATAAAGTGGTATGCGGGTGGTTCCGGTATTTGGGACCGCAGGGACGGAAAGTGCAGCCTGCCCGCTCTGAAGGTTCGGATCGGGACACCGGGATTCATTCCGGTCGCCCGGTCGGCCCGGAGGTGGGGGTGCGGGGCCTGTCACGGAACGTCAAAACAAACGGCCTGCCGGGGCCGCCCAAAAGTCGGGCGTGAGGGGCGCGTCCACTAATGGAACGCCTCTCGCTTCCCAGATCGAGGGCCACGTGGTCAGGAGAACCTCGTCCCTTCTGGTTGCCCTGCCGTCCCACCGGGAGCGCTGGCAGGGTGTACTTCAAACTAAGCTTAAGTGTCAAGTGTTAAGTTCCTCCTTGCCCTCGCAAGGGAAAGGCTAGGGTCAAGCTCTTCCAAATTTCCAAACACTAGGAATCGGACATCTCAAATTAATTAATTAATTTGTTAACACATCTCAGTCGCCCGCGACCCCTCTAGCGCGGGCGTCGAACCAGTTCATTTCCGGTGCGACCGGGCCGAGTATCGGCCCGGCCGTGGCCGAAGCCGTTGATTCCGCCGTAGCACGCTAACGCGTAGGCTCGCGCGCCCCTGGTCCGCCGGGGCTCTGCGGGTGTCCTACCGTGCCTGGCGCCGCTGATCTCTCGACTTCCGGGAGTAGGTACCGGTGCCCGGGGACGGATCTCGCTGTCTAAACATGGTAGCACTAGGCCAGTGGGACCGCCGGGACCCACGTGCACTCACAAGTTGTTCTGCGCGTGGGCGGCAGTATCAGACCGGGGCGCCCAAAGGCGCCACGCACCCAAACGCTCCCCGGCTAAAGTTCATCCTGATGCGCCCACGTTGTGCGGACAAACCCCACCGAGTCGAGGGCCACGCGGTCAGGAGAACCTCGTCCCTTCTGGTCACACTGTGCCTATCGGTCGGCCTCGAAGACCGAAAAAGTGACTATGTCACCCTAAAATTGTCACATGTCTATGTCACATGCGAAATTTGCATTTATGTTTATTTAAATTATACAATGGACTACAAAATGGAAATGTTTCATGATATTTGTTATATTATATCACCTTTATCTATCAATATTGTTGAAATGAAGATCAAATAGCTGTATGTTGAAATAGTCAAAACCTTACATGGGGTGTACTTACTTTTTCACGTGACTGTATGTATGTATATAGATATATATATATATATATATATATATATATATATATATATACAGTGTATAATTTTAGAAACAGGAATCAAATTCCTGCGAGGTGCTAAGTGTGAAAAAATTCTGACAATGCTGGGCTCGAACCACGGACCTCCGTTGATAACGCGTCAACAGCCCACTGCGCTATTGAGCCAGCCACCATCTCCTTAGAACTTTTCCACACTTAACACTGCGAGCTTTATCATGCCCAATGTCTTACGTGCCTGCTAAGCAGACCCCGAATGTTAGCAGAAGCATATGCATGCGTATGTATGTGTGAATAAGTAGAAATGCATTGATGATTAATTGAAATACAATTTTAGAAACAGGAATCAAATTCCTGCGAGGGGCTAAGTGTGAAAAAATTCTGACTCAATGCGAGGCTCGAACCACGGACCTCCGTTGATAACACGCCAACAGCCCACTGCGATATATATATATATATATATATATATATATATATATATATATATATATATATATATATATATATATATATATACACAAAGGTGGGCGGTCCGCTTCGAAAGTCCGCTTATCCGCTTATCCGCTGCAGCGGACTAACGTTTTCGAAGTGGATAAGCGAATCAGAACAACCCCCGGAAACCGAAGCGGATAAGCGTAAGCGGACTACCGAAAAATTAAAGCGCATCGCGATTCGCCAAATCAGCTGTTAGCCTGAGCCGTTACTCTAGAATTGTGAATATTTATTTAAGTGAATAATAAGTGAAAACTGAATATTTTATTGGACGCTAGAGCGGCAATAACGTCAAGATGGAGAGATTTCTGACTCTCCAGCCCAGCGGCAGTGCCAGGGACAGGCACACGAGCGACGCAAACCAGCAGTCCCAGCACAACGACCTCAAGGCGGCCCTCGACGGCGGCAGCAGACGCGGCCGCCACAAGTCCTTCCAGGACATGGCCGGCGCCAGGTCTGTTGACTAGTAGACTCTCTTGTCAAAGAAAGGACGGGCAAATTGATTTTTCTTTAATGGAACTTGCATATATTAAAATTATATTTAAATTAACTGTATAGTAGAGTAGAGTCGAGTGGAAAACTTTATTTCAATAAATTTGGAATAAATTTTATTTAAATAAAAATGTATATTTTTGATCTTAAAAACTTTGTTTGTCTTTGTAGTAGTTAGTGTAGGGGAATTTGTAGCTGAGAGACTCAAGACTCCAATGACCGGACACAGGTTTTACAAAAGGTCTGGTTTATTAACTGGTTATTCACTTCATTCCATTTACCAAATAATACCGCTTAATTCAATGGATCAGGTTAACTCTTTTCGCATGGTCCTTCTCGTTCGGCCGATGTTCCTCCGCCACTCCCGTCGGTCAGAGCTCCTGGTAACAAGTCCTGTCGACTCAACGTTTGCTCTCGTTTATATGGACAAACTGGACTTAATCCCCTGTCCGCTGACCGTTAATCCTTTCTCCGCTAATGCCCCGAGGTCATGCATGTACCAAGTCCTGGCATCAGCTCGCTCCCCTCCTGCTGTGAGTTCCGTTTACCAAACGATAGGGGGGTGTTCCAGCCAGGGGCTGTGACCAGGTGGACAAGAGATTATCATGTTCGGGCACATTCCTGACACTCATTTACGAACTCGGCTTTCACAGAGTTTGCAGGTAAAATGTATCTGCTTCGTTACCAGTGTTAATTAATAAGTTACCAGTGCCAATTAATAAGTTACACTGAGTTACACTTCCACAATTCCCTCATCTTTTTGTTTTTTGTTTATATTAACCATTAATCTAAACATCAATATAAGTAAACAATCAATCACTACAAGTAAACATCATTACAAGTATAAGTAAATAATCAATCACTTTGGTAATCAAATTCCCTTGGGCATACACCGTCATCCTGCAAGAATCACAAAACATTTCGTTGGTCATTGACTCCTTCCATATCGTTCAATCTATTGCATTTGCATCACAAATATATTTTCAAAACAACACTTCACCATCACCAAGATTAGTGGGGCGGCTTAGCCCAAATATTCAAAAGAATTGTGCATTTTGTGATACAAGCACCAAATTTGGCACAAATGTACATTAATATGTTGCGAACATTTTCAGATATTGGGCCACTTGAAATTCCGTAATTTTTTTTTTCAAATTTTTTCAAATTTCGTAATTTCAAATTTTTCGGGTGACACCGTCACAATTTCGGTCTTCGAGGCCGGCCGATAGGCAAAGTGTGACCGGAAGGGACGAGGTTCTCCTGACCATGTGGCCCTCGATCTGGGAAGCGAGAGGCGTTCCATTAGTGGACGCGCCCCTCACGCCCGACTTTTGGGCGGCCCCGGCAGGCCGTTTGTTTTGACGTTCCGTGACAGGCCCCGCACCCCCACCTCCGGGCCGACCGGAAGCTTGTGCTGAGTACATCATACCTGAACAACTCAGTGAGGCAGAACACAGCAGTGCACACCAGGGTGACCCCTTCAGTGCATAAACCAATTAACCTGTCCACTGCAGGGCATATAGAAATGAAGTTATTTTCTGCATATAATAATAATATAAGTTCAGTTCTATATAACAATTTCTGTTATCACCACTACCACTACAACTACCACTACTACAAGCTTTGTCTGGAATTTTGTGGACTAACAGCCAAACAGACATACAGACAAGCTGGGATCAAAACATTACCTCCTTCCACCATTGAGTGTAGAGGTAAACATCATGGAAATTATATCATGCCCTAGATTTAATTCATGCTTACCCGTGTATTTGCTTCACTGGTTCACAAGGTCTTTTGCATACATGTAATTCAGACTCTCGTCTTCATTGTTGACCACACAATGTTCGCAACATATTAATGTACATTTGTGCCAAATTTGGTGCTTGTATCACAAAATGCACAATTCTTTTGAATATTTGGGCTAAGCCGCCCCACTATATCGGCCGGCCTCGAAGACCGAAATTGTGACGGTGTCACCCGAAAAATTTGAAATTACGAAATTTGAAAAAATTTGAAAAAAAAAATTACGGAATTTCAAGTGGCCCAATATCTGAAAATGTTCGCAACATATTAATGTACATTTGTGCCAAATTTGGTGCTTGTATCACAAAATGCACAACAGGTTTGCTATGCTGCTACACTAGATACAACAATTTCACTTCATTTTCAAGTTTTGTAAAGCATCTGCACCATCTGGCAAAAACGTTTGCCTCCACACAAATGTTGACTTTGTTTGAAAGGAAGGGCTGATCACTTGTGTTTGAATCCTGGTATGAAACATTTTCTCCTAATGTCTTCATAGCTCCTGCACTACTTCGTGTAGGATTTCGCTGTTGTGGTAACATTGCGGAGTCATAGACTGACCCTGCTCTCCTTGTAGCATTCTTGCCACTTTTTGAGTAATTCCTGAACAAGGCCTTCACCCAGTTGTAGTCGACTTGCCTCCTCCCTCATTGTGAGTGGGCAGCAAGTATTGGTGTGATGTTGATTGGCCAGCAAGATGTGGAACAGGGATGCCGGATGCATCCACAATGATGTTGGGACCATGGTGTTCAGGTCATTCATGGTCCTTACCAGGAGCAACCAGCAGAATCGTGCACAGCTGTTGTGACAAGGGCACAGCCGTTTTTTGCAGCTCCATGCTGGTTCCCCGGACGTTGGTGAAGTAATAACATATGTCCCTGCATTTCACAGAGGTTGCAGGTAAAATGTCGTTGTCCTGCAACTTCTGATGTGGTGAATGTTCGAAGCCTTCGAACAAGAGTAAGTGATCGCCTTTCTTTCATATGTTGCAGTGTGATCCAGGCAAATGGTCACATAAATTTCCTTGGTGAAGGTAAGCATTCATCTCCAAGTTACACGGGAGAATGTCTTCATCATTCTTTGAGAAAGAGGGTGTATGCCACGATTAACTTCATTTTTTAGCCACAAATTTTCTTTCTCGAACTTCTTCCCAATTCCGTTAGCACTCCCTTCAAAATGTGATCTCGTCTTATCCTTATGCTCAGTCACATCTGAATCTGCTTTCCGCACACACTGAATCAGATAGGGTACATCTTACCATGAAATCAGCATAATCATGTATATCTTCCGACAGTTTCACATTCAACAATTTGTTGTTTTTCCCTAACACATTCAAAAAGTTATATTCATTTATATGCATCACACAAATAATATTCAATCAGGTATGTATTTCACTACTAAACTAAGAATAGCATCCACAATTGCTTTCAGGTTAATATAGTTCAAAAATTAACTCATGCAGGTATTTTAGCACTACTCTAAGAAAATAAATTGTATATGATTACAATCACAAACGGGAATATCTAATTCCCAACAACAATTTTCCCAAACCAACAAATTAAACATAATGTATTATTACCATAATTCCTCTCCACTTTTTCTTGTCCCTATTTTTTTTTTTTTTCCTAACAGTGTGTCACTCGTGGTGATATGAGTTCACTGATATTGTAATTGACACAACTCATAACATTGTCGTTATGCCATTATCTTAATTCTACTGTATTCACTATTCATTTGCAACATCACTTGATTCATTCTTTTAATCTCGGTATTATTTATATCATCATAACAATCTTTCTATTTTAGGTCCATATTTGTTTCTATTCTTATCAACCTCCTACGGTTTATCAATTTGTTCCAAAACACTGCAACCAAAGGTTTTAACCAAAGCTCTACCAAACTATTTCCAATTTGAACTCAAAATGCTAATTTAAACAACAATTCAAAGAATTAACTTCAATGGGTCAACAAACTCATTTTATAAACAGATCTAATTTTCCCATCCAATAATTTTCCTTGCCAAATGTCATATTGCAACACTTTAATAAACCTTCGAAAAATGTCTCCCAAATCAATAAATTCCCTTTTTACTTCCCAAATACTCATCTGTAAATTACATATTCAATTACAGTTTCTCCCTATTTGTTCGGCCTAAATGGCCACCGAAGTGGCTGCCAACATGCAGTACTGTTTTTATCTACCAAGCAAGTATTCGTCCACATAAGATCTCTACCAAAATGTTGTTTGTAAAAAACAAATCTGGGATTTCTGATTACATGGATGCACACTCTCAGGACATTTCAGGCTGCTTGTTAACAATCCACTACGATAAATTAATTCCTTTACCCACAATCAAATAATTAGTACAAATTGAGGATATTATCCCTATCACATTCATTTATAGATTCATTATGTTGGATCTAAATTTTCTCCCACTGCTGCAAGGAAGAACAATAGCTCTAATAAGTCTTTGTAATATCTCACTTCATTTACCCAGCATCGAAGAATTTATTTACTATCCATTCCCATCTGTTAACCAGTGACTTTGTTTGAACTCCAAAACTTAATTTGATGAATCCCATGTGTACAGCTACCACTTATTGAAACCCATACTTTTGTAGAAAATATCCAAGTAAGTGTTTTTATTTTAAACCCCCTTAACTGTTGCTCATCCATTTCTATGCACCCAGTGAGTACTACTGACACCAGTATGCCAATATAGGTGTGCGAGTTTAACAAATATGTTGCAGGTACACGTGACATCGCGTTCTGAGTATAAATAACGTAACAGCGCGTTCATGGCTGCCCCTTGGTTTAAGATTCACAATGCATTCCGTTTTAAAACTCACAATAGTTCAAATCAGCAAGATTTTCTTTACTATTTTCCCATATCATCTATGCCTAATACACATCCATACATGCAGCACAATTTATATGCTGATAAAATTCAAGTTTATATATATATATATAAATCCATGAGCAGAGTATTCTGGGAAGTCAGTGTAAGACCTCTCCCAAATTTGGATAATTTTGTACTCCCTCATTTCCTTTTATGAAGCTCATATCCATAAATAGATGTTATTCTCATATAAATTCTATCAAAAATGGAATCCCAAAATTACTCACAATTTTACTATTAATTAATGGCTGCTCATAACCCAGCACATCAAATCTTTATATTCCATTTCCCTTGACAAAAGAGATAATGTTCATAATCAAATTATATTTCTATTTTATTTTACGGATTCTCTGGATATTCAATCCCATCCACATAAAACTATCCATTTCCAGACAGGCACACTGTCGGTGTCAACAATCTTGTAAGATTGATATACAAAACAACAAAAACAAAAACACTAACATTGACACACATAAACACACACACACATGCATTATGCGTATTTGTTTGCGTTGGAACCATTATTTACAGATCAAGATGGGTGTCAATTTTATTTCAATTTCATAAATGCTAATACACAAATAGACCAAAAAGTTTATTCTTAGAAAACCCCTATAATGTCACATTGAAATTACCCTTTCAGTTCCCACCATAATTTATCCAAATTTGACTACACACCCATTTGCATGTCAGTCGACCACTGACCTATCAATCATGCGGAACACTAGTCCGAAATTCCCACCTGATCATCATGTGACTCTTGTCACTTAGTTTCAAAAATTTGCAAAGCAATTGTTCCAACTTTGTAAATTTAAAATTATGTGCCCAACATAAAAGATCCAATTTCGGCATTTGATCAATTAATTACTAATTTGCTTACAAGCAAAAGAAAGAATGAATAATTCTTGCTCCGAAAACTTTTCAGACCCAAGAATCATCGACAGTTATTCATGTTTGTCCAGTAATCTAATTTGTTGAGGCCAATCGTCATTTGGGATTTGTCGCAATGAAGGCCTAATCATTGTCTGAGGTATCGGTCAGCACTGGTACCCTTGATCTTGGTTTACCCTATTAACTTGTCTTCCTTTTGGTATACGGACATCCTCTTTTCCAATGTCCCATCCGTCCACACTTGAAACACCGGTTTCTGTCGTTGCCTGGGCTGTGCACCTGTGCACTTGTATTGCTGGGCTGCATCTCTACATCCCTGAGTTGCCACTGCAATCTCTCGTTATCTCCTGAAACACGAAAAAATTCTCTGTACCGTCCTTTTTGGGGAGACAACTGGAAATCAGATGGGACAACTGTCACTTTCATTCCTAATTTCGAGGGCAGTTGTGCATTTGTCTCCTCCACTGTATCCTGTATCCTTTTTATTTTAAATTCTAGATCCGTTATCCGTTCTTGCTGTTCCCGTTGTCTGGATTCACCATCCCAAAGATGGAATGCAAGCCAGTCTACCGTTAGATTCTGTCTCTTTCTGGCTTTCAATCTTTGTTCTAATCTTTCCAATCGACTTCGCTCAAATGTACCATCTCTTGGAAACTCCTCATCATGTCCCTTTGTCCACAAATACCAATTCTCGACCTGCCTTATAGCTTCGGCACCATAACGGTCGTACATATGATGTGTACAAGTACCTTTTTGTGGAATCTCTGGTTGTCCTTGTGTATTCTTGCAGGCTCCATTTCCCATTCTGCCTTTTATCAAAGTAGCGTTGGATGTGTTGTAGTTTGTTCCTCTAAAGCTTCACTCGTACCTCCAGGAAGGGTCTCTCCACCTGTTCACACGGTGATTTCCAGAGAATCTCCCTCAGCTGTGGCTTTTGCACAATCCAATCTCACAGATCAGTATTTGCAGATGAGCCGGAGGGTCAGTATGAAATGGGTGAATCCTCAGGTGTCCGCTCTGTTGACGGGGAAATCACACAATGGTAACCGCACATATATATCTGTATATAAACTCACCACCTTGCTAAATTTTCCCAGGTTGTCTCCACATTGATAATATCTCGCAAAGATATCAAAGCTTCTTTCTTGAGACCGCATTTTCATCAATCAAACAATCAATATATTCAATTCAATTTATTCAGTTCAATTTATTCAGTTAAATTTATTCAATTAAATTCAATCAATTAGATTCAATCAATTAACAATTCAATCAATTATTCAATTTCAATTAATTCATCAATATTCATCAATAAATCAAATTAATCATTTTGAATGACTCCTTGCATAAGCCCTTTCCCCAATGATGTCAGGACAGGTCCATCCATTGACTGAGATCGACTCTCATCGGTCGTCACCTCTGGTTCGTACCTCATGTCAATTGATGAATCACCGTCCTGTCCTAGGGTCATATCTGACATATTTCCCCATTTTGCCTGGTCTCCACAAATTTTCTTTGCAACCACTAAAGGCAACTCATCCTTCATTCGTGAGACAGCCAAAATGGATGGCAGATATTAAAGTTCATTGGAAAAAAGATCTCATCATTTTTTCCTTTAATAGTACCCAAAATCTCTTGGCAATTTAAATTTCGTAAAACTCCTGAAATAAGACTGTAAAATTCCTTCAATCATGCTAAATTTTGAAACTCCATCGCTTGTAACACCCAATTTATCCCATAGGGCTTGAAAGTTCTTTCCCAAGTTCATGCAATCATTCTGCATTTGAACCCTATGATATCATTCATAATAATCATCATGATTTTATAGTCATGGTCATATCATAATCATCTATTTAAAACGAACATTTCCTTTATCACCACAGCTATGTGGTATAATCAACACTCGAATAAAACTGTACATAGCAACAGGCTACCTCATGGCCACTTAGTATACCTATTGACAATAAGTCATAACAATATCGAATAATCATTGAACAATTCAAAAATCGCTTCCACTGCTCCAGCCGCAGCATTCGTCATTTTGTCTGCTCGTCCGCATGACCAAAACGAAATAAAGGGAGCTCAACCATTACACAGCGCTTTTAATGGCGCATGCCATAGGACCTCAACGCAATTTCGACTCAGCCAGAAAACGAGCAAATTTTGCAGGATGTTAACTGGAATTAGTCGTGAAAATATATCCAAAATACACAAAAAATTACACACCCACAAAAATAAACAACAAACCCAAACAAACCCAAGGTCGACCCTCTTACACAGTAAATTACATCATTTCAGCATCGTATTGATTGCTGAAATATTCCAGGGTTTATACACACCTTAAAAGAGGTATGCGTGGTGTTGCCCCCTCCCACGTTTATTCCGGGGTTTATACACACCTTAAAAGAGGTATGCGTGGTGTTGCCCCCTCCCACGTTTATTCCTCATTAAATTCCTCATTAAATTCCTCATTAAATTACTTATTAAATTACTTATTAAATTACTCATTAAATTACTCATTAAATTACTTATTAAATTACTTATTAAATTACTTATTAAATTACTCATTAAATTACTCATTAAATTACTTATTAAATTACTCATTAAATTACTCATTAAATTACTTATTAAATTACTCATTAAATTACTTATTAAATTACTCATTAAATTACTCATTAAATTACTCATTAAATTACTCATTAAGTTACTCATTAAATTACTCATTAACTTAACTTACATAGTTTCAGCATTGTATTGATTGCTGAAATATTCCAGGGTTTATACACACCTTAAAAGAGGTATGCGTGGTGTTGTCCCCTCCCACGTTTATTCCAAGGTTTATACACACCTTAAAAGAGGTATGCGTGGTGTTGCCCCCTCCCACTTTTAATTACTCATTACATCGTTTCCATTTAAAAAAACATCGCTTCTACTGCTCCAGCCGCAGCATTTGTCACTTTGTTTGCTCATCCGCATGACCAAAACGAAATAAAGGGAGCTCAACCATTACACAGCGCTTTTAATGGCGCATGCCATAGAAACTCAACGCAATTTCGACTCGGCCAGCAAACGAGCAAATTTTGCAGGATGTTAACTGGAATTAGTCGTGAAAAATATATCCAAAATACACAAAAATACACACCCACACAAATAAACAACATTTATTCCGTTCAACAGAACAAACATTTCCTCTATCATGACATGCATGTCTTCAAAATTATATGACCAAGAGAAAAAGTAAAATTAATTAAAAACTGCGGGCAGTGATGATCCGGGGACCATACCGCTCCATCCTGATTGGACGAGTGCGTGCTAGAGTCGTTAACAACGACAGTCCAGATCCGATTGTTCAAAATTTCAACTCAATCGATCGAAAAATGAACGCAGGGATGCATTTTAAAGGTGCAGTGGCACTAACTGAGTTGCCACGAATATGGCCACGAAATTGCCAATATGGCCATCACAAAATATTTTCCTTAATCAATTGGCTCATAGCACAACCAATCTGTAAGTATTTCATCCGAAGATGTATCTCTGAGGACTTTTAATTAAATAAGTCATTTATAAATCAACGAGTTAATTTATTAAATGATTAATCAATAAATCAATATTTTCCTTGACAGCCACATCACTTGGTCAGTGTCATGTCCAAATATCAGCTTCCTTACTCAAAAGGTGCCTGAGTTAATGTAATGTAATTACTGTAATAAGATTACTGCAATTACTGTAAAGATTACTGTAATTACTGTAATTACCGGAACTGTAATTACTGTAATTACCTCAGGTAATTACTGTAATGTAATTACTGTAATTTAATAAGAAATGTAATTAATTAAATAAGTACTTCATTAATCGCTCATAATTAAATAACTCGTGAATTCTTATCCGATTTACTTAACATTTGAGTGTCCCCAAAACGTTGGAGCAAAACGTTGCAACAACGAAAGTGAAACGTTGTAGCGACGTTGTGGAAACGTTAGCACAACCTTACATTTGAATGTTCCCAAAACGTTGGAGCAAAACGTTGCAACAACGAAAGTGAAACGTTGTGGCGACGTTGTGGAAACGTTAGCACAACCCTACATTTGAATGTTCCCAAAACGTTGGAGCAAAACGTTGCAACAACGAAAGTGAAACGTTGTAGCGACGTTGTGGAAACGTCAGCAAAACCCAACATTTAAATGTTCACAAAACGTTGGAGCAAAACGTTGCAACAACGAAAGTGAAACGTTGTAGCGACGTTGTGGAAACGTCAGCAAAACCCAACATTTAAATGTTCACAAAACGTTGGAGCAAAACGTTGCAACAACGAAAGTGAAACGTTGTGGCGACGTTGTGGAAACGTCAGCAAAACCCAACATTTAAATGTTCACAAAACGTTGGAGCAAAACGTTGCAACAACGAAAGTGAAACGTTGTGGCGACGTTGTGGAAACGTTAGCACAACCCAACATTTAAATGTTCACAAAACGTTGGAGCAAAACGTTGCAACAACGAAAGTGAAACGTTGTGGCGACGTTGTGGAAACGTCAGCAAAACCCAACATTTAAATGTTCACAAAACGTTGGAGCAAAACGTTGCAACAACGAAAGTGAAACGTTGTGGCGACGTTGTGGAAATGTCAGCAAAACCCAACATTTAAATGTTCACAAAACGTTGGAGCAAAACGTTGCAACAACGAAAGTGAAACGTTGTGGCGACGTTGTGGAAACGTCAGCAAAACCCAACATTTAAATGTTCACAAAACGTTGGAGCAAAACGTTGCAACAACGAAAGTGAAACGTTGTGGCGACGTTGTGGAAACGTCAGCAAAACCCAACATTTAAATGTTCACAAAACGTTGGAGCAAAACGTTGCAACAACGAAAGTGAAACGTTGTGGCGACGTTGTGGAAACGTCAGCAAAACCCAACATTTAAATGTTCACAAAACGTTGGAGCAAAACGTTGCAACAACGAAAGTGAAACGTTGTGGCGACGTTGTGGAAACGTCAGCAAAACCCAACATTTAAATGTTCACAAAACGTTGGAGCAAAACGT
Organism: Myxine glutinosa; assembly: GCF_964187855.1. Classification (NCBI taxonomy): domain Eukaryota; kingdom Metazoa; phylum Chordata; class Myxini; order Myxiniformes; family Myxinidae; genus Myxine; species Myxine glutinosa. The sequence continues at coordinate 135,253,556 of NC_136261.1, forward strand.
TGCAACAACGAAAGTGAAACGTTGTGGCGACGTTGTGGAAACGTCAGCAAAACCCAACATTTAAATGTTCACAAAACGTTGGAGCAAAACGTTGCAACAACGAAAGTGAAACGTTGTGGTGACGTTGTGGAAACGTCAGCAAAACCCAACATTTAAATGTTCACAAAACGTTGGAGCAAAACGTTGCAACAACGAAAGTGAAACGTTGTGGCGACGTTGTGGAAACGTCAGCAAAACCCAACATTTAAATGTTCACAAAACGTTGGAGCAAAATGTTGCAACAACGAAAGTGAAACGTTGTGGCGACGTTGTGGAAACGTCAGCAAAACCCAACATTTAAATGTTCACAAAACGTTGGAGCAAAACGTTGCAACAACGAAAGTGAAACGTTGTGGCGACGTTGTGGAAACGTCAGCAAAACCCAACATTTAAATGTTCACAAAACGTTGGAGCAAAACGTTGCAACAACGAAAGTGAAACGTTGTGGCGACGTTGTGGAAACGTCAGCAAAACCCAACATTTAAATGTTCACAAAACGTTGGAGCAAAACGTTGCAACAACGAAAGTGAAACGTTGTGGCGACGTTGTGGAAACGTCAGCAAAACCCAACATTTAAATGTTCACAAAACGTTGGAGCAAAACGTTGCAACAACGAAAGTGAAACGTTGTGGCGACGTTGTGGAAACGTCAGCAAAACCCAACATTTAAATGTTCACAAAACGTTGCAACAACAAATGATCACAAGTAATTATCACATTGCAATGACCTCTAAACATTCCTAAACCAATATCCCATTAAAATCCCATTAAAATCCCATTAAAATCCCATATCTTGTCACCCTTTGCATTGTTGAAAGCAATTAATTCCATAACTCAATATTACCTCAATTTATATATACTAGGGCGTGCCCGCACGTACGTGCTTGCAAAAAAATGCGTGCGAACAACAACAACAAAAAAAAACTTTGAAACCACGTGGCAGTAACGACCACAGAACCCCCCCCTCTATTTACATGAAATGGTTTGGTCCATTCGCAAAGCCAAAGCGAACGACCACAGAACCCCCCCCCCCCCCCTCTATTTACATGAAATGGTTTGGTCCATTCGCAAAGCCAAAGCGAACGACCACAGAACCCCCCCCTCCCCCTCTATTTACATGAAATGGTTTGGTCCATTCGCAAAGCCAAAGCGAACGACCACAGAACCCCCCCCCCCCCTCTATTTACATGAAATGGTTTGGTCCATTCGCAAAGCCAAAGCAAACGGCTTGCGAGTACGGTGACCATACCTTGGGACCCACTTGTCCGATTAATTTCAAACCTTGAAAAGGCACATCCTCAGGTCTCCAGCAATATACCTGGCAAGTTTCAAGTATATCGGACCGGTAGTTTGTCGAGAAACAGCGGTCGCATTCAGACAGACCGACACACACACAACTAGAACGACGCTCAGTAGAGAGCATATCTCCGCCTTGGTGAACAGTTTATGTTTTGTATCCCACTGATAGGCCGGATCTGGATTCGGACCTGAACCAAAATGGAATCGGCGTGTTTTTGTCACCTCCCCAACTCATCCACCAGGTTCATTCACTCATCCATAACTTTTTTTAATATATGAATAATATTAAAATAATAACATTAATAAGTATATTATGTTAAATATAATGTATATAGCTTTTCACCCGATCTCTTTATGGTGAAGAATCACTTTAAACAATTCTCGTAGCCGGATTCGCACCTGGGTCTTCACCAAAATCCAATCATTTCGTCCGTGTCACCCATGCTATCTATCTGGCAAATTTCGTCAAAAAAAAACAAACAACAGCACTGGTTTTGTTTCCTGGAAGCTTCCTGCAAAACGCTTTGCTTCTCGCAAAACGTCCGCCAATGGGAAGTAAAGGGAGGGAGAAGGAGCGGGAGCAAGAGACAGGGTGCCGGAATGGACATGAGGGACAATGAGGGACAGTGAGGGAGTGTTGGTATGCAATTTTTATCCAATCGCCATCTTTCACAATAATTCTGGACCGGCATGAGGTGGGATTGTCTGTCATGAATTTATTTGTTGATCGAACGAGTTTTAATTTGTCTAAATCCGACCAGTCGTTCCAAAGATATAAGCCGTTTTGTCGCAATACCATAAATTGGAATGAGGTAAAAATATATATATATAAATATAATTACATTTCCCGGTTCCCTGTCGCACGCCGAGCAAGTCGAGTGCTTTGAACAAGTGCAAAAAAAAAAAAAAAAAAACTACTTTACCGGCCTTACACGTCTTGGAAGCAAATGGTCGCATGGTGCACGCATGCTCCGTTTGCTCCCAGGTCACAGTAAGGCCTTTAATGACCAGCGCCGACCTTGTGCATTTTATTTAGACAGCGCAAAAATACGTATTTACAGAAATCATTTAGGAAAACACGAATAATAGCTACATTCGTTTATCGAAGTACCATTCGTGATGGGTCACGCCACCTATCGCGGCATCGGTGCGCACGGAACCCCCAGAACCACCTCCTTCCCCATGTATGTACAAAACTATTTCCAAATTCGTAAATCATATTGGACAAAAACAAGCCACACTCACCTTTTTTAAAGACTTGTTTGTACAATTGATGTCAGCGGTGCCTCCAAATTGTAGGGGAATTTGTAGCTGAGAGACTCAAGACTCCAATGACCGGACACAGGTTTTACAAAAGGTCTGGTTTATTAACTGGTTATTCACTTCATTCCATTTACCAAATAATACCGCTTAATTCAATGGATCAGGTTAACTCTTTTCGCATGGTCCTTCTCGTTCGGCCGATGTTCCTCCGCCACTCCCGTCGGTCAGAGCTCCTGGTAACAAGTCCTGTCGACTCAACGTTTGCTCTCGTTTATATGGACAAACTGGACTTAATCCCCTGTCCGCTGACCGTTAATCCTTTCTCCGCTAATGCCCCGAGGTCATGCATGTACCAAGTCCTGGCATCAGCTCGCTCCCCTCCTGCTGTGAGTTCCGTTTACCAAACGATAGGGGGGTGTTCCAGCCAGGGGCTGTGACCAGGTGGACAAGAGATTATCATGTTCGGGCACATTCCTGACACTCATTTACGAACTCGGCTTTCACAGAGTTTGCAGGTAAAATGTATCTGCTTCGTTACCAGTGTTAATTAATAAGTTACCAGTGCCAATTAATAAGTTACACTGAGTTACACTTCCACATTAGAAATGGCTATTTAGGCTTAAAAAGCATTAAATTCCCTTTAGAAACGTCAAAAATCGCTTTAAAAACGTCGAAGCGCTTTAAAAAAATCGAATCGAAGCGGATAAGCAGATAAGCGGTAAGCGGACTAAGATTTTCGGCCACTGAAGCGGATAAGCGAATCGGACTACACGGGCTGGCGGAGCGGATAAGCGGTAAGCGGCCTTAAAATTTTCCGAATTGCGCCCACCTTTATATATATATATATATATATATATATATATATATATATATATAGATATAGATATAGATATAGATAGATATATAGATATATAGATATATAGATATATAGATATATATATATATATATATATATATATATATATATATATATATATATATATATATATATATATATATATATACTAGCTTGGATCGGCTCGCTGCGCTCGCCTCAGCAAGCGTCTTTACTGAGGAACAGGCATATTTTAGCTGAGGCTAATGACTGTACCTGAGTTGCTGTGTTGTCATGATTTACACCAATCATAATACAAACAATTACTTTGCACAAATGTATTTGTTGTGTTTGTGATATTACATTTTTATAGGCAATTTAGGTTGAAGATTTAGGTTGAATGTTTTTTTTTTCAAGAACGAACCCCTCAGCACACACATAGGGGAGGGGTAGGGGCAGACTGTAAGTTTGGGACGATTACACCTCACCACCACGTAATTCAAAACACATTACCACCAAGTAATTTAAAACACCGCACCACCAAGTAATTCAAAACACCTCACCACCAAGTAATTTAAAACACCTCACAGCCATAAAACACGTAATAAAAACACATCACCACCACAAAATTAAAAACACCTCACCACCACGAAATTGAAAACACCTCACAGCCATCAAACACGTAATAAAAACTCCTCACAGCCATAAAACACGTAATAAAAACACCTCACAGCCATAAAACACGGAATAAAAACACCTCACCACCACGAAATTGAAAACACCTCACAGCCATCAAACACGTAATAAAAACACCTCACAGCCATAAAACACGTAATAAAAACACCTCACAGCCATAAAACACGTAATAAAAACACCTCACAGCCATCAAACACGTAATAAAAACACCTCACAGCCATAAAACACGTAATAAAAACACCTCCCAGCCATAAAACACGAAATAAAAACACCTCACAGCCATAAAACACGTAATAAAAACACCTCACCACCACGAAATTAAAAACACCTCACAGCCATAAAACACGTAATAAAAACACCTCACCACCACGAAATTAAAAGCACCTCACAGCCATAAAACATGTTATAAAAACACCTCCCAGCCATAAAACACGAAATAAAAACACCTCACAGCCATAAAACACGTAATAAAAACACCTCACCACCACAAAATTAAAAACACCTCACAGCCATAAAACACGTAATAAAAACACCTCACCACCACGAAATTAAAAGCACCTCACAGCCATAAAACATGTTATAAAAACACCTCACAGCCATAAAACACGAAATAAAAACACCTCACAGCCATAAAACACGTAATAAAAACACCTCACCACCACGAAATTAAAAGCACCTCACAGCCATAAAACATGTTATAAAAACACCTCACAGCCATAAAACACGAAATAAAAACACCTCACAGCCATCAAACACGTAATAAAAACACCTCACAGCCATCAAACACGTAATAAAAACACCTCACAGCCATAAAACACCTAATAAAAACACACCACCACGAAATTAAAAGCACCTCATAGCCATAAAACATGTAATAAAAACACCTCACAGCCATCAAACACGTAATAAAAACACCTCACAGCCATCAAACACCTAATAAAAACACACCACCACGAAATTAAAAGCACCTCATAGCCATAAAACACGTAGTAAAAACACCTCACAGTCATAAAACACGAAATAAAAACACCACACAGCCATAAAACACGTAATAAAAACACCTCACCACCGCAAAATTAAAAACACCACACAGCCATAAAACACGTTAAAAAAACACCTCAGCCACAAAATTAAAAACACCTCACCACCACGTCATTTAAAAACACCTCAACCCCACATAATTCAAAACACCTCATCACCAACTAATTCAAAACACCTCACCACCACATAATTAAAAACACCTCACCACCACGAAATTAAAAACACCTCACCACCACGTCATTTAAAAACACCTCAACCCCACATAATTCAAAACACCTCATCACCAACTAATTCAAAACACCTCACCACCACATAATTAAAAACACCTCACCACCACGTAATTATAAATACCTCACCACCACGTAAATCAAAACACCTCACCACCATGTGATTTAAAAACACCTCACCTCCATGTGATTTAAAAACACCTCACCACCACGTCATTTAAAAACACCTCACCACCACATAATTCAAAATACCTCACCACCACGTGATTCAAAACCACCACAACGTTATTAAAAACACTTCACAACCACGGAAACAAAAGTTTGAGTGAGTCGTAAAGTGACAACACAGACACTGCCCAGATGTGTAGATATATAGATAAATGACTGTACCCGAGTTGCCGTTTTGTCATGGCTTAAACCAATCATAATTCAAACAATTATTTTGCACAAATGTATTTGTAATATACGTGATATCACATTTTATAAACAATTGAAGTTGAAAAAAATTTTTTCCCAAAAAAACTCCCCCCAAATAAAAAAAAAAATTTGGAAATTTTTTCAAAACAATACCCTTACGACATACCGACGGCAGAGATATGTGCATATCAGAAGTTTGGTACGATTTCACAAGAGTTTGAGAAAGTAGTGCAGTGACAACACAGGACAGACACTGCACAGATATATATACAGACTTGGCATTTAATGTGGAATATTTTTTTTGTGGGGGTGAACTTACTTTTCAAGTTGACTTAGAACCAAAAGTTCATTGGAATTATGTTGAAATTATTCTAGATTTTGTTAATGTGACCTTTAAAAGAAACAAAAACCACATTTGACATTTCGAAGCAAATAAATTGATCCTTGAAAGTGATGTAAATTGATATTGAACTCAATTCACGGACAGTACTGTGTTAAACTTCTGCACGTTTTCCATAAGTATTTCTTTATTTTGCACATTAGCCAAATATTTTTTTAGCAAAAACAAAAGTTAAATTACGACTGGGATTACGGACAGTAAAATTACAGTTCAGTACTTCGTGTAACCCCCACGAGCATTCAGGAGAGCACGTACACGTTGAGGCATGCTGTTCACGAGATTTGCCAAGGTTTGGACAGGAATCACTTGCCATGCAGTGACAATAGCCTGCTGCAATTCACGCACAGAGGCAGGCTGCTGTTCCAAGTTGTCGATTTGACGCGTTAATTCTGCCCACAAGTTCTCTATCGGATTCAATTCTGGGGACATGGCAGGCCACTCCATATGCTCGACACCACGGTCAGCAAGAAAGTGTTGGATCATGCGAGCACGATGAGGCCGTGCATTGTCATCTTGGAAGACAAAGTTTCCTCAAAAGGCTGCACGAGCAAATGGAAGCAATGTTTCTTCCAGAATGGCCCTGTACTTGAACTGGTTCAGGTTTCCATTCAGGACAACCAGGTCAGTTGTTCCCCCTGTATGAAAAGCAGCCCAAATGGTCACCCCACCACCTCCAAATTGGACTCTTGGCACTATACAATCTTCGTTGTAGGCTTCATGCACTTGTCTGCGCACTCGGACATGGCCATCTTGACGATAGACCAGAAATCAAGACTCGTCACTGAAGATCACGTGATTCCAGTGTCATGGCTGCCATTGACGGTGCTCTCTGGCCCACTGCAATCGGCGCTGGCTTTGTTGTCTGGTCAGGCGTGGCTTTCTCAGGGGATGCCTGGCACGATAGCCTGCTTGAACCAGTCATTGGTTGACTCGCCTTCTGGATACAGGCACATTTGTCAGTTGCTGCCACTCAGCCCTAAGCCGATTAGCTGACTTGGTACGGCCATTGCAGACTAACCGGTGCAGATGGCGATCATCTCTCCTTGTGATTCTGCGGGGACGTCCTGGCCTCGATATTGGAGTAGGGACACCCCTCTGAGCATTTCGTTTCAGGATCTTTGATACCTGACCTTGAGTGATGCCATACTGCCGAGCAATAACACGCTGTTTCATGCCGGAATTTCGTAAAGCAACCACTCCATGACAAACAGCATTGTCGAGTTGACGGACCATCTCCAGAGGAAACGGCAATAACTTTTGTTGACGTGCAGCAGTTGTTTTCCACTAATGCAGAACGCAACAACCCTTATATACCCGATTGTGAAGCCAATCATCAAATGTACCTGTCCGTAAATTTTGTCACGCCACCTGTGATATAATCCTGTTATTGACTTCTTGCTGCGACAGACAATCAGTGACATAGTTCTTTCAACAAAGACATCACCGAAGCGTAAAAGAAACTCACCAGATTGATATACTGAGTTCAGAAAGGAAACCCAAGTCAAGTAAAAAAAAAAAATTCCATATTAAATGCCAAGTCTGTATAAAGATGCAGTATATATATATATATATATATATATATATATATATATATATATATATATATATATTGTTGCGAATATGGAATTTGGCCTCCATATCCGCTTGTAAATATTCCCCTATTTCTCCAATACTCCCCAACTTTCCCCAATCCCCCATTCCCTAGTCCCATTGCATGTAAATAACACTCAGTAGAGCCGACCTTCCCCTTATTCCCCCATTAAATGTCGTGCCCAGGTCCACCGCACCACACGTAGACCACTTTCGGACATCTTCCTAGTTATTCTTAATCTATGTCAGTTAAGGACTCGTTTCCATTAATTCTGACTCTTCGTTGCACCAGAATGTGATTATATGGCATCAGTAGTGAGTTTAGGACCTTTCCCATACCTCCTTCCATCTTCTTCCCCAACAATTACAACAACAACAGAGGAGATGGCGGCGGCGCGGGGGAGGATGCGTCCTCACACCGGCTCGATTAGCGCCATTGACCACGCGCTCCACGGGGTTACCACGGAGGGGCTGGCTGTCAGCTCCTCCTCAAGGGCGGAGCCTGGTAACCCCCCGCACCCAATCAGAAGGGCGGACCGATTCCATCTGGGGCGGCGCTAACGAGCCGAGGGCGTGTCACTCCCCGCCGGATATACGCGGCCCCGCGCCGGATGTGACGTCAGATGCGCCCCCAGCTGGAGAAAGAGGTACCTGCGAGCGCTGAGTCAGATGCGCCCCGCCTGAGAAAGAACGTTGCCTGCGATCGCTGAGAGAGAAAGACCCGCCTGAGAAAGAACGTCCCCTCCGAGCGCTGTGACCTCCCCGTATCTTTGGACCGGACTGTACCCTGCTTTGAGCCAAGAGTGCACCTTGAGCCATCGCTACCTTGCCTTTCCTAGCCATCAATCCCCGTGTGAGTCAGCTTTGTCCCGTTTATCTGTCGTCTGTTGGGGAATAATATAAGATTGTGTCTAAGTGCTTGTCTTTCTATGTTGTACCTCTCGTCCCTGTAATCTGACCTTCCGCACGAATATAATCTCCTCCGGAGGTCTTGAGAACCGTATCCCTGGTGTCTGTCATTATAATTCAGCCGTGTGTCTTCTTTTTCCTTATTGAGCCAGCGTGGCGCGGCTTCGTCAACGTTCGAGTACAATCGGGTAATTTGTGCGGACACGACGGCCATTCCGCTCGGCCCACCTTAACATCAAAGTCGTGTCTGTAACAATGGTTGTCAGGAGTTGGATTCGAACCTGGGACTAAATTTATTTAGCCCAAATTTTGGACACCAATTGTGTTAGTACGGTAACAATTGGTGTCGAGGAGTGAGATTCGGACCCGGGACTAAATTAGTTAGGCCCAAATTTTGGGAGGGAAAATCGAGCCGGAGCGCGTACGGCGCTCGACCAAATCGATCCGGAGCGCGGTCCCGCGGTTACTGCGCTCGACGAAATTATAACAGCAAAATTTGGATTGGTGTTACGAAACTCGAATTTTGAAAGTCGCGCTATGGCGGATCAAGACGGCTGGGGTCCGGTAGGGGAGAGTGAAGCAGGGTCGGTCCAGGACCAAATTGAGGGACGCGAGGAGAGCGAAGCAGTGAGGGCGGCAGGGTCGCAAAATAGCGTTGTCACGCACGAGGTGGCCACGGCGTCCACGCCCGCGGCAGCGCCCCTGGTGGATTCGAACCTTTTCCTCCTGCAAATGAGGGCCCTTATGGAACAAATGGTGGGAATGAGGGCTGATAGTGAGCGGTTGGGAAACCAAATGGGGGTAATGGGGAACCGGATGGATGCTCAGAGTGAGCAATTGGGAGTAATGAGGGACGAAGCGAGGGGTACTGGTGAGGGGTTAGACAAGAAATTTGGGAAGTTAGACAATAATTTTGAGGGGTTAGACAACGGGATAAAAGAAGTGAAAAATGGGTTAATGGGGGTAGAAAATAGAATGGCTGCCCAGGAGAATCAGATAGAGGGAGTGAAAAATGGGTTAGAGGGGTTAGAAAACAGTATGGAAGGCAAATTGAGGGACATGAGGGACCAAGCGGAAAAGGGAAGTTAAACAAATGGAGCAGCAGATAGAGGGGGTCAGAATGGGGGTAGAAACCAAATTGGATGCTCACAGGGAGGAAATGGAGCAGATGAGGGTGGCATCTGGGCAGGAGATGCAAGTGATGGGAGAGGAGATCAGAAGAGGAGTGAGTGAGGAGGTCGGAGGAGTGCGCGAGGAGGTGAGGCACTGTGAGGAGCACATGGAAAAGGAGGTGAGAAAGGGGACTGTAAAGTTACAAGGGGGCATAGAGGACCTGACGCAGGAGGTGGAACAGCTGACGGAGGGACAAAAAGGACTAACGGAGCAGGTTCAAAGGAACACTGCGGTATTAGGAGGGTTAAAAGCGACACAAAACGACATAAAAAACGACTTGATAGCGACAAAGAGGGAATGTCAGATGGTACGTGAGGGACTGACAACGAGGATGGACGAGGTGATAGAGGTTATGGAGACGAAGGACCGGCAGGTGAGGACGCACATGGAAACGGTCAAGGTAGCCTTAGAGGATGAGCTTGAGGAGACGTACCGGGGAATAAAAGAGGTGAAGCACAAATTAGAAGAAGTGGAAGAAGGGATGAGCGAAATTAAGAAGCGACGGAGAGGGGATAAGAAAGAGATAAAAGAGGAGATAAAAGAATTGGTCCAAAGTCTGTGTTTGGATCGTGATGATGTGCTCATTAACCGGATGAGGGATTCGCAGGTGATGGAGGAGAAGCGAAGAGGAAGAGGACCCGGTGTAAGTGGTGACCAATATGGTCGTGCGTATGATGCGCCAGGGGATTTAATAAGCTTGGGGGTCGAGATGGACCCGGGTGTTCGTGAGAGGCCGTTGGTGAAGTGTGCGACAGGTCTGGTGTGCGAAAAAGGAGGTGTGCGAGAAAGTCCGACTCTGGGGTGTGTGAGGAAAAAGTGCGTGCCAAGGAGTGAGGGTGCTGGCGAGAGTGAGTCGGTCGTAGCGCGTGTGCGAGGGGGCACATGGAAGCGTGGTGTGGTAAGTGTTACAGAGGGTGTGACGGGAGAGTGTGCGCGAGAAAGGTGTGCGCGAGAAAGGTGTGTGACGGACAGGTGCATGGGGAAAGAGTGCGCTGTCAAAGGCAAGGAAGAATGCACGCCTGTGGTGAGTGTTGCAGAGGGTGTGACGGGAGAGTGTGCGCAAGAGTGTGCGCGAGAGAGGTGTGTAACGGACAGGTGCATGAGGAAAGAGTGCGCTGTCAGAAGTAAGGAAGAGTGTCCACCTGTGGTGAGTGTTACAGAGGGTGTAACGGGAGAGTGTGCGCGAGAAAGGTGTGTGACGGACAGGTGCATGAGGAAAGAGTGCGCTGTCAGAAGTAAGGAAGAGTGTCCACCTGTGGTGAGTGTTACAGAGGGTGTGACGGGAGAGTGTGCGCAGGAGTGTGCGCGAGAAAGGTGTGTGACGGACAGGTGCATGAGGAAAGAGTGCGCTGTCAGAAGTAAGGAAGAGTGTCCACCTGTGGTGAGTGTTACAGAGGGTGTAACGGGAGAGTGTGCGCGAGAAAGGTGTGTGACGGACAGGTGCATGGAGAAAGAGTGTGCTGTCAAGAGTAAGGGTGAGTGCGTTGTCACGAGTGGAGGTGAGAGTAGTGAAAGTAGTGGGAGTGACATGGAGCGTGAGTTAGTTGTGACAGGTGAGCGAGGATGTACACCTGGGATGGAAGGATGCACACCTGGAATGGTAGAGCGTGAGTGGGAATGCACGCTGGAGTTGGTGGTGAGGCACGTGGTTGGGTGTGCGAATGAGGGCACACCTGTGATTGTCACAGAGGAGGTGACCGAGGAGGGGGCGCGAAGCGGTGTATTGGTGAGGTGTGCGAGCAACGAATGTGTGCCAAAGTGTTCGGTGGTCAGGTGTGTGACCAAGGCTGTGAGTGGAATGGGTGTACCTGGGTGTGTAAGGAAAGGTACGAGGAGCATGGGCACGGCTGGATGTGTGAGCAAGGAACGGGCTGCGGGGTGTAAGCGTCCAGGTGAAGCATCGACGTTAGACGGGGTAGAGTTTAGAACGACTTATAGCCGAATCGGGCCCTCGGTGCGTGCTGGGCCTCGCTTTGAGCGGCCGCGTCCGTGCTCCACTAGGCGGAGCGGGCGGCCCGATAGAAAGAGTCGTCATGGCGACCACGTTTTGTGGAGACGTGCCGGCAGGTCGAGATCGGGACTGTGGATGGCTCCACGCCGAGGTGGTGCGTGGGATCTCGGCCCGGGTAAGGCCCCGTCCCTGCCCCGAATGCCGGACGCATCCAGCCGCCGGCACAAAACAACCAGCATCCATTGCTTGGCTTTACGAAGCCGGGCTTTGGACAGGAATTGGCGCACCGAGAGGCAGTAGTGAGTAGACTGGGTGATGAGGTTAGTGTTTTGGACCCAAAATTAGGAAAAAAAACAAAATTTGATGATTGGCAAAGGATTGGCAGTAGTGATTGGCAGATGATGGGTAGTGATTGGCAAATTTTTAATTTGTTGCAATTTGATGTGCAAAATTGGTAGTGAGAGACCCCCGATGTGGTGGGATGGCAAATCCACCATCCTTCCCATGTGGGGCAAATGCGCACTAGCTTATGGGGTGTATGGCAGTGAAAACTAGCCCGGGTGGGTTAGGATATTGTGTGTAGGGATCTAGAAGATGACATTAGGTAACGTTAAGTTTAGTTAGTGACTGATACCTGTAGTGGGGACGCAGGTAGATTAGTATGGATGATAATGACGTGGGAGCGCAATAGTTTAAAGGGACGACTGGGAAGCGCAAGTTTCAGAAGGGAGTAGTTAGCTGAGATGATGCTGTGTGTGTGAGAATTGAACAGGTGTGATTGCACAGGTGTGCAACTGGACAGGTGTGTGGAGCAGTGTATGAGTAGTGAGTGTTGTGGATCAGCGCGAATGCGCTTGGGGAGAGAAGGGTGCAGGTGGCACCAGGTGTGAGAGCACAGGTGTGCAAGTACAGGTGTGTGGAGAGAGTTGGAGTAAGTGGTACGGAGTGGTGTGCATGGTGCGAAGGTGTGGATGGGGGAAGAGTGGACCCCCTTTCACGAGTACCCGGGGCGGGTAGTGTAAGTGTTAGGTAGAGGGTACAGGTAAATTGTGGTTGGATATTGGCACTTGTGGTGCGGTTGCAGAATGGTGTTGTGAATGGGTGCATTAGTGTTGTGGAAATGGCTGGGCGTGTAGCCTGTTAGTGCGTGTAGTTGGTTGGGCACTCCACCACTGTGAGGATGTCGGCCAGGTGAGGCCGCAGGTGGGCTCTGGGAGCCGGTAGTTGTGAGTGGGTGCCTGAGGATCCCGGGTGTGGATCGGGTAGCCCAGTGCCAGAGAGGGCACCGAGTGGGGAGAGCGCCAGAGGGCCTGCCCCAGGTAGTTAGGTTAGGGTAAGGAGCAGGTAAGCTCGGAGGCAACTGCAGTGGTGGAGGTGTGCAGGTGGGTAGACCCACTGGGAGAGGTACACGCCACAGCCCAGAAATTGTGCGAGGGCACCGGGAGATGAATCGGGGGAGTGAGACCCCAAATTGAAGAGCACCACAGTTGGCCAATGGGAATTGGTTTTTAGAACCAATAGAGTAAGAGGGCCAATGGTTTGGCCGGAGAAAGACCCCGGGTAGTGTAAAGTTGTTAAAGTCATTTAGGAAATAGTTAGGATTGATGAACCTGTCGCACCATACGCAGCCACTTACCTGTGGTGATGATGATGACTCCACACCTGTGTTTTCTTTGTTTGTTGCAGGAAATGAGATTGCTGTGTGGATTTGTGAGACGCATCACGACGTGGATGAGACATTGGGGTGATTCCATCTCTCCCTCCCTAGGAGGGACTGATGATGAATTGGTAATGGCAAATTTTGATGTTCAGTTGGAGATGGCAAATTTTGATGAGAGTTGAAAATGGCAAATTTGATTGGTTAGGAGGGAGAGAAGACGAATTTGGTTTATGGGAGGAACGGGGAAGACAGTAGGGATGTTTGTTGATTTGTAAAGTAGATGTTTATGGGTAGTGTTGTGTTTTGTGGATACAGTAAGGGGTAAGGGAGGGGCCATGTAGGTTACCTGGTGGGGGGGGGGGGCGTACGATAGGAACGTACCTGTCTCACTTGGTTCCCATGTGCCCCCAGTGTGCATCACCTTACATTGCGTGCACTTTTGCGCCCTTACCACCTTACTCACTTGTCTGCTTCTTTTGTCTCCCACCTCCGAGGATCTGGCTTTGGGGTAGAGAGAGAGGAGAGAGAGGTGCTGGCTGCGCAGTTGTGGGCCTGCACTTTCGCTGTTTGCTGCCGGGATCGATACACCATATGGACCGCAATGTTTGTGGCCACCCACAATGGACCGCAGTTCGTTTGCGGCCAAGCACCACCCGGGGATGGACCTATGGGTCAACGTGGCACCTATGCCATACAGGTGAACCACTTTTAGTTAACACCAAGTGCACCACAAGAAGAGCAAGAGACACCTGCAGGGTTAGGGGTTGTCGAATTTATTTTTATTCCAATGAACAATGGTGACTGCACCGATTGGTGGTGGGGTGGTGCTTTTGATGCTCGGGAAGGGGTGCTCTGCACGTTATTAAAGGCCGTCGGCCACAGAGCACTCGTGGGTTGGTGTATCGATGCTGGCAAGCGTGCTCTCTCTATGCATAACATCTGCATGTGTTCCTCCAAAAACAGGTCCTGGATCGTAGTGTAAATATCAGCGTAGTCGTGTAAATAATGCTCCCTACCGGCTGTATGTGTAGTTTGAGAATTCTTTCCGGATTCGGTTATCCTGTGGGTGTGTTTCTGTGAGGAGAAGGGTGCAACGTCGCAGGGGGACATATTTACTCATTTGTGAATATCTGTAAAACTGTCGCACTCAGGGTAGAGTTAATAGTAGAGGGAACTACATTGCGTGCCACACTAAAGTAGGTAAAAATTTATCGGGTCGGGACGCCCCGAGGGTAGAGAAGGGTGCAATGTTGCGAATATGGAATTTGGCCTCCATATCCGCTTGTAAATATTCCCCTATTTCTCCAATACTCCCCAACTTTCCCCAATCCCCCATTCCCTAGTCCCATTGCATGTAAATAACACTCAGTAGAGCCGACCTTCCCCTTATTCCCCCATTAAATGTCGTGCCCAGGTCCACCGCACCACACGTAGACCACTTTCGGACATCTTCCTAGTTATTCTTAATCTATGTCAGTTAAGGACTCGTTTCCATTAATTCTGACTCTTCGTTGCACCAGAATGTGATTATATGGCATCAGTAGTGAGTTTAGGACCTTTCCCATACCTCCTTCCATCTTCTTCCCCAACAATTACAACAACAACAGAGGAGATGGCGGCGGCGCGGGGGAGGATGCGTCCTCACACCGGCTCGATTAGCGCCATTGACCACGCGCTCCACGGGGTTACCACGGAGGGGCTGGCTGTCAGCTCCTCCTCAAGGGCGGAGCCTGGTAACCCCCCGCACCCAATCAGAAGGGCGGACCGATTCCATCTGGGGCGGCGCTAACGAGCCGAGGGCGTGTCACTCCCCGCCGGATATACGCGGCCCCGCGCCGGATGTGACGTCAGATGCGCCCCCAGCTGGAGAAAGAGGTACCTGCGAGCGCTGAGTCAGATGCGCCCCGCCTGAGAAAGAACGTTGCCTGCGATCGCTGAGAGAGAAAGACCCGCCTGAGAAAGAACGTCCCCTCCGAGCGCTGTGACCTCCCCGTATCTTTGGACCGGACTGTACCCTGCTTTGAGCCAAGAGTGCACCTTGAGCCATCGCTACCTTGCCTTTCCTAGCCATCAATCCCCGTGTGAGTCAGCTTTGTCCCGTTTATCTGTCGTCTGTTGGGGAATAATATAAGATTGTGTCTAAGTGCTTGTCTTTCTATGTTGTACCTCTCGTCCCTGTAATCTGACCTTCCGCACGAATATAATCTCCTCCGGAGGTCTTGAGAACCGTATCCCTGGTGTCTGTCATTATAATTCAGCCGTGTGTCTTCTTTTTCCTTATTGAGCCAGCGTGGCGCGGCTTCGTCAACGTTCGAGTACAATCGGGTAATTTGTGCGGACACGACGGCCATTCCGCTCGGCCCACCTTAACATCAAAGTCGTGTCTGTAACAATATATATATATATATATATATATATATATATATATATGCAGACTTGGCATTTAATGTGGAATTTTTTTTGTGGGGGTGAACTTACTTTTCAAGATGACTTAGCACCAAAAGTTCATTGGAATTATGTTGAAATTATTCTAGATTTTGTTAATGTGACCTTTAAAAAAACAAAAACCACATTTGACATTTCGAAGCAAATAAATTGATCCTTGAAAGTGATGTAAACTGATATCGAACTCAATTCACGGACAGTACTGTGTTAAACTTCTGTACGTTTTCCAGAAGTATCTCTTTATTTTACACATTAGCCAAAAAATTTTTCAACAAAAACAAGAGCTAAATTATGACTGGGATTACGGACAGTAAAATTACAGTTCAGTACTTCGTGTAACCCCCACGAGCATTCAGGAGAGCATGCACATGGCGAGGCATGCTGTTCACGAGATTTGCCAAGGTTTGGACAGGAATCGCTTGCCATGCAGTGACAATAGTCTGCTGCAATTCACGCACAGAGGTAGGCTGTTGGTCCACGTTGTCGATTTGACGCGTTAATTCTGCCCACAAGTTCTCTATCGGATTCATATCCGGGGACATGGCAGGCCACTCCATATGCTCTCCACCACGGTCAGCAGGAAAGTGTTGGATAATGCGAGCACGATGAGGCCGTGCATTGTCATCTTGGAAGACAAAGTTTCCTCGAAAGGCTGCACGAGCAAATTGAAGCAATGTTTCTTCCAGAATGACCCTGTACTTGAACTGGTTCAGGTTTCCATTCAGAACAACCAGGTCAGTTTTGCCCCCTGCATGAAAAGCAGCCCAGACGGTCACCCCACCACCTCCAGCTTGGACTCTTGGCACTATACAATCTTCGTTGTGGGCTTCATGCACTTGTCTGCGCACTCGGACGGGGCCATCTTGACGATAGACCAGAAATCTAGAGTCGTCACTGAAGGTCACGTGATTCCAGTGTCCTGGCTGTCATTGACGGTGCTCTCTGGCCCACTGCAATCGGCGCTGGCTGTGTTGTCTGTTCAGGCGTGGCTTTCTCAGGGGACGCCTGGTACGATAGCCTGCTTGAACCAGTCGTTGGTTGACTAGCCTTCTGGATTCAGGCACATTTGTCAGTTGCTGCCACTCAGCCCTCAGCCGATTAGCTGACTTGGTACGGCCATTGCAGACTAACCGGTGCAGCTGGCCATCATCTCTCCTTGTGGTTCTGCGTGGACGTCCTGGCCTCGGTATTGGAGTAGGGACACCCCTCTGAGCATTTCGTTTCAGGATCTTTGACACCTGACCTTGAGTGATGCCATACTGCCGAGCAATAGCACGCTGTTTCATGCCAGAATTTCGTAAAGCCACCACTCCATGACAAACAGCATTGTCAAGTTGATGGACCATCTCTAGAGGAAGCGGCAATAACTTTTGGAGACGTGCAGCAGTTGTTTTCCACGAATACAGAACGCAACAACCCTTATATACCCGATTGTGAAGCCAATCGTCAAATGTACCTGTCCTTACATTTTGTCACACCACCTGTGATATAATCCTGTTATTGACTTCTTGCTGCGAAAGACAATCAGTGACATGGTTCTTTCAACAAAGACATCACTGAAGGGTAAAATAAACTCACCAGATTGATATACTGAGTTCAGAAAGTAAACCCGTCAAGAAAAAAAAAAAATTCCATATTAAATGCCAAGTCTGTATATATATATACTAGCTGAGGTACCCGGCTTTGCCCGGGTTGAATAAGAATAATACAAATATATGATGAAAAGAACATGTATATTTTAGAGCAATATCACCGTACATTTCCTACATGACGTTTTTTCAATTTTCAATTTCTCAAAACCTCTGGGTATACAACATTTCTGGTTTTCTTACTTGGTGCCAAGACATAAAGATTGCTTGGTTTTCCAACCCGAGAGCAGCCCACGTACAGCTGGCCATGGGCAAACACTTGTTCTGTGAAGTTCAGGTCTACAACCTTCATTGATTGCCCCTGCACCAGAAATATGTCTTGAAATATTCCTGAAATAAGTTGTTGACCTTTTGGCCTATGTTAACCTCAAAAATAATTGGTGGTTTAATTCAGTGATCTGATGTGCAAATCCTCTTCAAATTTCAAGTCAATTAGATGAAAATTGACGATTTTAGAAATTTGGCCCATATTGATATTTTCACCTTTAGACCTCAAAAATAATTGGTGGTTGAATTGGGTGACCCGATATGCAAATCCTATCCAAATTTCAAGTCAATTGGATGAAAATGTAGGATTTTAAAAACTTCACCTTAAGTTGTTGACCTTTGGCCTATGTTTACTTTTTGGCCTATGCTGACCTCAAAAATAATTGGTGGTTCAATTTGAGTGACCTGATATGCAAATCCTCCTCACATTTCAAGTCAATCAGGTGAACGTTGAGGATTTTAGAAATTTGAAATTGTTGTTGACTTTTGGCCTATGTTGCTCTTTTAGCCGATGGTGATCTCAAAAATAGTTGTTGGTTGAATTCAGTTTGCTGATATGTAAATCCCATTCAAATTTCAAGTGAATCGGATGAAAATTGAGGATTTTAGAAACTAAAAAAAAGAGTGGTTGACCTTTGGCCTACATTGACCTTTTGGCCTACGCCGATCTCAAAAATAGTTGGTGGTTTAATTCAGTAAGCCGATATGTAAATCCTATTCCAAGTTCAAGTCAATAGGATGAAAATTAAGGATTTTAGAATCGAGGCTGACGACTGTTGAGAAACTCAGTTGGGAGGTTTACTGCCTGATCTTCATGTCACTTTGTCAAGAGAATCATAATTTCTTTCATGACCGGGCAGCGAACGTCATTATGTGCGACTTTACGTCACTCCTATGGACGTGAAAACATTTGTTTTCCTTTAAAATATATTTAAAATAAATAAAATAGTACATAAATTAACAATAAAAGAAGCTAAAAAACAATTTAAAATACAATAAAAAGCACATTAAAAATATATAAATATGTACGTACAGTATACTGTACATACGCGCAACTGCTGATTCTCATTCAAAACAGAGGCGACGTACAGTATTCCTTTACTGAGTCTGTGTTAGCCATGGGTCCGAAGAAGGATAATGCTAGTGTTTCCAAGCGTAATGTGGTTACGATGGACGATAAGGTAAATCTGATTAAAAGGTATGGAAAAGGTGGAAAAGTGTCGGTGATAGCGCATAGACCTTATCGCGAATCGGAACCGCAATGCGTCATGGGATCGGAAAGGGGCAATAGCGCCGCCACAAACGACACCATGGAATTGCAACTGGCCCGGTTTTTTAAACCATTGATATTAAAATAAAAAGTAGCCTATAACCACCGGAATTTTATGCTGATTCCGAATCTGTCTAAAACTTTTCTCCGATGTGTAGTTCTTGAGTTATAAGCGGACATCCAGACAGACACACAGACACTCCTCCTTTATATATATAGATATATATGTATATATATATATATATATATATATATATATATATATATATATATATATATATATATATAATATATATATATATATATATATATAGAAATATATATATATATATATATATATATATATATATATATATATATATATATATATATATATATATATACATACATATATTGTTGCGGATCTCGGTCGTCGGCGCTCCCCTTATCAAGGGGGGGTTAATCCCCTTGTCTTTTTATCTGGCCGACCCAAGTCCTTGGAAGTTATACGCGCCTTCTGGTCGGTATTAGGTAGGGTGATTGATCAATTTAGTCCCAAATACCTAATTACCAACACCGACCGCGAAGCAGGGAAATAACTCCCGCTCGAACCACGGATACGATGGAATATGCCGAGCGGATAGCAATCCGCGATCCGAGCCGTTAACAATGTGACTAACCCGATTCTAAGCGGTTTCAATCGTGCCACGTTTACCCAATGATAGAAAGGACGGATGCGATCGGATGGAAAGGAAACCAGAAGGTAGGAAGAACAAAGATGGGTTTATTAACAAATGAACAGAAAGAAGAGGAAACAAAAGAATGTACATGATAGGGAGAGGAAGAAGCAGAACACAGGGCAGCCTTAAAAACAGTCTTACTCTTAATACCCCAGACAAACATACACACTCACATGGGGATTGTAGATGGTTGATGGAACGGGTAGATGGAAGGTCCGGCGATGGGGTCCAGGCTCCAGTCCAGCGGGCGAAACCCGGCAGGCAGCTCCGCGTATGGTTGAATGCGACCGGACAGTTATATAGCCTCCAACTCCGCATAAGTCCTTTACAACGCACGCGCCTCCAACAGGTTCCTTCTCATGAGCGCCGCTGAATAATTCCTCTTAACAAATGTGCTCACTGGCCAGACCTCCGAGCAGTCCTTTACAATGCAATCAGTGTGCTCCCCCGACAAAAGTCCCTTACAATGCAATCAACGCGCTCTCCCGACAAAAGTCCTGTGAAACGGCTTTGCGCTCGCTTTTTTATATCTCTCTGCGCGATCACTCCGCAAGCCAAAAAGCCACGCCTGTCAGTGATGTTGCTTCAGCCCTGGTTGGCTGGTGAGGGCTTACCAGCCATGCCTTTGATGACTGGATGAAGTGGCCACACCTTCTTCTTGGCGTTCCGCCCCCTTTTTCCTGGCCTCACCACGTGTCTTATGGCGGCGTTTGAGCGAGCTCCAGCTCAAGGCAGCGAACGCTGCTGGCAGAGGCGCGTATCAATTTGAGAGAGACATAGGGCAGACTGTAGGGCACGTAATGGCATCGCTGGGAGAGAGAGGCTTGTAAAATGAACAGAATGAAATGGGCCTACTTCTTATTTGATTGACGCAACACAGATTCAACTATTGGAAACACGGCCTTATCTAAAACACATACTAATGAGATAACTGAAGTTCTAAGGTGGCCTACGTGTTGCTTGTGGCCTAACTAGGGGTGCTACCTTTAACCTTTTAATAATGGGATATTTACAAGAGTTTATATACAAGTGTGGGATCTCAAAACCGCAACACTGCCCCCCCCCCCTTTTCCAGGCTCGGCCAGAGCCGAAACAAAAGGACTATCTTTTAAATTAATGTGACACTTAGGTGTGGTTACCCTCTACTTTTAACCTCACCTGAGTGCGACAGTTTTAACACTAGATATGTCCCACCTGCTGCGCTGCATCCTACCCAACTGACTCACGCCCACAATTAACCGAATTACGTAATGGTCTTCAAACTACACATTTAAGCCGGTGGGGTGCATGTTATTTACAGTACACTACTAATTATTTACACTACAACCCAGGACCTGTCTTTTGTGGGAACAAGAGAAGAACTTTTGAAAAGAGGAAATGCCATTGCCATGCACTGCACCGATACACCATACCCAATACCCATATGCACCAATAAAATTCACCATAATGAGAAAAATGCACCAAAAGCACAAAACATGACTATGCACCAAAACAAACATTTTTAAATAATAAAAATGATGTTTTCTTCTTGCGCTTGCTCTGCTGGGCCGATGTTTCTGGCTGTCTTCTTGCTTGATGTTTTTATTAATAAAAAGGGAACACACCGCGTCTGCTTTTTTATTTGTGGCCAGCAGGGCCAACTCAGGTGCTCCACTGCTGGGCATAGATGCCACTTAAAACAGTGGTCCGCAAGCCAGATACCGCTGGCAACAATGGTCGGTCCCAGCAGAGGTGCCAGGCCACAGAACGTGTGGTCCATAAATGGTGCCAGGCCACAGAACGTGTGGTCCATATGGTGCATCAGTGCAGGCAGGAGGCAGCAAGGGTGCGGGCGCACAACTGCGGACACCTGCACTCTCCCCTCGGGCACAAAAGAACATGGTCCAATTGGTCCATGAGTGGGGAAGGAAGACAAAGCAGATTAGTGGGGGGAAAGGGCGCAAGGGTACACATCAAACAAGGCAATGCAAGATGAGGGGCATGGGGGAGTGAGCTGAGAAAGCTCGTCCCTAGCATTCGTCACCCCCCATGCCACCTACTCTACCCTTGCCCCTACCCCGTATTTACACAATTTACAAATTTGTCGCTACGTTTTGTCTTTCCCATCCCCTAATCCAAATTCGTCATCAATCCCTCCTGAGGAAGAAGAGATGGAATAACCACAATGTCTCCCCCACGTCAAGATGCGTCTTTACCTTCCAAACGTCTGCACAAAATCTGGTGTGGAGTTATATCACCTCGGTGAGCGGATGCAGATGGTGCGAAGAGATTTTCTCCTATCTATACTCTAATTGACATTAACTCTCTTTAAACTACCCGGGGTCTTGCCCTGCCAATCCATTGGCCATCATTAAACTATGTGGTTCTAAAAACCAATTCCCATTGACCATACTGTGGCACGCTCCCAATTTTGGGGTCTCACTCCCCAGATTTTCCTACGCTGTGCCCTCGCACAATTTCGGGGCTGGGTCGTGTGGCTCCCCATAGCAGGTCCGACTTACCTGCACATCTCCGCCACTGAACGTCACCACCCGAGCTTGCCTAGCTCCTTCACACTAACCTAACCTGGGGAAGGCCCTCCCTGGCACTTACCCCCTCGATGCCCCTCTGGCATTGGGCTACCTGGGTCCTCTCCTGGGATCCTCGGGCCCCGCTGAACTCTACTTGAACTGAACACCGACTCTAACTGGCTCCCAGAGCCTACCTGTGGCCTCACCTGGCCGTCAGACTACCAGTGGTGGAGTGCTCAACTAACCATACACACCAACAGGCCACACGCCCAGCCATTCCATCCACTTATGCACCCATTCAAGCAGTACTCTGCTACTTTCCGCACCACAGATGTCAATATCCAACCAATTTACCTACTCCCTCTACCTACTATTAACCTACCCTCCCCGGGTACTCGTGAAGGGGTCCATACTTCCCCCATTCACACCTTCGCACCATGCACTCCACACTACTCATTCCGCACTCTATTTACTCCACAACATTTATTCCACACAACCCTTCTCCACTTGCACACCATGCAAGTCAATGCTCAAAACAATGACACACATCCTCAATACTCTGCTCGAACACTTTCACTTCTCCAGACCATTGCCTCAGGCACTCAGATTCTCCCACGCTCCAATTCCTCATTTCACCAGCACTACCAGGAATCTCATTCTCAATGCCTCATGCAAGCGAATGCACTCATTGCCATTACACACATCCACAATACTCTCACAATACATCACTTCTCCAAACCATTGCCTCATTCACTTAGATTTTCCCACGCTCCAATTCCTCATTTCATCACGCTCACCACAAAGATTCTCATTCACACGGCATCATTTAACCTAACTATTTCCCCTAGTACTGGTGCTTCCCCTGTCATCCCTTATACTACGCACATCCCCCGCCGTTATCATCCAACTACTCTACTCTACGTCCCCACTACCTGTACAATGTCACTACTTAAATCTCAAGTCACCTATGGTCATTCGTAGGTCCCTATACATTATCCAAGCCCTCCCTGGCTAGTTCACACCGCCAAACCCCATAAACCTATAGCTCCTCTGCCCCAAAAAGAAAGTAGTAATGTGAATGGTAAAACTACCATCCATCACTACCGCTATCACAGTCCACTACACTTGAGCCTCTCGGTACGTCATTACATCATTTTCACAGCTCGGCTTCGAAAAACCGAGCAATGCATACGGGTGGTCTGTCTCCTGCAGGTTGGGTCCGTCCGGCATTCGGATTCAGGGGAGGAGGTTTTGTCGGGCCAAGGCTCCAGGCACCATCTCGGCGCAACGCTTTGCGCTCCCAAGCGCGATGGCCCAGCCTTCCCCGGCCGGAGCGCCACCACCGCAAGGGGGCGCCGCTCTGAACCCTCCTACCTCCCCTCGAACCGGGCCGGTCGCCTTGCCTGGCAAAACGTGGCACCGACCGTGCAGGGCGGGGCCCGGCCTGGATTGTGCACGGCGCTCCTTGCGAGATCGCCGCAGCAACGATCCCCGCCGGTTCCCGCTGCACACCAAGCCCGTCACGTACCGAGGGTTCGCGTCGGCTATACGGCGGCCTAAACGCTAACCCCCCGGTCTGGGTCGATGCTTGAGTCGCATTCTCACATGCACACCTCGCGACCCACTCTTCTCTCGCACCTCAATGTGCTCCAGCGCTTCCCATACACTCCACGCACTCTGTTGCAGCACGCTCTCGTGCATTCTCTCCTCTTACACACTCAGGTGCACACCACTCAGGCACACTCATTTCGCTCACAGACTTTGTTTCGCACTTGACCACCGCACACCTCCGTGCACACTCCTCGGTTACATCCTCTGTAACACTCACCACAGGTGTGCACTCTCTCGGTACACACCCACTCAGTGCACCCTTACCCATGGGTGTGCACTCTTGCACACCCAATCACACGCTCTGGTGTGAACTCCCGCACACTCTCTGTTTCGCACACACACACTACACTCTCCCTCTGTGTCGCACTCTCTGTGTCACATTCATCACACATACACTCCGATGTGCACTCGCTCTCACACTCGCTGTCACACCCTCGCTCCGGCGCACACTTTTCTCTCACACGCGCTCCATTTTCTCTCGTACATCTCACTTTTACACAGCGCACAAAGGACCTTCTACGAGCGCCCGGGTTACGCCAGGATCCCAAGCGCGTGAAAAATATTTTCGTGCCAAACACTTTTGCGCCAAATCTTTTCGCGCCATATACTGACCTACTCACCTTGGCGCTTCCTCCTCTTCGCTCCACCACCTGCAAACTTTCATTTTGGTGATTAAGCACGGCATCACGATGCGAATACAGACTTTGCATGCATTCCATCTCAATCTCCGATATATCCTCCATACCTGCCGTCTCTCCAACCCCAATTTCCACTATCACCATTACATTCTCTTTGTCCTTGACGACCTCCGGCACATATGAATTTGCCCTGTCCAATTCGGCGGCCATCGGGTTTTTCACACCCCGAGTCGCGATTTCTACCCCGGTCCATGTATCTGCGCTTTGCTCAGCCTTGCTTAACCCGCGCTCCTCAAGCCGCGCTACCTCGTCGCGTACCCCCCCCAACCTTTCCGCCCGATCTGCGGTCTCTGTCCTTCCCCAATGCTCTTATTTCATACTGGGCTTTCTCCCTCGCAAACCCCTCATTTATTTCTCGGGCTTGGCCATTCACGTCCTCCAATTGACCCCCTAATTTGCTTCCGAATCCTTCCAATTTGCTGTCTAATCCCTCAAATTTGCAGTCTAACCCCCCCAAATTTGCTGTCTAACCCCCCAAATTTGCTTTTTAATCCCCCCAATTTGAATTCTAACCCCCAAATTTGACTTCCCAATTGCTCCCCCAGTTTATTACTCTGAGCATCCATTTTATATTCCATCTGCTTACTATTCTTTGCCATCTCCATTTGTATGACCGCCTGTAGCTGCGCCATGAGGTCCTGCATGTCCATCCCTCCCACTTGCGCTGCGGGCGCGGCCCTCGTCGCCATGTGTGAGGCGCCGCCATTTTGTGCGCCTGCAACCCCCACTACTGCACCTTCTTCATTTTCCTCCTCCATCTCTCCCAATTGTTCTTCCCTTTGGTCCTGGGTTGCCTCTAACTCCTCTTCTATTTCCCCCACCAGCATCTGATCGCCTTGGTTATCCATGGCACGATTCAAAATTTAGATGTTAATAAAAATTTGGACCGCTCGTAATTTCGACCAAATTTTTGTCCAAAAATATAAAAATTTGGTTCGGGTCCAAATCCCATTCCCAGACACCAGTTGTTGCGGATCTCGGTCGTAGGCGCTCCCCTTATCAAGGGGGGGTTAATCCCCTTGTCTTTTTATCTGGCCGACCTGAGTCCTTGGAAGTTATACGCTCCTTCCGGTCGGTATTAGGTAGGGTGATTGGTCAATTTAGTCCCAAATACCTAATTACCCACACCGGCCACGAAGCAGGGAAATAACTCCCGCTCGAACCACGGATACGATGGAATATGCCGAGCGGATAGCAATCCGCGATCCGAGCCATTAACAATGTGACTAACCTGATTCTAAGCGGTTTCAATCGTGCCACGTTTACCCAATGATAGAAAGGACGGATGCGATCGGATGGAGAGGAAACCAGAAGGTAGGAAGAACAAAGATGGGTTTATTAACAAATGTACAGAAAGAAGAGGAAACAAAAGAATGTACAGGATAGGGAGAGGAAGAAGCAGAACACAGGGCAGCCTGAAAAACAGTCTTACTCTTAATACCCCAGACAAACATACACACTAACACGGGGATTGTAGATTGTTGATGGAACAGGTAGATGGAAGGTCCGGCGATGGGGTCCAGGCTCCAGTCCAGCAGGCGAAACCCGGCAGGCAGCTCCGCGTTTGGTTGAACGCGACTGGACAGTTATATAGCGTCCAACTCCGCGTAAGTCCTTTATAACGCACGCGCCTCCAACAAGTTCCTTCTCATGAGCGCCGCTGAATAATTCCTCTTAACAAATCTGCTCGCTGGCCAGACCTCCGCGCAGTCATTTACAATGCAATCAGCGTGCTCTCCCGACAAAAGTCCCTTGCAATGCAATCAGCGCGCTCTCCCGACAAAAGTCCTGTGAAAGGGCTTTGCGCTCGCTTTTTTATATCTCTCCGCGCGATCACTCCGCGAGCCAAAAAGCCACGCCTGTCAGTGATGTTCCTTCAGCCCTGGTTGGCTGGTGAGGGCTTACCGGCCACACCTTTGATGACTGGATGACGTGGCCACACCTTCTTCTTGGCGTTCCGCCCCCTTTTTCCTGGCCTCACCGCGTGTCTTATGGCGGCGTTTGAACGAGCTCCAGCTCAAGGCAGCGAACGCTGCTGGCAGAGGCGCGTGTCAATTTGAGAGAGACATAGGGCAGACTGTAGGCGCGTAATGGCGTCGCTTGGAGAGAGAGGCTTGTAAAATGAACAGAATGAAATGGGCCTACTTCTTATTTGTTTGACCGCAACGAAGATTCAACTATTGGAAACACGGCCTTATCTAAAACACATACTAATGAGATAACTGAAGTTCTAAGGTGGCCTACGTGTTGCTTGTGGCCTAACTAGGGGTGCTACCTTTAACCTTTTAATAATGGGATATTTACAAGAGTTTATATACAAGTATGGGTTCTCAAAACCGCAACAATATATATATATATATATATATATATATATATATATATATATATATATACACAGTATATATATATATGTATATATATATATATATATATATATATATATATATATATATATATATATATATATATATATATATATATACAGGGTGATTGAAAAGTAACTCCCTATTTTAAAATACTTATAATTTATTTCTTAACTATAATTTTTACAAGAAATGGATATAAGAAGAAAGCGTATAGCATGAAGTTTTATTTAAAATTCGATATGGGCACCAGAAGTCGCCACCAGCTTCTCAAGCCGCCCGGGAACGGCGTCAACTGATTTCACCAGGAACTCTTGTGGGATGGAAGACATAACTTCTCGTATTCGCCCTTCAAGTTCTTCCAAAGTCGTTGGTTTGGTACAGTAGACTTGCTCTTTTACCCAACCCCAAAGAAAAAAGTCACATGGTGTTAAGTCAGGGCTCCTGGCTGGCCACTCATACGGACCACGATGACCCATCCATCTCCCAGGGAAGTGGGCATTCAGCCATTCACGAACAACAATAGCAAAATGTGGAGGAGTGCCATCTTGCATGAAAATCAAATCTTCAACATTCTCCGAAGCACTGATAATTGGCCAGATTTCTTCTTGCAGCATGGTGAGGTACCTTTTGGCATTCATGGTATCACGAAGAATGAAGGGACCTACATTCCTTTCCGAAGTCATTCCACACCACACCGTTACCTTGGGCCGATATTGCGTTTTTTCAGAAATAACACGAGGATCTTCTCCTGCCCAGTAATAGCAGTTGTGACGGTTCACAAACCCACCGATGTGAAATACCGCTTCATCAGACCAGAGGATATTTTAAAAGAGATCAGACCAATCTTCATACCAAGCCAGCATCACTTCCCTAAACTCCCTGCGAATGTCGCAGTCTTCAGCAGAGAGTGCTTAACAGTAGTGCGGCTTCCAAGCATGCCATTTAAGCTCCTTTTTGAGCACAGTTCGTACTGTGTGAAAGGAGAGCCCACTTTCCCTTGCTGCTTGTCGAATTGACTTTCTTGGGCTATGTGTAAACATTTCTTGAACTGCTTGCACTGTCTCCGGGTCACTGGACTTGGAAGGGCGACCGCTTCTTCGAGTATCAGATACAGATCCTGTAGCCATGAGTTTTGCATGACAATTCTTGATCGTCTTTGCCTCAACTTGAGCATGTGCTCCTTTAATGGTCCTCCACCATCTTTGCACTTGAACAACGGATTTCCAAACTTCGTAACGTGCCGCTAGCTGGGCACGCTCCTGCAGGGTAAGACGTCCAGCCATGTTTGTAGGGCTTCCGAATTTCAAACAAAAAATAATCTGAAAAAAAACCAACACAGATTACATTCTCATACATTAAGGAACAAACACTAAAATTTGAGAAAAATATTACAATAAATAAATAATTTCTAAATATTTTAAAATAGGGAGTTACTTTTCAATCGCCCTGTATATATATATATATATATATATATATATATATATATATATATATATATATATATATATATATGCAATATATATTATATATATACATATTGTTGCGGATATGAGGACTGTAATTTTTTTTGATTGTGTTGTATTGTGGTAAATTGGTGATGAATATTGCTTGAGTCTGCGCCTCCTGCCTCCGGAGCTGTGTAAAGGTCAAAAGGGCGTCCCATAATTAGTCCACAAGCATACACGTCAGCCAATAATAGAATACCCCTGTTCGATAGTTATATCTTATTCTGTGTTTTAGGGTAAGGCTGTGTCTCCCATTAATTGAAATACTCCATTGCACCAGTGAAAGAGATAGATTCCCTTCATTCCCACTCCCAAAACTTCATTCCCACTCCCAAAACTTCCATTCCCATTGCCAATTACCTCCCTTCCAATTGCCAACTGCATTTTGGGCGGTTTTCCCTTCAACCGCCATTGACCACGAGGCAGGGTCGGAGAAGAAAGGCGTGTCTCCACCTCGTCATAGAGGGGAGGAGTGAGCCAGCCCCACTCGACCAACCATGAGCCAGGGGTTTGG
Source organism: Myxine glutinosa (assembly GCF_964187855.1). NCBI lineage: Eukaryota > Metazoa > Chordata > Myxini > Myxiniformes > Myxinidae > Myxine > Myxine glutinosa. The sequence goes on from NC_136261.1 coordinate 135,282,588, forward strand.
CTAGAGAGGGCGGAGGAAGAGCGATCGGGGAGGTTAGCAAAGGTTGAGGGGCGGGGCCTATATAACCCACGGCAGGGCGTTTCCCGAGCAGATGAGCTTTTACAGAGTCGAGGAGGGAGGAGATCAGAAGACAGGAAAGCCTTGAGTTGGACTAAGCAAGAGAGGAAGTTGTTGGACTGGGTGGGACTAAGAAAGAGAGAGAAAGAGTCCTGAAGCTTGTGAGGGAAGGAGAGAGAACCCGTCACACCAACCCCCCACCAGCCGCGTTGGCTCCACCAAGCGTTCACCTCCACCAAGGCTCCACCAAGCTCTGCGTTGGCTCCACCAAGCGTTCACCTCCACCAAGGCTCCACCAAGCTCCGCGTTGGCTCCACCAAGCGTTCACCTCCACCAAGGCTCCATCAAGCTCCGCGTTGGCTCCACCAAGCATTCAGCTCCACCAAAGCTCCACCAAGCTCCGCGTTGACTCCACCAAGCATTCACCTCCAGCCATCCACCTCCTGCGATTCCTGTCAGCATTCCCCGCGTGAGTCTGTCTTTTGTTTGTTCTGTCCCTGGGTTAATTAAGACTGTAGGTAAGCTAGTATTTGCACTGTGTCACCTGCGTCTTATGTGTTGTAAATAAACGTGACTGCTTTCTTTTTGCTTGTGTGTATAATAAATCCTGTTATTCCTCCGTACTCTGTCTTCTTCTCTCTTCCTTCTCTTTCGGTCGCTTTCGAGGTTTCCAAATTGAATATCTGTGGCGCGATCTGGTCAACGTTGGGGGAGTCGGGCCAATCGGGGATCCTGTAACAGTCGCGGTTGACCATCCGCTCGGCCCAAAGTAACATCTTGTCCGCGACCCGTAACAATATATATATATATATATATATATATATGAATATGTATATTTACAAATACAGTACATATGTATATATCTATATGTACATATGTACTGTATTTGTAAATTTACATATTCATTCATTCATATATATATATATATATATATATATATATATATATATATATATATATATATATATATATATTGTTACGGACACGACTTAGATGTTGCTTGACCGAGCGGAATGGCCGCCGTGTTCGCACAAGTTACCCGATTACACTCGAACGTTGGCCGAATCGCGATATGCTAAATCAATGAAGGAAAGGACACAACGGCTGGGATTAAGGCAACGACACAAGGGGTACAGTTCTCAAGACCTCCGGAGGAGGATATAATATTGGTTATGCAGAACGGTTAGATTACACGGCAAGAGGTAAAGCACAGCAAGATGGGCACTTAGACACAGTCTTATCTTAATCCCGACAGACCACAGACAAACGGGACAAGACTGACTCACACAGGGATTGATGGCAGGGAAGGGCAGGCAGTCGATAGCTCAAGGTGCACCTTGGCTCAGGGGCAGAATCGACCCGGTCCGGTCTAGAGATGCGGGGAGGTATCGTCGCGCTGGAGGTGGCGTCCTTTTCTTCTCCGTAGCTGAGGCGCATCTGACGTCACCTCCGTCTTCCTGCGCATGTCCAGCGGGGAGTGACACGCCCTCGGCTCGTTAGCTCCGCCCCAGATGGAATCGGTCCGCCGCTTCTTATTGGGTGCGGGGGGTTACCGGGCTCCGCCCTTGACGAGGAGCTGACAGTGAGCCCCTGCGTGGTAACCCCGTCGGAGCACATGTTCAATGGCGGCTAACCAAGCCGGAGTGAGGACGCACACTCCCCGTGCCGCCGCCGCGCCGCCGCCGCTGTTGTTGTTGTTGGTGTTGTTGTTCCATGAGGAAGAGATGCGGGGAGGTATTGGGAGGTCCTAAACTTACTAACGGTGCCATACAATCACATTCTGGTGCAACGAAGAGTCAGAATTAATGGAAACGAGTCCTTAACTGACATAGACTAAGAATAACTAGCAAGATGTCCTATAGTTGTCTACGTGAGATGCGGTGAACCTGGGCACGACATTTAATGGGGGAAAAAGGGGAAGGTCGGTTCTACAGAGTGTTGTTTACAGAAAATGGGACTAGGGAATGGGGGATTGGGGATAGTTGGGAAGTATTGGGGAAATAGGGGAATATTTACAAGCGGATATGGATGGAGGCCAAATCCCATATCCGCAACATTGCACCCTTCTCTACCTCGGGGCGTCCCGACCCGATAAATTTTTACCTACGTTAGTGTGGCACTCAGATGTAGTTCCCTCTACTATTAACTCAACCCTGAGTGCGACAGTTTTACAGATGTTCACAAATGAGTAAATATGTCCCCCTGCGACGTTGCACCCTTCTCCTCACAGAAACACACCCACAGGATAACCGAATCGCGGAAAGAATCCTCAAACTAAACATACAGCTGGTAGGGAGCATCATTTATACAAGACTACACTGATATTTACACTACGATCCTGGACCTGTTTTTTTTGGAGGAACACATGCAGATGTTATGCATAGAGAGAGAGCACGCATGCCAGCATCGATACACCAACCCACGAGTGCTCTGTGGCCTTACGGCCTTTAATAATGTGCAGAGCACCCCATCCAAGCACCAAAAGCACCACCCCATAACACAGTCAGCACCATCCGGTGCACCAATAAAATGTTCAACGTCACCGGTGGTGTCGCAGCCGGCCGATGTTCTGCCGCTGGTCTTGCCTTCTTGAAGCACTTGGCCTTCTAGCTTCCTTAAAAAATAAAGAAAGGCGCCAACCGCGTCCGTTTCTAAATTGTGGCCGTCAGGGGCCAACTATTAGTGGTTCACCTGCATGGCATAGGTGCCACGTTGACCCAGAGGTCCATCCACGGGTGGTGCTTGGCCGCAAAAGAACTGCGGTCCATGGTGGGCGGCCACAAACATTGCGGTCCATATGGTGTATCGATCCAGGCAGCAAGCAGCGAAAGTGCAGGCCCACAACTGCAGAGCCAGCACCTCTCTCTCCTCTCTCTCTGCCCCAAAGCCAGATCCTCGGAGGTGGGAGACAAAAATAGAGCAAGTGAGTAAGGTGGTAAGGGCGCAAAAGTGCATGCAATACAAGGTAATGCACACTGGGGGCACATGGGAACCAGGTGAGACAGGTACGTTCCTACCGTACGCCCCCCCCCCCCCACCAGGTAACCTACATTGCCCCTCCCTTACCCCTTACTGTATCCACAAAACACAACACTACCCATAAACATCTACTTTACAAATCAACAAACGTCTCTACTGTCTTCCCCGTTCCCCCCATAAACCAAATTCGTCTTCTCTCCCTCCTAACCATGCAAATTTGCCATTTCCAACTCTCATCACAATTTGCCATCTCCAACTCAACAGCAAAATTTGCCATCTCCAATTCATCATCAGTCCCTCCTAAGGAGGGAGAGATGGAATCACCCCAATGTCTCATCCACGTCGTGATGCGTCTCACCAATCCAACCAGCAATTCTTATTTCCCGCAACACAGAACAAAGGAACACAGGTGTGGAGTCATCATCATCACAGGTAAGTGGCTGCGTATGGTGCGACAGGTTCATCAATCCTAACTATTTCCTAAATGACTTTAACAGCTTTACATTACCCGGGGTCTTTCCCTGCCAATCCATTGGCCAACTTACACTATGGGTTCTAAAAACCAATTCCCATTGACCAAACTGTGGTGCTTCTCAATTTGGGGTCTCACTCCCCCGATTCATCTCCCGGTGCCCTCGCACAATTTCTGGGCCGCGACGTGTAGCTCTCCCAGCAGGTCTACCCACCTGCACACCTCCACCACTGCAGTTGCCACCCGAGCTTACCTGCTCCTCACCCTAACCTAACTAACTGGGGTAGGCCCTCTCCTGGCTCTGTCACCCCTTGGTGCCCTCTGGCACTGGGCTACCCGGGTCCGTCCTCCGGATCCTCGGGCCCCATCCACAACTACCGGCTCCCAGAGCCCACCTGCGGCCTCACCTGGCCGACATCCTCACAGTGGTGGAGTGCCCAAACCAACTACACACACTAACAGGCTACACGCCCAGCCATTTCCACAACACTAATGCACCCATCCACAATACCATTCTGCAACCGCACCACAAATGCCAATATCCAACCACAATTTACCTATACCCTCTACCTAACACTTACACTACCTGCCCCGGGTACTCGTGAAAGGGGTCCACTCTTCCCCCATCCACACCTTCGCACCATGCACACCACTCCGTACCACTTACTCCAACTCTCTCCACACCACTCATTCTCTGCTCCATATATTCCACACACCTGTACTTGCACACCTGTGCTCTCACACCTGGTGCCACCTGCACCCTTCTCTCCCCAAGCGCATTCGCGCTGATCCACAACACTCACTACTCATCCACTGCTCCACACACCTGTCCAGTTCTCACACAGCATCATCTCATCTAACTACTCCCCTCTGAAACTTGCGCTTCCCAGTCGTCCCTTTAAACTATTGCGCTCCCACGTCATTATCATCCATACTAATCTACCTGCGTCCCCACTACAGGTATCAGTCACTATCTAAACCTTAACGTTACCTAATGTCATCTTCGCTAGATCCCTACACACAATATAACCTAACCCACCCGGGCTAGTTTTCACTGCCATCAACCCCATAAACTATAGCGCATTTGCCCCACTTTTGTGAGGGATGACAGAGTTGCCATCCCACCACATCGGGCATCTCCCACTACCAATTTTGCACATCAAATTTCACCAAATCAAAAATTTGCCAATCACTACTCATCATCTGCCAATCATTACTGCCAATCCTTTGCCAATCATCAAATTTTGTTTTTCTCTAATTTTGGGTCCAAAACACTAACCTCATCACACAGTCCACTCACTAATGCCTCTCGGTGCGCCAATTCCTGTCCAAAGCCCGGCTTCGTAAAGCCAAGCCATGAATGCGGGTTGTGTTGTGCCAGCGGCTGGACGCGTCCGGCACTCGGTGCAGGGACGGGGGCTTACCCGGGCCGAGATCCCATGCACCACCCCGGCGTGGAGCCATCCAATGTCCCGATCTCGACCTGCCGGAATGCCTCAACAAAAAGTGGTCGCCATGACGACCCTTCCTATCGGGCTGCCCGCTCCGCCTAGTGGAGCCCGGACGCGGCCGTTCCACGCGAGGCCCAGCGTGGATCGCGCACAGCGGTCCTTTCGAACCCGCCGTGGCTCGGATCCCCGCTGGTTCTCGCGGCACGCGAAGCCCGGCACGCACCGAGGGCCCGCTTCGGCTAAAAGTCGACCTAACCTCTAACCCGGTTACCGTCGATGCCTCACCTGGATGCTTACAAGCATACGCTACCCCTTTCGTGCTCATACATCCAGCCGTTTCCATGCTCCTCGTCATACCTTCTCTAACACACCCAGGTACACTCATTCCACTCCCAGCCTTGGTCACACACCTGACCACCGAACACTTTGGCACACATTCGTTGGTCGCACACCTCACCAACACACCTCTTCGCGCCCCCTCCTCGGTCACCTCCTCTGTGACAATCACAGGTGTGCCCTCACTTGCACACCCAACCACGTGCCTCACTACCAATTCCAGCGTGTATTCCCACACACGCTCTACCATTCCAGGTGTGCTTCCTTTCTCACCTGTCACAACCAACTCACACTCCGTGTCACTCTTACTACTCTCACCTCCACTCTTGACAGCGCACTCACCCTTACTCTCGACAGCGCACTCTTCCCTCATGCACCCGTCCGTTACACACCTTTCTCGTGCACACTCTCCCGTTACACCCTCTGTAACACTCACCACAGGTGTACACTCTTCGTTACTTCTGACAGCGCACTCTTTCCCCATGCACCTGTCCGTCACACATCTTTCTCGCACACCCTCTCCCATTACATCCTCTGTAACACTCACCACAGGCGTGCATTCTCCCTTTACACCCTCCGTAACACTCCTCATTACGCGCTTCCATGTGCTTCCTCGCACACGCGCTACGACCGACTCACTCTCGACAGCACCCTCACTCCTTGGCACGCACTTTTTCCTCACACACCCCATGGTCGGACATTCTCGCACACCTCTTTTTTCGCACACCAGACCTGTCGCACACTTCACCAACGGCCTCTCACGAACACCCGGGTCTATCTCGACCCCCAAGCTTCTTAAATCACCTGGCGCATCATACGCACGACCATATTGGTCACCACTTACACCGGGTCCTCTTCCTCTTCGCTTCTCCTCCATCACCTGCGAATCCCTCATCCGGTTAATGAGCACATCATCACGATCCAAACACAGACTTTGGACCAATTCTTTTACCTCCTCTTTTATCTCTTTCTTATCCCCTCTCCGTCGCTTCTTAATTTCGCTCACCCCTTCTTCCACTTCTTCTAATTTCTGCTTCACCTCTTTTATTTCCCGGTACGTCTCCTCAAGCTCGTCCTCCAAGGCTACCTTGACCGTTTCCATGTGCGTCCTCACCTGCCGGTCCTTCGTCTCCATTACCTCTGTCACCTCGTCCAACCTCGTTGTCAGTCCCTCACGTACCATCTGACATTCCCTCTTCGTCGCTATCAAGTCGTCTTTTAGTTCTTTCTGTGTCGCTTTTAACCCTCCTAGTACCGCAGTGTTCCTTTGTACCTGCTCCACTAACTCAGTCTGTCCCACCGTCAGCTGTTCCACCTCCTGCGTCAGGTCCTCTATGCCCCCTTGTAACTTTACAGTCCCCTTTCTCACCTCCTTCTCCATGTGCTCCTTACAGTGCCTCACCTCCTCGCGCACTCCTCCGACCTCCTCACTCACACCTCTTCTGATCTCTTCTCCCATCACTTGCATCTCCTGCCCAGATGCCACCCTCATCTGCTCCATTTCCTCCCTGTGAGCATCCAGTTTGGTTTCTACCCCCATTCTGACCCCCTCTATCTGCTGCCCCATTTGTTTAACTTCCCTTTCCGCTTGGTCCCTCATGTCCCTCAATTTGCCTTCCATACTGTTTTCTAACCCCTCTAACCCCTTTTGCATCCCTTCCATTTGATTCTCTTGAGCGGCCATTCTGTTTTCTACCCCCATTAACCCCTCCTGTATTTCCCCTAATCTATTGTCTAATCCCTCTATTCTACTCCCTAACCCTCCGATCTGGGCCCCCATGTCCTCCCTCAATTTCTCGCTATTGGACCCCATGTCCTCCCTCATTGCCCCCATACTGTTTTTCATTTCTTCATTATTCTTGTCCATAAGGGCCTTCATTTGCATTAAAAAAAGGTTCAAATCCACCGGTGGCGCTACTACGGTCGCGGGCGCGGTCGCCGTGGCCATGTGCGAGGCGCCATTTTGCGCGCCCGTAACCTCGTGCGCGACGACGCTATTTTGCGAACCTGCCACCCTCACTGCTTCGCTCTCCTCATGTCCCTCATGTCCCTCAATTTGGTCCTGGATCGACCCTGCCTCACTCTCCTCTACCGGAACCCAGCCGTCTTGATCCGCCATAGCGCGACTTTCAAAATTCGGGTTTTTTTTTTTTTTTGTAAAACACAATCAAATTTCGCCGTTATAATTTCGAGCGCGTGAAACGCGCTCCGGGTCCAATCTCACTTCCCGACACCAATTGTTACGGACACGACTTAGATGTTGCTTGACCGAGCGGAATGGCCGCCGTGTTCGCACAAGTTACCCGATTACACTCGAACGTTGGCCGAATCGCGCTATGCTAAATCAATGAAGGAAAGGACACAACGGCTGGGATTAAGGCAACGACACAAGGGGTACAGTTCTCAAGACCTCCGGAGGAGGATATAATATTGGTTATGCAGAACGGTTAGATTACACGGCAAGAGGTAAAGCACAGCAAGATGGGCACTTAGACACAGTCTTATCTTATTCCCGACAGACCACAGACAAACGGGACAAGACTGACTCACACAGGGATTGATGGCAGGGAAGGGCAGGCAGTCGATAGCTCAAGGTGCACCTTGGCTCAGGGGCAGAATCGACCCGGTCCGGTCTAGAGATGCGGGGAGGTATCGTCGCGCTGGAGGTGGCGTCCTTTTCTTCTCCGTAGCTGAGGCGCATCTGACGTCACCTCCGTCTTCCTGCGCATGTCCAGCGGGGAGTGACACGCCCTCGGCTCGTTAGCTCCGCCCCAGATGGAATCGGTCCGCCGCTTCTTATTGGGTGCGGGGGGTTACCGGGCTCCGCCCTTGACGAGGAGCTGACAGTGAGCCCCTGCGTGGTAACCCCGTCGGAGCACATGTTCAATGGCGGCTAACCAAGCCGGAGTGAGGACGCACACTCCCCGCGCCGCCGCCGCGCCGCCGCCGCTGTTGTTGTTGTTGGTGTTGTTGTTCCATGAGGAAGAGATGCGGGGAGGTATTGGGAGGTCCTAAACTTACTAACGGTGCCATACAATCACATTCTGGTGCAACGAAGAGTCAGAATTAATGGAAACGAGTCCTTAACTGACATAGACTAAGAATAACTAGCAAGATGTCCTATAGTTGTCTACGTGAGATGCGGTGAACCTGGGCACGACATTTAATGGGGGAAAAAGGGGAAGGTCGGTTCTACAGAGTGTTGTTTACAGAAAATGGGACTAGGGAATGGGGGATTGGGGATAGTTGGGAAGTATTGGGGAAATAGGGGAATATTTACAAGCGGATATGGATGGAGGCCAAATCCCATATCCGCAACAATATATATATATATATATATATATATATATATATATATATATATATATATATATATATATATATACATATCTTGGTCAGACTGGAACTCATCAGTTGTGTCAAGTCAACCCAAGGTAAAAACATTTCTTCTCAAAGCCTTTAAGACCTTTGTCAATTGAGTACTGTGCTTCCCTGTGGGCTGGTGCCCCAATTTCACACTTGTTTCTTCTTGATGCTGTGGAATCTAAAGCTCTCAACATAATTGGCATCTCCCACAAAGAAGCAGAAGTACAGGTTCTGTTGCTGTCTCATTACACATAACTTGGTGGCCTTTCTATTTTCTGCCACTTTTCCTCTGCTCTTACTCCCTCACTGCCTACAATTTGCATTTTCTCCACAAAAACCCATTCTCTGTGAAATTCACCAATTCCCCATACGTTTTGCTCACCTCCAATCCTTTTTTATTATCTTATGCCTGTGCAACCTCCTTCCTCAGTCGGTTCAAACCCACTCTTCCCTCCAAGGTTTTACCTTTTGGCAATATACCACAATCTCTGCAGATCACCCTCCATCCCTACCCGTTATGTGTTGTGCATTCATTAATTAATCCTTCCCAAACACTGCCCTATCCCGATCCTTTTACTGGCAGGTTTTTATGTTTTTTCTTGCTTTTCTCCTCTTATTTGCTCATCTGCTTGTTGCTTCCACTTGTTTTTCCACCGTGCATATGTATGTATGTCTGTATGACATATGTATGACTTGTCAGCATGCTTCCTTCGACACTATGTCACCTCACTCTTTCATGAGGCTAAATTATGTATACGTATTTAAATTTAAAAAGTTGTTCAACTGACCTTCCTGAACACAACATTTAAAACAAACACAGTTATGAGTTCAATTTAATCAAGGAAGTGATGTAGTGTAGATCTCACTACTGAGTAAAGTCTTAACTGAAACAATTAAAGCAAACAATTCCAAAATAGAACATGTCAAATTAACCAAATAAACCCTATAATCTTTGTTCTGTCCAACAATATATCATTTTACATGCATAATGTGTGTGCACCAGTCGCAAACAGGTTTATTGCTTTATTATTGTTTTCCGAGGAATAAACCCAGCAGCCATTTTGATTTTCATGTGCTGCAGGGTTTGCCAGGTTATGAGTTGATTGGGTGCAGGTTGCATGGCATTTAGGTCGCATCAAAGTATGGCAGGTTGAGCAACAGCTGTGGTTGTCAGTGGTATGCCCGCTCACCTGTGGCTCTTGTTACTGGACTTGGTTCCCAAAGCAATGTGCCAAGCTGTGATTTGAATGTTGCTCTTTCCAACACAGTGCATGCAAGACAGAGTTTCGTATAAATTGGCAGTACAGCTGTGTTACATTTCCTTTCCTGGTGCCACAAATAGATTTGCGCTCTTGCTAAACCATTGCACATATTAGATAGTTTCTACATCAGTAATTTCTGACGTCAGATTCAACAATTGTGTCACTTTCCAAAAAGCTTAACAACCTTCATGTACCCCCACACTAACAATATTTTTCCAGACTTTATTTTCTTTGCCTTAAGCTGATATTCATGTGCCTTTCCTTACCTTACCTTTCCAGAAATATACAGTACTAGTGGGGTCACGCGTGGGAATCCCACGGGCATGGACGTGTGTGACATTTCAACATATTGAGTTAGATGCTGCACATTCATTTTTACAAAATGGTTACTGGCAATTCATCAGATCCAGAAATGGTGTAATGAACACAATTTATTTATTTCACATAATATGTGACCCCTCACTCCTCTCCACTTGACACTCTCCTCTCTCCACCCTCACGCATCTCCAATCCCACTCCCCCTCACACTCCTCTCCAATACCTCACACTCCTCTCCTCTCCAATACCTCACACTCCTCTCCTCTCCAATACCTCACACTCCTCTCCTCTCCAATGCCTCACACTCCTCTCCTCTCCAATCCCTCACACTCCTCTCCTCTCCAATCCCTCACACTCCTCTCCAATCCCTCACACTCCTCTCCAATTCCTCATACTCCCCTCCAATTGCGCATCACTCTCCTCTCCAATCGCTCCTCACTCTCCTCTCCAATCGCTCCTCACTTGCCTCTCCAATCGCTCCTCACTCTCGTCTCCAATCGGCCCTCACTCTCCAACCCCTTGCTCCTCTCCAACCCCTCGCTCCTCTCCAACCCCTCGCTCCTCTCCAACATCCCCGCCCCTCTCCAACCCCTAGCTCCTCTCCAACCCCTCCTCAGACTCCTCTCCAATACCTCCTCACACTCCTCTCCAATACCTCCTCACACTTCTCTCCAATACCTCCTCACACTCCTCTCCAATACCCTCCTCACATTCCTCTCCAATCCCTCCTCTCCAATCCCTCACACTCCTCTCCAATCCCTCACACTCCTCTCCAATCCCTCACACTCCTCTCCAATCCCTCATACTCCTCTCCAATCGCTCCTCACTCTCCTCTCCAATCGTGCCTCACTCGCCTCTCTAATCGCTCCTCACTCTCCTATCCAATCCCTCACACTCCTCTCCAATCCCTCACACTCCTCTCCAATCCCTCACACTCCTCTCCAATCCCTCACACTCCCCTCCAATCACCCCCCACTCTCCTCTGCAATCGCCCCTCACTCTCCTCTCCAATCCAATACCTCCTCACACTCCTCTCCAATCGTGCCTCACACTCCTCTCCAATCCGTCACACTCCTCTCCAATCCCTCACACTCCTCTCCAATCCCTCACACTCCTCTCCAATCCCTCACACTCCTCTCCAATCCCTCACACTCCTCTCCAATCCCTCACACTCCTCTCCAATCACTCACACTCCTCTCCAATCACTCACACTCCTCTCCAATCACTCACACTCCTCTCCAATCCCTCACACTCCTCTCCAATCCCTCACACTCCTCTCCAATCCCTCACACTCCTCTCCAATCCTTCACACTCCCCTCCAATCGCCCCTCACTCTCCTCTCCAATCGCTCCTCACTCGCCTCTCCAATCGCTCCTCACTCGCCTCTCCAATCGCGCCTCACTCGCCTCTCCAATCGCACCTCACTCGCCTCTCCAATCGCTCCTCACTCTCTCCAATCGGTCCTCACTCTCCAACCCCTCGCTCCTCTCCAACTCCTCGCTCCTCTCCAACCCCTCACACTCCTCTCCAACGCCTCACACTCCTCTCCAACCCCTCACACTCCTCTCCAACCCCTCACACTCCTCTCCAACTTCTCATACTACTCTCCAAGCCCTCACACTCCTCTCCAACACCTCCTCACACTCCTCTCCAATACCTCCTCACACTCCCCTCCAATACCTTCTCACACTCCTCTCCAATACCTCCTCACACTCCTCTCCGCTCCAATCGGCCCTCACTCTCCGCTCCAATCGGCCCTCACTCTCCGCTCCAATCGGCCCTCACTCTCCAACTCCTTGCTCCTCACTCTCCAACCCCTAGCTCCTTGCTCTCCAACCCCTATCTCCTCGCTCTCCAACCCCTCACTCCGAGCTCTCCAACCCCTCGCTCTCCAACCCCTCGCTCCTCACTCTCCAACCCCTAGCTCCTCGCTCTCCAACCCCTCGCTCCTCACTCTCCAACCCCTCGCTCCTCGCTCTCCAACCCCTCGCTCCTCACTCTCCAACCCCTCGCTCCTCACTCTCCAACCCCTCGCTCCTCATTCTCCAGCTCCTTGCTCCTCACTCTCCAACCCCTAGCTCCTCGCTCTCCAACCCCTCGCTCCTCGCTCTCCAACCCCTCGCTCCTCGCTCTCCAACCCCTCGCTCCTCACTCTCCAACCCCTAGCACCTCGCTCTCCATCCCCTCGCTCCTCTCCAATCCTCCTCATCATTGTTGCAGCAGCATCCTGTGCGGATCTCCCGTCTCGTGCGGTCTCTGTGCGGTTCTTGCTACATCCTGTTCAAGTCTGCATTGACGTTCGTCGGACTCGTTCGCCCGTCTCATTCGTTTTCTTGCTACATCCTGTTCAAGTCTGCGTTCTTCATCAACCGTCGCATTCATTTTGGAAATGGAAGTTTCCACGCAACGCATGAATTGTCACGATCTTCAAGAGGAGGTGTCTCGTAATTATCAAATGACAAATGGCAAGTAAATTACATTGTGAAAATTAAAGATTTCAAATAAACCTATTTAAAGTGTATGCGCACATAACTAATAAAAAAAAAACGAAGAAATATCTCTCGGTAATTTCCTGAAACATATTTTACTTCCGGATAATAATGTTGAATGAAATAAGAAAGAAGGAAGATATATATGTCGTTTTTGTGCCGACTCATAAAACGTAAAAGTAATATATCTTAACGGAAAAGAAAAAGCGAATTTTTAACATATGTCGACATTTTCCCCGGATGTTATTTTAGGCGCTGTATTTTCGTGTATCATCGTGGCGCGATTTTTATAAATATATCTCGGCAATTTCCCGTGTGTGCGTGAATGTTCTCAATTATTTCTGACACCGAGTCTAAAACCATCGATAAAAATAAAATCAGATGGTGAATTCGAGATAAAATCGTGAGGGTGACAGGCCTTTGAGAAATCATTTCGTTCTACAAACGGAAACTTTCTTGGGATTCTCTTCCCGTTTTTTTTCAACCGAGTCTAACACTATGTTAGCGACTGTTAAAAATGAAATGATATATCGAATTAGAATTGAAATAAACCTGTGTGAGAGAGAAAGACAGCATGGGCCTAACTAAACAGGCCTCAAAGCCATTCGAGGTAATAAAATGGTGGATATTTGTTTACATGAAGCCTCTCCAAGAATTGGTGGAGCTATGGGTGGAGCTACTCTCTCAACGGAGTAAGCCACACCCCCGGACAGACGGACAGAATCACCTACGCCTATTATAATATAGATGACCTATGTTTTCTGAAAGAAGAATAGTTTATTTGTTTGCAAAATGGAATAGGTAACAGTGAAGAATAGAAAATGATCAGTACAGCAAGGGAGTGATTTTGAAATTAGTTGAGATGGTGTCAAAAGACAACATTAGCCAGTGTAATAATGATCATGCTCATGCACCTATGTGTTCAGCACCAGCTGTTGTCTTTCCATCATTTCTGAGGTCAAGGCTTCGCTGCGGATGCATTGAATCCCATAGATTAGAGCAGGGATTTTCATATGTGGCCAGGGTGCTAGCACACAATGACATGCTTTTTACAAAATATTCCCCGACTCTTTCATTCCTCGAAGGAAATGTGAGCAGATGGGAAGCTACCAATTAACATCTCCTCTGCAAGTGCACTTGTTGTTGATGCATCCTCCTGCACGTAAGGCACCTTTAAGATGATGACTGTGAATAATATGACGGATGGATCGAGATTGAGCTAAGTTGCTGATTTATGGCAATAGAGAGAAGCAAATTCGATGGCAAATAAAATCGATTCCACAGGCAAGCAAATTTGGAAGCAAAAAATGGGAGTGGCAGGAAAGCTAATATCTTGAGATGCTGAAAGTAGCGAGTGTTGTGTTGCACACATAGCCATTTGGTAGAACTTCAGTTACAAAGTGGCCATATTCCTATGTCGTGCTGTCATGCGACATTATAAAACGTATCGTTGCTTTGCTTACCATTGTGAGGATATGCAGTGCCAGTGGTTGTCGTTGTTGCACTGTTTTGGGAACGAGACATGATGTAGGGAGATTATGGGATTTCTGGCGTGAAACCATGCTGGAAGTTGGTGTATGTGACGCGAAGAAAGAAGTTACACGTTAGAGTTGAAAAGCAGTTGCTGTGCCTTTATCGAAACGCAACAGTGGGTCAGACAATTCACTCATGATGCCTCTTTCATGAGGTCCTGTGGGGAGGACCAGAGAAATGAAAATGAAAAGTTGCAAGGTCAGAGAAGTGGAATAAAAGACCAAGATGAGAATAACCTACCTTGAAATTTGAAGGCAACAAACCTTGATCCCTATAGTTTCTAACTGAAGATGATTAAAGTCATTTTCAGGCAGAAAAAAAAACAATTTTCTTATTGTCTCAAGCATTGTCTGATACCTCTCAACCTACTTGAGGATATGATAACAACTGCCAGAATTGCTGTCCCTAATGAGGACATCATCGTTGAGCTGCCAATTCATTGAGTTTAACAATCCAAAAAACGATGACCTGTTCTGTAACATCTGGAACAAAAACCATTCCGAAGCAGCGGTTCCAGTAAATAAGACTTTACATCTGGAGCAAAACGTACACAACACAAATTCAGTAATTATTGAGAAATAACTCTCTTTAATACATATGCACTAAATAACGTACAATAAATAACTCTTTATTCTGTAAAGCTTGCCACAAGTGTGTGTCCATGTGGAGGCAAGCCAGAAAACATCATCTTGCAAACCAAGCCACTTCCTCCGAGTCATGGTGGCACCTTGTTAAGTTTACCTCTCGTCTATGATCCTTCTCTATCCTGTTCCTCACCTCAAATTACATTAGTGCAGACTCTACCTGAGATAAAGCACAATGTCTAAATCTGTCTTTGCCTTCAAATCTCATGTAACCACCCCAAACAATTATGTCCCCATCTTATCCTGACATGCCCACTGTCTCCTGTACTCTATGTCCTTATCACCCGAGAAGGTAGAGAAAGTTATGTCGGACTTTGACCATGCTTTGGTGATGGACCTAGCTGGATGGCATCTGTGCCAACATTCTCAAATCCTGCTCTACTATTCGTGCTTTCCCTCAATCAACCTTATTCAGTCTGTCCTTCTCCTTTTGGTCAGCTCTCCTCTGCATGGAAGTGACCAAGCATTACACCCATCCACAGAAAGGGTGAAAAAACAGACCATAGCAATTATAGGCCAGTGAACTTGCTTCCAGTTACAAGCAAAGTGACGGAATCAATAATTGCTTCAAATGTTGCTTTTCCTGCCTCCAAACAACCGGATCTCTGAACATCAGCTTGGGTTCTGTCTCAGTTACTCAACTCTAGACATGCTGCTGCTCTTCTTTCAGTAATGGTTGGTTGGATGCCCTCAATCTCAAACAAGAGGACGACATCACCTCCCTGGACCCATCTCGGGTATTCGACATAGTCTGGCATCTGGCTTTGCTGGACAGATTCTCTGACTGTGGCAAAAAGGCCACCTTCATTCATGGAATTCTGACTTTTTTTTATACATGCAGTCAGAATATTATGATCAATGAAACCCTTTCCTCCCCTCTCTCAGTTAAGCATTGAGTTTCCCAAGGAATTGTTGTTGGCCCAGTCTTGTTCCTCATCCGTATAAATGACCTCTCCAATGTTCTGGAAAGCTCTCTCTTCCTTTTTGCAATTGACACCACAATGTGTCATATAGAACCCCGTCCCTCTATTAGGCAAAAGGCAGCTGCATTTCTCTCTGGTCTCTATATTAGTAGACACTGATTTTATAATTCAATTCTGGAAAATCTGTCTCACCCCGTCGCTCCAGAACGATCGTCAAATTAACCGACCTATCTATTTCCTTGGTCATCCACTGGTGGAGGTTCAGTTTCTTGAACTACGAGGCCAAACCATCAGCCATAACCTTTCCTGGGCACATCACATAGCAAAGCTGGCCTCCAAAATGAACCGCAGACTGGGCATTCTTCGTAAATCCAAGTGTTTCATGGAAAAAATCAGAGCTACTCGGTCTACAAGGCCTTTGTCTGAAGCTCAATGGAGTACTGCTCTCCCAAAGCTAATTGGAGTACAGTTTGGGTTGGTGTACCAGAATCACATCTGTCTCTCCTGGATGCCTTGGAATTTAAAGCTCTCAATATTATTGGAATCTACCATGATGAGGCCGAAGCACAAGGTCTGTTTCTTTAACGTCACAGGCAGGCTGGTGGTCTATATTTTTTTAACTGCCTCTTCTCCAATATTGCTCCCTCTGCTCTCAGTCCTCTGACCCTCCACAGCAACTCCAGGTTCTTCACATTCTTCCATTAACGCTGACTGCACACCTCAACTCCTTTTCCTCACATGGATAAATACTCACAGCCAGGGATCTATTTTCCAACCTCATCCAATCTAGAGCTCAACACCAAGCCTAGCTGAGATTGTATCACTCAGGTCTATTCCCAACACCAACATTTTGTGTTTAAACCCAGATGCCCCATTTTATAGAAGTACATTTTTGATGTTAATCTGATGAAACTGGAAACTTTGTCAGGAACATGCTCATATTTGTCACATCCTTTTTGTAGAAATGATCCCTAAATAGACATAGTGTGTGATATGGCCAAGCATCTTAAAATGGTATTTGTTGAAAAGGTCTTGGTCTCCATTCCTCTCCTGTAAATCGCTACCATTTCTCTATCTTTACAATCTCTTACCTGATTTTGTTGATTTTTCACCCACACAGGTGGAAAAGTTTCTGAGCAATTTGACACCCGGATACAATTCCAGATAGCGTCATTGGTTCTGGAATCCTGTACAGTTGCTCTATTTTATTTTTTTCTCAGCTTTCATATTGGAAACTTTCAAACATCACCAGTATTCACAAAAATGGTTCTAAATCTGATCCCCTAAATTAAAGGCATGTCTAGCATCTTCCCAAATAACCAAGATGATAGAACCCCAACTCAAGGCTCATCTCTTCTCATTTTCTTTCCACTTTATACCAATTTTGTTTCTGTCCCAGCAATCCGCATTTGACATGTTTCTGTTATCTAAGTAATAGATGGATGCCCTGAATCTCAACCAAGAGGTCAGGGCAATGCCATTGCTCATGTCCTGAGCTAAATATACTGTATTGTATCCATCTCTGCTCACCAAGCTGTCTGCTCCCTTTTGCCTGTTTAGGACCCTCTCCTCAACTGATTGGCTCACTTCAGGCATATAAGTGCAAATTTGCTTTAGATGGTACAATGTCGTTTTCTGGAAGCTGACATTCTCCAAAGTGGAACATTTAGACTGATTCTATTCTTGGTATGCATAAGCAATCTCTTCTAATTCTTGTAAAATCTCCGCTTCTATTCTACAGATGAATACATCCTATGTTAGAGAGTGAAAAATGAATGAATGAATGATCGTTTTAAGGCCATTTTCCCCGCTAGAGCGGGGGTTAGCCTTGCGGGCCCCATGACAATCATGGTTCCCTGTTTGAGGCAATGTTTTTATGGCCGGATGCCCTTCCTGACGCCAACCCTTGGTCGCCTCTTACGATGTGCAGGGATACGGTGTACCTATTCTAAACCGGGGTACACACCGGGAATCCTATGTTAGAGAGTGTCCTCTCCCAAATGACAAGCAGAAGTCAGCTCTATCCTGCTTACTGATGTGTAGAAAATAAAAAAGCTGGTCATTTACCTTGAATATTGACTTCAAATTGGAGTACTGTATACGTAACTGAAATTGGAGTAACTGAATCTTCCTTGAATGAAACGCTTCTTCCTTGTTCATTTAAGAAAAAAATTAAATACATTTTAAAATGCTTGTCCTTTATTTCTCCACATGTCCTCCACATGTCCTTCTTCTTCCCTGTGATCTATTCCTCCTCCTTTTCTTCTGAACAAAGATTATTTTGCAAACCTGTCTCTCATCTCAACGCTAGCACACTGAAGCTGGGCCAACGTTGGCTACCGACGTTGGCCCAACATAATTATGTCCGTCAGGTCAACGTTGGCACAAGGTCAAATGGCTTTTACACCATACTGCCAAAGTTGGACCGATGTTTGAGGTCCTCTTCCACCCTTCCGACCTTTGCCTATCTATTGCCAACATTAGCTCAACGTTGGTGTGCTATATCGGTCCCATCTTCCTCCCTCTTGAGCCACACCCTCCCAGACTCCCCCCTCTCCCGCTCCTTCCCAACCTAGCCCCTCTCGCGCTCCTTCCCAACCTAGCCCCTCTCGCGCTCCTTCCCAACCTAGCCCTTTTCACGGAACCTCCCAAAGCCTCCTTCCCTGTCCTTAACTTTCTGGACCTCAAGCACCTGAGGCCTATACTCTGACCTGACAGATCTCTCAATCCAGGCTGCTGCTGATAAACATCTGCTTATCCTTCTACCACAGGATGTCCATAACTCCTTAGTGTCTCTCTCCTGAAATTTGCTATTGTCTCCTGACATTTGATAGTCCTGAACCTCGTTCTGGCAGCGGGGTTGCACTTTACATCAATAACTAAATTTCTCACTGTACGTGTACTGATCTTACACCTCCCAACTCCCAGGAGTAGCTTTGGCTGTGACTACCCACACAGTTCTCACCTCTTGTTTGTCTGTGTCGTATCCTCCTCCAAACAGTGACAACTCCATTTACATCGCTCTCTCAAACAACATGTACCAACGTTTAACCACTTATCACAACTCTCTCATCCTCATATATGATGATTTCAATTGTTATCATGCCGATTGGCTGGGTGTTGGTACCTCTCTCAACAGCCATGGCACTTCAGCAAATTACTTCATGGGACTGACTCAATCTGTGAACCTTCTCACCCAGCCTTCTGCCAATAGCAAATTCTCCTTTTTGGAGTTGGTAATGACAAACTTCCCCACAGATGTCTCCTCCTCTTTCTCTGCTCCAATTGATTCATCTGATCATGTGCTTGTAAGGTTCAACATCTCCCTGGCTGTTCTCAGAGGACCCTCAGCACCTGTGAGTCTGGTCGTCAACTCAGGCAGATTGACTTCTCACTTCAGGATTGGTCTCCTACATCTACCACCCCTGATATTAATTCAACCTGGGAATTCTACCAAAGAAACCTGCTGTCTCTTATGCACAGATCCTTCCCGTGTCATCTTCAGTTATCCTACCCTTCTTCACACCCATGGTACACCAAATCCTGTTTAGAGGCAGTTGCTTTGAAACAACTTGCCTTTTCTTCTTGGAAGGCAAACCAGACAGAAGTGAATCTTACATCGTTCCATATAGCCCAAAACAAGTGTGTGTCCTCTCTCAGGAGAGCTAGAAAAAACATCGGTCCAATGTCGAACTTTCAAATTCGAACGATCTCAAACGAAATTTTGAAATTCGAAAGAACGAACTTTCAAACTTGTCTCTCTCCTCTAAAATGTGGTGGCAACTTGTTAAGTCTGTCTGGTGTATGCACCCACTCCATCCCTTCCCTCACTTTAAATGGCACCGCAGCCAGTTCTGCTCATGAGAAGGACGAATGTCTCAATTCTGTATTTGCTTCCAAATCTTGTGTCCCAAACCCCTCACATCTTTACCAACAAGACCCAGTCATTTGACACTGAGAAGGTGGAGAAGTTGTTAGCAACCATGTACTATAACAGGCAATATCACTGCCTTACATAAACAATGTGGAAAAATGGATCCCCTTGACTACAGACCTATCAGCTTACTTCCAATCATCAGCATGGACATGGAATCCATCATCGCAGAAACCCTTCCATTTCTTCAACGACCACATTGAAGATCATCAATTCAGATTCAAACCAGGTCACTATAGCTTAGATATGCTGCTTCTACTATCCTAACAATGGATGGAAGTCCTCAATATCAGACATGGGATCAGGGCTGTCACTTTAGACATAACTCGAGCTTTCGATACAGTCTGGCACTCTGCCTTGCTCTCTAATCTCTCTGCCTATGGCATCCAAGGCCCACTTCAATCTTCAGTTACTGACTTCAACTGCTCTCCTAGCCAACAAAGGAATCCCTTAATATCCTCTTCATGTCATGGCTAGAGTGGCCCAAAATAATGTTCTCGGCTCCATCCTATTTCCAATCTTCATCAGCAATCTCTCTGACTCTGTAGAATCCTCTTTATGTATTTGCTGATAATTACACTCTCTGTCACAACATCCCTCATCTTTTAGACAGGCAGGCAACAGCCTCTTTCCTGTCTTCAGTCCTTGATAAAATCATGATGGTTTTTCATGCTGGTCAGACACTTAGAATATGTCTCTCAATACTGAAAAATCTCACACTCTCACTATCTTTCTCCAAAAGGACTGTCTTTCAAACTCTCTTTTGATGGAATAGAAACTGAAAAAGTGAAGCTAGTCAAACCTTTGGCTCTCTCTCTCTCTATCAGCCATGATTGTTCTTGGGTAAACCACATTTCAATGTTGGCCTCGAAAGCCAGCCGCCAACTGAGTAGCCTCAGGTGTGCAAGTCCTTCCTTTGAACAACTGTACTCTTGTCCACCTACAAGGCCTTGATCAGCAGCTTGAGGGAGTACTGCTCTTCCCTATGGGCTGGTGCCCCTGCTTTCCACCTTGCTCAGCTTTCCACCATGGCACCCAAGGCCCTCAAGATCATTGAAATCTCCTGCGATGAAGCTGCGTCTATGGGCCTATCATGTTGCCATCACCGACAGGTCAGTTGTCTCTCTGTCTCCTTCCACCTCCTTCCTGGTTTTTGCACCCTTTGCCATCTCTGTGCTTTGTCCTCCACCCCCCCCCCCCCCACCCCGCCCCACAGGTGTCTGCAGGATGCAAGTGATCCTCTAGCAACCCCTTTCTAGTGAAACTCCCAAATTCCAGAATCACTGCTCACCTACACTCACTTGTTCCTCTTCTTTCCCACCTGTGAAATCAACTACCATATCCTCTTCAACTTCATTCTTCCCTCCAGGTCTTCAAGACAGCTGTTCACCGCCATCTCGGATCTCGTCCCCAATCCTTCCCCAATCCTATGACCTTTTCTACCCTCGTTAGCCCCACCCAAATCCCTTCTCCTAAATTTTAATTTTTTCCTCCTTGGAGTTTCCTTCTTCATGCAGGTGTGTTTTGCGTCTGTTACGTCCTGAACTTGGGTTATGTATACCACCCGCCCCCCCCCCCCCACCCCCACAAAAACGTGTTATATTGAAATTTCAATCAGCAAACAATCTGAACTCCATAACGCAACACCAATCCCAGCTTTTAACAATGTACATAAACATGAAGGAATAACCTGACATCTTGCTGACACCAAAATATGTCAGTGTAATGCATTGATGCAAGTCCAGCTGCATATACACATTTATTTTTATTAATTGGGCATTTTTGAACCTGCACTCTTACTTTATCTCTGCAATATATCACCAGCATGCTTTGTTTATTAATAAAGGTGGCTGTACATACTATTTTAACTTCATTTAACATTCACATTACAATTCATTATGGTTGAATGTTTATCTTCATAAAACTGTCAGAAAAACCAGAAATCCAAACTTAACATTCTTACAAAGATTACTGATCATAAGGGATATTATATGAGCAATGCAATTCTAATAAATGACGATTTCATTATCTCGCGGTCGAAAACACATTTTCATTTGAAGGTCCGTGGTAATTCATTTAATATGAGTATGGTAATTGCCATTTTGCAAGTAGAGCATGTTCTTTATGACTACAAATACGGCAAAGCACCATTGGCAGCTGTGTTATGATGGTAAATAATCACCTGCATCTGTATTATAAAGCAGAAGTATTTGTCTGTCCGTCCGTCTGCCCCCGAACTACTTTTCCAGTTTTGGGACTAGATACGCCAAACATTCTGTGGAACCTTTTGCGGTCCCAGCGAGTGTCCTAAGATTCCACCCCTACAAAGCTGCTCTCTCTCTCTCCACATGTAAACTCATTCACGAGTTCGGCATTTGCAGTTTCGCCGCAGGTGGAAACATTCGCTGGTTCGGTAAACCATAATCATTGTTATCATCTTCATCACCATCATTAAAGGTACATTGATTTTACACATGACTACTACAGTTTTGTCTGTGCAGATTTTGGGTCTTTGCACATGTCCTAAAGTGGGTCTGATGTTTTCAAAAAAATTCTCAAAACATTTTGTTTTGAGATTTCGGGCTCCCGTCCCTGCAGAGCTAATACAGTATATACTGAAACAAGTGACATAAACGTAGTTGCTATTTTAGGGAGCTCACTTTGTGTGTGTGTGTGTGTGTGTGTGTGTGTGTGTGTGTGTGTGTGTGTGTGTGTGTGTGTGTGTGTGTGTGTGTGTGTGTGTATATATATATATATATATATATATGTGTGTATGTGTGTGTACACACACCTATGTGGAATACATATAGAACATGGGAATGCTTATTCATTACCCCGCATGCGCGAAGCAAAAAGTGGGGGTAAACAATTTGTTCAGTTTGTTCGTCTGTCTGCCTGTCTACCGTACCAACATCAATTTATGATCGAGGAACTACTTAATTCCAATTGAATGTTATATTTTGAACATGAATCAGAACACGAATCTGCAGTTTAGCAGTACTTTGGCGATGAATTTAGTAAACTAGTGAGGTACCCGTGCTATGCACGGGTGGGAGGCCAGAAGCAAACAGACAATGCAGAAACGGCGAATGCTAAAGCATGAAACCAATAAATTCCACATTCATGTAGCACCTTCAGTCGCACGTCAGACATGGACAGCAAGTTCGTGAAGGACTTCCATGAAAAACGTACCTACGTTTGTTCCATACCCAGTCAATGGCGAATCTGCATATGGCGATCCACGAATTCACGTTTAGAAAGTAGAAACCGTCACGGCATTCCGTCATTCACTTGAACTCGATATCTTTTTTCATTCCAAACAGCAAAACTCCAATGACAAATGAAATAACATTAATATAAAAAATAAACTTTTAACAACATTCGTGACATAAACAAATATTTAAATCCTGATGTGAAGTTCCTTACGGTTGGGTGAACACAATTACGAATTCAAAATCGTAATTGTATTCACTCAATTCCAATCATCAATTGATACTTTAACAAAACGATTAACACGATTAACGTTTAATGATTTTACATTACGATTGAATGACGGTTGTATTTGGATATTATCAAAGCCACGCATTGCCGTCATATGTCCACTTCCACATTCGCTGCAGGTTCATAATTGTCATCAAAATCTAAACAGTATTTGTAGAATTTCAATAAAAGCCACATCACTGTTCATATCGGTGAATATTATTCCATCGTGTTTGGAAAAACTGTAAAATTGGAAAACTTGAAAAATTGGAAAAACAATATAGCCTATTTTACTCCCAGGGGTCCCAGGAATACCCACCCAAAATATTGTTGCGATCGGTTGAGCCGTTTTTGCGGTACCTTCGAACGGACAGACGGACATTTGGTGAATTATAGTAAGATTGTACAGAATCTTGTCACGATCGTGGAATCTTGTCCCGATCATGCATGTGCACAGATTAGTAAGATAATTGTTCTGTCTGTCTATCTGCTGCCTGGCAGTTAAATAAAATAGAAAATCATTCCAAACAGGAAACTTACTATTTTTAGGGATGTCATAAAGGACACATCCCACAACAGGGCCTTTTTTAGGGAGTACCCCACCACAGGAAAGAAGAACTAATTTAACATATCAGTTAAGTAGGGTGGTGAAGCGTGGTGCTATGCGCACTTACTTGTACAATAAGAAGGAAGCGGACAACGCGGTAAGATTAAGTGTCTTTATTAAAAGAGTTCACTGTAGCACTGGCGCCCTCCGGGCCGCGCGCCAGGTGTATATCCCGCGGCCACGCCTACCCCTCGGGCGTGGCCGCCACACGCACCCCCCCCCCCCCCCCAGAATTCCCGCGCACCTGGAGGGCCAGTTTGCGGGGCAAACGGATGACCCGGCCGAAGCGCACTCTGGCGACCGTCGGCGTCCGGGGTGCAGGGATGCCAGCTGGGATGCCTCCGGCTGCACCCGGGATGGGTGCAGGACCGGGGGGCGGCATGCCGGCGGTACTGGGCGGTGCCGGGGGTCCGCCCGCAGGGGGGCGGCCCCGACGCGGGGGCCGAGCCACCGGCGGTGGGTGGTCCAGGTCGAGGTGGGCCGGCTTGAGGCGATCCACTGAGACGCGGTTGGGAGTACCGCCAATGTCCAAGGTGAAGTGCTTCGCCCCGGTCTCCAGCACGCGGAAAGGCCCGTCGTACGGGGGCCGCAGTGGTGTCCAGTGGGCGTCGTGCCGGACGAAGACGTACTCCGCGGTGCGAAGCTCCGGGGCGACGTGCGTAGGCGGGTGCCCGTGGTGCGCCGTCGGCACCGGGGCGAACCTCCGGGCTGTCTCCTGCAGCGCGGAGCGCTCCTGCGCCGCGGACCATGGCGCCGTGGGGTCGGGGAGGAACTCGCCCGGCACCCGCAGCGGTTGTCCGAAGACCAACTCCGCCACGGATGCGCGCAGGTCGTCCTTGGGCGCCGTCCGGAGGCCCAGCAGGACCCAGGGGAGCCTGTCGACCCAGCCACCGTCACGGAGGGTGGCCCGGAGCGCGGCCTTCAATGAGCGGTGGAACCGCTCGCACAGGCCATTGGGCTGGGGGTTGTAGACTGTGGTTCGGTGCAGCTGGACCCCGAGACCCCGCGCGACCGCCCCCCAGAGCTCCGAGGTGAACTGGGGGCCGCGGTCGGACGAGATGTCCTAGGGGGCGCCGAACCGGGCGACCCAGGTGGCGATGAACGCCTGTGCGACGTCCGCCGCCGTCGTCACCACCAAAGGCACGGCCTCCAGCCACCGGGTGGTGCGGTCCACCATGGTCAGGACATGGGTGAAACCCCGCGAGGGGGGCAGAGGTCCCACCAGGTCCACGTGTACGTGGTCGAACCTTCGTTCCGGCACCGTGAACGGGGCCAATGGGGCCCGGGTGTGCCGGTGCAACTTCGCGCGCTGGCACGTGAGGCACGTCCTGGTCCAGCCGCGGATGGCCTTCCAGAGGCCATGCCAGACAAACCTGTTGGCGACCTACCTCTGGGAGGCCTTCGTGCCCGGGTGGGACAGGCCCTGGATGGCGTCAAAAACCTGCGCCCGTGGGCACGATGGGGCGAGGCCGCCCGAGGGAGACGTCGCACAAGAGGGCCGCGCCGTCGAACAGCACCTCAGTGATGCGAAGGCCTGTGACGGCGGTCCGCAAGGCCTGGACGCCGGGGTCGGCGGCCTAGTCCGCCGCCATCCGGGCTTAGTCGATGCCAAGGTGGACCGCGTGGGTGATGGACCGGGAAAGGCAATCCGCCACGGGTTGTCCTTCCCCACGACGTGCCGGATGTCCGTTGTATATTCGGACACGGCCGAGAGGTGACGCTGCTGCCGGGCCGACCACGGCTCGGCGCTCTTGCCCATCGCGAAGACCAGTGGCTTGTGGTTGACGAAGGCCGTGAACGCATGGCCCTCGAGCAGATGGTGGAAGTGCCTGACCGCCAGGTGAAGCCCGAGCAGCTCGCGGTCGAAGGTGCTATCGCGGCGTTCGGGTGGGCGAAGCTGCCGGCTGAAGAACGCCAGCGGTTGCCAAGCACCACGCACCCATTGCTCGTGCACCGCGCCCACCGCGTAGTCCAAGGCGTCGGTGGTGAGGGCGATCGGTGCATCGGGCGCCGGGTGCGCGAGCATGGTGGCGTTGGCCAAGGCGAGCTTCGCGCCGACGAACGCCGCGTCCATCTGCTCGGTCCAGGTAACGTCACCTTTGCCCAGCTTCCCCCGGAGGGCCTCGTGCAAGCGGCGCAGGAGCTGGTCGATGTGGGGCAGGAACCGATGGTAAAAGTTCACCATGCCCAGGAACTCCTGGGGCCCCTTGATCGTGCGGGGGCGCGGAAACCCCTTCACCGCCTCCACCTTGGCCGGTAGGGGGACGGCCCCGTGCCTGGTGACACGGTGCCCCAAAAAGTCGATGTCGGCGACGCCGAACCGGCACTTGGCGGGGTTCACGATGAGGCCATGCTGGCCCAGACGTTCGAAGAGCGTGCGGAGATGGTGAAGGTACTCTTCGTGGGACGCGCTGGCGACGAGGATGTCGTCCAGGTAGACGTACACGAAATCCAAGTCGCGCAAGATGCTGTCCATTAGTCGCTGGAACGCCTGAGCCGCATTCTTCAAACCGAAGGGCATCCGAAGAAATTCGAAAAGCCCGACCGGCGTGATGACCGCCATCTTCGGGATGTCCTCCGGCCTGACGGGGACCTGATGGTAGCCGCGTATGAGGTCCACCTTCGAAGAGAAGGACATGCCCGCCAACCGGGCGGAGAAGTCCTGGATGTGGGGGACGGGGTAGCGGTCGGTGGTGGTGGCGTCGTTGAGGCGCCGGTAGTCCCCGCACGGTTGCCATCCCCCGCCGGGCTTTGGCACGATGTGAAGCGGCCACGCCCAAGCACTCTCGGAGCGCCGCACGATGCCGAGCCGCTCCAGCGTAGCGAACTCCGTTTTATCTACGGCGAGCTTCGTCGACTCGAGGCGGCGTGCCCGGGCATAGACCGGTCGCCCGGCGGTGGGGATGTGGTGTTCCACCCCGTGCTTGACGGCCCCCGCCGAGAAGGTGGGCCGCGTGAGGGCCGGGAAACCCGCGAGGAGGCGGGTGAATTCGTTCACTGCCGGAAGCGTACAGATGAACCTGCCCGGAACCGAACCGCTCAGCAAGCCGCTCGGCGAGCCACTCGATGAGCCGCTCCGGAGCTGCTCAACGAGGCGGGCAGCGCGCACACGAGCGAGCTGAACGTCTCAGCCTGGACAAGCCTTCTGTGCTTTACGTCGACCAACAGGCCATTGGCACAGAGGAAGTCCGCGCCGAGCAGTGCCATAGGCACGTCGGCAGTGACGAACGACCACCGGAAAACCTGCCCTCCGAACCGCAGAGAAAGGCAGCGTTTTCCATACGTGCGAATGGACGTACTGTTGGCGGCAAGCAGCGTGGGGCCCCGGCCCGCGGTCTGCTTGTCGGACGTACCGGCGGGAACGACACTCACCTGCGCTCCCGTGTCGCACAGGTAACGGCGCCCGGATAAGGTGTCCATGATGAACAGTAGGCTGTTTGCACGGCCGGTGCTCAGTGCCACTACCGAGGGCCGGCCCGGGCGTTTCCCGACCTGCCGAATGAGCACGGCGGGCGACATTGCCGAGCCTTGTGGCCGAACTGGGCGTGGAAAAAACACCAGGTTTGCGGCGAAGGCGGCAGAGGCCGCGGTTTTCTCTGCGGCTGCGGCGGTGGGCTGGGGCGTGGCGGCCGACACGAAATGCGCATCAGCCTCGAGATCCACGAGGTGTGGTGCATCAGCATCAGGGTCAGCATCAGCATCAGCCCTGATAGCCGCGACGGCCGCGCCAAAACTCGCCTGGGTGTCCAAAGCCACAAAGAACCTGTCGGCCTCGGCAGCGAGAGCCCGGGGTTCCGTCGTCGCAGACCCGGCCAACGCGAGGCGGACTCGTGCCGACAGCTGGCGTCGAAACAATGCCCGGAATAGAGCGTCCGGGGTTTCGTCGCCCAACAATGACAGCATATGGTCCATGCGGACCGACGGTCGCGTGTCACCGATCTCGGGGAGGTCCAGGAGGCGGTCGGCCCGAGCGTCCACCGTGAGGCCGAACGTGGCGAGGAGGAGACGCTTGATCGCCTCGTACCTGCCATCGGCCGGTGGGTTCCTCAGGACCGACACGACGCGGCCGGCCGTGCCGGGCCCGAGGGAGGCGACCACGTGGCAGTACCTGGTCTCGTCCACTGTGATGCCCCGAAGTCGGAACTGGGCTTCCGCCTGCAGGAACCATACTTCAGCTTGCGTCTCCCAGAACTCGGGGAGCTTGATCGTAACCGCGTTGTTTGCCATTGCGATGGCGTATTCGGTCGGTCAGCGACGGCTGATCCAACGTTGGAGGGTCACCAAATGAAGCGCGGTGCTACGCGCGCTTACTTGTACAATAAGAAGGAAGCGGACAACGCGGTAAGTTTAAGTGTCTTTATTAAAAGAGTTCACTGTAGCACTGGCGCGCTCCGGGCTGCGTGCCCGGTGTATATCCCGCGGCCCCGCCTACCCCTCGGGCGTGGCCGCCGCCCACTTAGTGCGTGGAATGATGCCCTCACGCCAGTGAGCTTTCCTGTCCGCCACAGTGGTGTAAAAGTTATAGAGTAGTTAATGCATGGAATGGTCTCCCGAGAAGGGTAGTGGCACCAGATATAGTAGATAGGTTTAAATTGGAATTAAATAGGTACCTTGATGCATTGGAAGAGGGGTACGGTGATATTGGCAGGTGTAGTAGGTAGATTGTGTGTGAATGAGTCATGGCTTCTGAGGTTGGTGCAGCACAAGCATGAATGGCTGAAAGACTTCCTCCTATCTTCCTAGTAGATAGGTTCCTTGTATATTCTTGTGTCTCTTCTTTTCCTCCTCAATATCATTCCCTTTCTGGTTCTGCTCACCTTATGCTCTGCTACCCCAATGTCAGTTCAAGCTTACTCTTCCATGAGCAGTCTTGTAGAGAAAATAAACTGTGGAGGACAGGATGAGTGGGTATGAATCAGAATGGCCTGGGCTGAGTGTGAAGTAGATTTGATGCAGGATGACATGTCTGATTCCAGTTGCAGGATATTTAATGAGCATGTCCTATTGGATGTTTCCAGTCACACTCTGCCATCAGGAAGTTCCAGTGGATTTGTGGGAAAAAACAGGGCCAAGAGTGTCCAGTGTATTTGTCAAGGTGCTGAGGTATATCATGGAGCTGAGCTGGGAGAAATTGTGGAGGAATCCCAATTGTGTGAACAGCTGTAAGCATTGTGAAGGACAGGCACCAGCATTTGAGGATGAGTGTTCTGGGTGATCATCTCAAGGGGGATGTCAGAAACCTGTGAGATTATTATGGTGGAACCTTTACACCTTCACACCTGTTTTCCTCCATTAACTTCCTAACATAACCCTCTTACTTTCAGATTGCAGTGCTTTCCCTCTTTCTTTTCCTATTCATTCCATTGGTTATTGTATGTAAGAGGTGCCCCACTGCCTTACTGTAAGATCATACCCTCAGTCCTTCCCCTCACCCCCATCACCCTCCTCTTCCCTGAGCCTCGATTTTGTAGAGAGAGAGAAGGAAAGAGAAATATAGAGAAGGGGAGAGATGGAGAGAGAGGGGGAGATCTCAGAAAAAAATGCAGACGCACAATGGGCAACACGAAGATATGGGTGAAAAATGATTTATTACTTTATTAGACGGGATGATCGAGTGTGTTAAACACCATTGGATATCACCTGTCCTTTTGCTTACCAGCTTACTGTACATTTATTCCCATGCAGGCTCAGATAGGAGTTCTTCCGGCATTAGCCCTTTCCACCTGTCCACTCCTTTTAATGGTGAGTTCCCAAGCAGAACTGCAGTACATAATATATACAGGTCTTTACCACTATATTTCTGAAATGTATTTTGTTCTACACTCACTGGGTCTCTGTGACGAAGCTGTACGATTAACCCAGGAAACCGCCAGTCATTTGTTGTCACCAAAACTTCCTGGGTTCATCTTAGTCCAAGTTGAAAGCTTTTTTGTACCATTTATTTTCGGATTCTTCCAATTATTCTATTTGACCATATGAGCAACGGTACCCACCCTATGGGCGGTGCTTCAATTGGGAAGCCCAAATGAAAAGGCAAAATATCAGAAATTGAAGGGTTTTTTTATTTTAAATGATTCATATAAACATCCGTTGAATCATATCACACATAAATCATCAAAATCTAAACAGTATCTTTAGAATTTCAATAAAAGCCACATCACCGTTCATATCGGTAAATATTATTCCATCGTGTTTCAAATCGTGATCGATACACTATGATCGTGATCGTGAATCGTGATCGATAGTCCTGTTCACAATCGCTATGTCGTATGTACTCCCGATACGTGTACCAAATTCCCAATACGTGTAACTGTACCAAATCAACGGTTAAAAGGATTTTGAGCCGATAGCTGTTACGGCCTTGGCAAGATCGATGGAGACAGCGATCTGTTAGCGATCGATGGAGACATGTTGCTTTCCCGGGTGCCGCACAAACGGCTGCACCGATCACGCGGCACCCGGGAAAGCAACATCGTCACAATGAGAACAATGAACGTTATGCGAACGTGAATGTTATGCGGGAGTCCAAACCTGAGAATGCGGGAGACTAAAGCTGAAATTGGGAAAACTAAATAGCCTATTTTACTCCTGGAGATCCCAGGATTATCCACCCAAAATATCTTTGCGATCGGTTCAGCAGTTTTACGGTACCTTCGAACAGACAGACAGACGGACGGACGGACATTTGGTGAATTATAGTATGATTCCAGTCATATCCGCTAAATCCTGCACTGCTTTCCACCCCCCACCAGAATCATGCCGGAGGAGCAACACTTTGATTATGCCTGCTGTAATAAAGTGTTGATAAAAGTCTCGGCTTCTTGGAATTGCAGGAAAAAAGCGGGTTGCTCTGATAGAATGATGGTAGATGAGATGTGTCAACATGCTGGAGTTTGATTAAGAAAAGTTCAAGGCTGTATCCGAGCCCACTTGCTTTTCGTAACACGTGATAGGCCAGGAGTCGGCTTGGCAGTCGTTCTTTATTCATCAACTGCTGTATGGAACACAACCGAAAGGCCATTATACGACTTCTAATGTCGATAAGTTCTTGGCCACCTTCAGTCAAAGGATGGCATATAACATTTGGCAGTAACCAATGATGACCTCCCCTCACCCCAATAAAAATCCACCAGTAGCCTCTGCACTCCCTTTAGTAGCACTTCTCGCGGCTGGCTGAAGGCAGATAAACTTATGCCACAAAGAAGAAGCCACAAAATTATTAACAACTAGAACCCTGCTTTTGTAGGAAAGGTGGAGCAGAGCTCGATTCCACAGACCCAAATTTCCTTTAACGCGTTCAACCATCCCGTCCCAATTTTTGAGGACATAATGTGGGGATCCTAGGAAAGCCCCTGGATATTTGACTCCATCTTCCACCCATTTTAACTTTGATGCTAAATGCACCGGTGCTATTAGCACTGTTCCAGGTGGATTGTTTTTAACCCTAGGATACAATTTCTCAAGATAACCCATATAATGCAATGGGGGGGGGGGGGGGGGTCTTTTATGTCCTCAGGCTATGTCTGTATAACTTTGTTATAAAAACGTTTTTACCCAAGATCTTTCATATTGTTGCGGATGCCAAGTTCATCGACGTACTAAGGGGGGTTTATGCCCCGTTCCCCACGAACTCCGGTTCCACTGAGGCGCCGACCGCGAGCAACTAGACTCGTGATTGACGGATTGCTAAGCAATTCCAATCGCCAATCTCCCAGTCACGTGTCGAAGAGTTTACTGGTCAATATTCCCAAATACCTTCAAGACACGTGACCGGAGAAACCGGGGATCGAACCCTCGCTTTCACACACCTTATTCAATTGCATGCCGAGTGGATTTGCATGGTGTGGAAAGCGGCGTTACCTTACATGATTTACGGACCTGACTCAAACAGCCAAATTCGTTCTCGGACGATGCTAGGTCAATGGAGAAAAGACGTACCTGAACAGGTTGGAATGTAACAACGAAATGTATAGCCTTTTATGTTGAAGGCACAGAGAATAGACAAAAGATACAGCTTATCAAGTCTTACCTACTATAAACCCCACTGGCGCCTTCACACTCGCACTCACTCAGGGAATAACACTCTGGTTATTGGCGTACCGATGTACGTGCTTGCTGGGATTGCCTCAATGGCCACGTGGTGTCCGCTGGTATCCTCGATCCGAACGTGCAGTTCGATGTGGTGATGTCCGAA
Organism: Myxine glutinosa; assembly: GCF_964187855.1. NCBI lineage: Eukaryota > Metazoa > Chordata > Myxini > Myxiniformes > Myxinidae > Myxine > Myxine glutinosa. Next base: position 135,314,633 of record NC_136261.1, read on the forward strand.
GGACGAACCGCCGCCTTGAAGTCAGCACGGACAACTTAGTACAGGTTGGACAAGCTGCCACGCAGGCAGACAACTTCAGCTCAGGTGAGTCGTGTAGAAAGCCAAAGCTTGCAGGTCAGCCGGATGGCGCAAGAGATCGGCGAAGAAGCGATGGGTGTCGACGAAGAACACAAAGGCCAAACACATGTCGTGGGAGAAACGAAAAAAACAAGCGAGGTCTCGTCGTGGGCATGGTGAAAAGGCCAGAGCTCAGGTGTGTCCTCGGCGCACCGTGGGCGCAGCCTAAAAGCAAGAGAGTCCAGAGCAGGAGGTTGTGGCGCGCAAAATCCCCAAAGTAAGAGAAAGAAATGCGATCTGCGCGGGCTTTTACCAGATCCGCCCACACCTCCAAAATGTTCCACAGCCTCCCATTGGCTGAGGTTTGCCGCATCCTGGCCACGTGTTCCCGCTTCCTCACTGGTCACGTGGGCCTGTGCTTCTGGCCACGTCTTCCTGCACATTAGTAATGGATTCTCCCAGCCCAGAGTCGGCGTCAGAACAAATCGAATCGGGGGGGCATTCGGGTAACCGTGGGGGGGCACAAACTGCCGTTCGAGAACTCAATCTATGATGTAAATGCTTGATAATAAGAGTTTGCCGTCAACAATCAACACACCAACCCAGTTACAATTATTTAAAAACATGCTGCAAAGTCTCTCTCTTGCACACACACACACACACACACTGCACTGTGCCCCCACACTGCACAAAATATAGCCTACGTGCAAGCCACGTCTCTATCTTTCACTCTTTCACTCCTTCACTCTTTCACTCTTTCACTCTTTCACTCACTGCACTGTGAGCGTCATTGGACCATCATTTGAAATAGACTATTTTTCTCCACTCTTACCGAATAAATGCAGACAGACCCAAAAATCATTCAACATTTTGCGTAATAATCATGAAAGCCAAGGCTGGCATCACAAAGTGAATTTAACGCATGGCTTACCTTCAGAAGAGTTGCAGGCGGCGAGTGTTGGTGCTGAACCTCCTAAGAATGGTGTCCTTCCACTCAGTTGTGCATTTTCGGGTTAAGTCCCTCTCAAACGCTAGCTGAACCAACTGGGCCTTTCTTTTGTGGAGCATTGCATGTCTGTGGTCCGAAAATACGTTTCTCAGAGTGGAGAATGAATTCTCGCACATTGCTGTGGAGGCGCCAAATGTTGAGGCATGTTTGAAAGCAGTCAGTACACTGGGCATTCCGATCAGATGTGTGTGGTACTCTGAGAGCATGTGCTGTGTAGTCCAATCCCCCTCGATTGGCTGTGATTGTTTTTGTGAGCTGAAAAACTGTTTAGCAGTTTCGTACTCTGTCTCAATTATAGGCGATCGTGACAGGTCCATAATATGCTTCACAGCCTTTACATCAAGAAATGTATCACTTTCTGGATTCAGTGCAACAGGTGCACCAGCCAAGTGTGAGTTGCGCTCGCTGAATCTGTGATCCATCTCTCCAAGCACTGAATCAATAGTGTTGTAGTACAGTCTCTGAAGTTCTGTTTTTTCGTCATCATCCTGTGTCCTGTAGTTCCCATAACGACATACTCATCCATATTTGTGTTCGCTTTGCGTCTCCGTACGGGGATCGCGGGTCTCAGTGATGCGCTGGCAGCCGTGGCCATGTCTCACACCTTATTAAACTCCTCGTCAATGAGCATACTACTTCCTCAAATGTGACCTGATGCAAATATGACCAACAGGGTGTTTTTTTCTTTTCTTATTTTTGTTTTTATTTCATTTCATTTAGCAAAAAGGTTTTCACTTTTAATATGATAAATATAAATTAATTAATAAAACGCAAAGTTTGGCGCCAAAGGCTTGGCCTGCGGGTGGGGGGGGGGCACAATAACTCATTTGGGGGGCATGGCCCGAGAATGCCCCCCCATGACGCCGACCCTGTCCCAGCCACACGAAGGCTTGACATCCTGCTTAACTTCAACGCATATTGGTCTTGATTACTACACAATTGGAAAGGGCGAATCTTTACATTCAATAAGAAATAACTAACTACTGCAGGCTACATGTTGTGGTGCAATTAACTATAGGGGGTTTGCCTTTATGGCACAATCGCAACAATATATTCATACATTTAAACATCCAAAACATTTAAACATCTTCCCCCATCCAAAACCTTGATCTTTTCTACCCCCGTTAATTCATCCCAGATCCACTTTTTTGAAATACCGACTTCTTTTTCCTGGAAGTCCTAGCAGTGTCCATGTGTTTTATACCTCTCCCACCTCGATCTTGATCTTGTATCAGATCTCCCGATCCCACAGATCTCCCGATGTCCCTGTTCTCTACTGTTGTACCTGTGTGCTTCCCCCGCTCTCCCCATCTTGTCTCCCGCTCCCTTTATCATGTTTTATGTCAGTTTTTTTTTTTGTGATTAATGTTAGCTCTTACATGAGCTTCAATCTTGTACACAAAAAAAAATGCTTCAAAGAAAGGGTAATACATATTCCTGTACATGTGTGTTTTCTTTTTCTTTCAGGATCGGGGATTATTTTTTATTTTTACCCCATCCCATTGCCTGGCATGATTGTTTGTTTCACTGTAACTGTTATGAAAACGATTTTACACATGATCTTTCATATATGCTTCGAATGAAGGGTAATACATATTCCTGTATGTGTGTTTTGGGGGGGGTTTTTCAGGATGGGGAGGAATTAATTTGGTTAATTTTTACCCCATCACATTGCCTGGCATGATTGTTTCACTGTAACTTTTTTTGTGTGTGTTTGTATACAAGATCGAGGCTCGTGTAAGGGCTAACATTAATCAAAAAAAAACGCACACATAAAACATACAATAAAGGGAGCGGGAGACAAGATGGGGAGAGAGGGAAGCACACAAGTACAACAGTAGAGAACAGGGACATCGGGAGATCTGTGGGAGGGAGAGGACTTGGAGGGAGAGGGCTTGGGGGGGAGGAGCGTGAGAAGGGGGGGGAGGGGGGGTAGAAGAGCTTAAAAAAAAAAACACATGGACACTGCTAGGACTTCCAGGAAAGAAGTCGGTATTTCAAAAAAGTGGATTTGGGGTGAATTAATGGGGGTAGAAAAGATCAAGGTTTTGGATGGGGGAAGATAAGAGATGGTGGTGAACAGCTGTTTTAAAGACCTGGAGGGAGGAGTGGGATTGAGGAGAGTGAGGGAGTTTGTTCCAGAGGAGGGAGAAAAGAGGAATGAAAGAGTGAAGGTGAGCATAGAGCCTTGATTTTGGCAATTTCACCAGAAGAGGGTTGCTGGCAGATCTTGTGCGACCTGTAGGAATATTTGGGGGACAGAGCACAGAGAGAGCTGGGGGAGCTCGGCTGGAGAGGAGTCGGTAGAAGATAAAAAGACCACCAACCTGCCTGCAGTGAGTGAGTGAAAGGCCCTCTGAGTTAGCTTCATCGCGGGAGATTCCAATGATTCTGAATGCTTTGGTTTCCAAAGCGTGAAGCCAAGCTGGGTGTGAGGCAGGAGCACTAGCCCAGTGGGGAGAACAGTATTCCATTGAGCTGCGGATGAAAGCCTTGTATGTGGTGAGGAGCTCAGGTGTGCCAAGGAAGGACTTCGCACGACGGAGGATGCCCAGTCGGCGACTGACTTTGGAGGCCAGCTTGGAAATGTGGTTTTCCCAGGAAAGATCATGGCAGATTGTGAGACCCAAAAGCTTGAGCGACAGAACTTCTTGGAGAGGATTGTTGAGAAAGTAGATGGGAGGATTTTCCAGTCGGTCTTTTCGGAGAGACATAGTAAGAGTGTGAGATTTGTCAGGATTGAAAGACATTTTCCACTTGTTTGACCAGTTTGTGATTTTGTCCAGGTCTGCAGAGTGAGGAGGCTGCAAATTGCAGACCTCTGCAGACCACTGCCGAGTTAAATTTGTTATAAAAACGATTTTACATATTATCTTTCATATACACTTCGAAGAAAGGGTAATATTCCCCCTCCCCCCACAAATGCAGTCCTGGGTCTTTTCGGACAGGTTTAGCATTTAGGTTATTGTAAAAAACAAAAACAAATAAAATGTACTTTTCTTTATAATTGTATTCTTTTAGATGTATTATTTTAATTTTTATCATTATTATTGAGTTATTGCATTCACACCCCACCCCTCTCACCCCTTTATAAAGTGGTGCTGCATGCGTGCGTGTGGTGTGTTCCGATATACCTTCCACACCCTTTGACCCACGAGGCTCAAACTTGGCATGAAGATTGTTTGCTCCCCCAGAATAGTTTTTCACTATTACCTGCCCCCACTCATGAATGTGTGTGTGAAGGGGAGAGGGCGGGGTAGGGGGGGGGGTGCATTCCAATGGCCTGTACGAGTGTTTACAAAATAAACACAACACAATCGATCCATTCACTTGTACATTAGTGTATTACTCATTGCTAACCACTGCAGACTAGATCCATTCACTTGTACATTAGCGTACCCTTATTTACAAGTCTCTCCGACTTGTAATGAGGTTGGTGCAGCACAACGAAGGGCTGAAACGCTTCCATTTTGCTCGGTCTGAGCAGGAAGTGATGGTGGCGGCTCATTGGAGATCTTCAGCCTCACGACCTACTTTGCCCAACGAATTTCCGGTGCTGCCCAGTAATCGTTGAGAATTCATTTTTTCATTAATTAATCCAGATTAATTCTTCCTGGTCGCAATACAGTTTGTGGATACCTGAGAAAGACATTTCGGTGCATCTTCAACCACGTTGTCTTTATCCAAAACTACCTTTTTCCCATCCTCCCCCCTCTCCTCGCTACATGAAGAACCAGCCAAAACAGTTGGCTTATCAGTAATTATTTCATTATTTACCATAGCTGAGGTGTTGTCTTTTTTAGGAATAGGAACTGGAGTATTATCCAGACTCCTCATGCACGAGAGGGAGCGGTATGAACACTTAGGGTAGTGAGAGTTATCTCGTTTTGTACAATAGAGACTGGGGTATTACCTCTTTTACAATCTGTATCACTATGACCTGCTCCACCACACCTAAAACACGATACATTCGGACAAAACCTCTTCACATGTCCAAAAGTTCCATCGTGAAAACATGTTAACGAGGCTGATGACGCATACATTTGGTTTTCATGATTGTTCAAAGTTACCTTAAACGTAATGTTTATAGCTGTGTCATCACCTTGATCAGAAAGTACCGGTACCATTTAAACCTGCCGTCAGAAACTCATCACATGTTTAACTCGTTCATCTTGGGATCAGGGAGGAATCATTGGGATTTTTTGACACAACTGTTGCGTACCGCGACAGAACAGACCAGTTTATCGGTGGTTATAAATGGAGGGACATTTGATACCAAGATCCTCATCGATGGAGTGTCCATAGACAAAGCCAATACGAAGAGACCAGTCTTTGTGGTTAATCCCACACTTACAACATCGTGAACGAATTTTTCTTCAGACACAAATACAACAACTTTCTGATTCATTCTCGACGGTGCTCGTACATTTTAGTCAGGTTCACAATGTTAAATATAATTTCGTTAAAAATTTTGGAGATTAGCAAACCGATACATTTTTGAAATATTCAGAGCATGAGGAATCCAAAAATTAATGTTGGCATTTGCGTAGACACCTTTGCGAAAATGACACTCAGGACAGTGATGAAGATAGTCAAGTTCACGATGTTAACAAATATAATTTCGTTCCAAATTTTGGGAGATTAGCAAACCTGTACATTTTTGGAATCATCAGAGCATGGAGAATCCGAAAATCAATGTTGGCATTTGCAGACACCTGCATGGCCGCCATTTTGGATTTTCAAAATGGCCGCCATAAAATACATATTTTGCGCTATCTCGGCTTCTAGTCAACCTAGAAACATAATTAAATATGCTAATCCTATGTTTTCTGGGTCAAGGAATCCAGTAAAGGCCTCAAAATAGTGCTCAGGATTATAGAAAAGCAGCAAACAAAGGTAATTGAAAACCATTGTCTTTATATTTGTGATATAACTGTATTACAACAACCCCCTCACCCCCCCCCCCCCCCCCCACTTGTCCGAACCAGACAATAAGGTTTAAAAACGAATTAGATCAAACTAAAATAAATAACAAAAATGCATTATAAGCATAAAAATGCTTACAAAACGTTGTCAAAGCGGGTAGGCTGCACCCAAAACGGGCCTACTTTTTCTCTTGAAGACAAAGGTGAGGAAAAACGAAAACAAAATGCCAAAAGCAAATAGGATGGAAAATAAAAGAGGGAGGGGCAGAAGAGGAGAAAACCACACCGACGACTCACCACAACACTGGGCAGCTGTCCACGACAGCCACTACGCAACAACCAATTCACTAATGGCCAGCAGGGGGCGCCAGAGAGAGGGAGAGAGAGAGACTTTGACTTTTGTATACCTTTATTTAAACAAGGTTAGGAAAAAAATCAGTTAGACATCGCCAACAAAGAACAATCATAAAAGGAAGGTAAAAAATAAAAACATAAAATAGTACAAGTGCACCTTTAAAATGAAATGGTGAGATCATTCATGATGGACTATTTTTTTATTTATTTTTTTATTTTTTATTTTTTTGTATACAATATCGAGGCTCGTGAAAGAGCGAACATTAATCACACAGAAAGACAAACCGACACATAAAACATATAACATAGGGAGCGGTAGACAAGATGGGGAGAGAGGGGGAAGGACACAAACACAACATTTGAGAGCAGGGACCGAGAGACATGGAGACATCGAGAGATCTGAGAGAGGGCGAGTGCTTTGGGGGGGGGGGGGGGCGTGGGAAGGGGGCAGTGGGAGAGGTATAAAACATATGGACACTGCCAGGACTTCCAGGGAAGAAGTTGGAATTTCAAACAAGGTGGATCTGGGGTGAATTAGCGGGGGTAGAAAAGATCAAGGTTTTGGATGGGGGAAGATAAGAGATGGTGGTGAACAGCTGTTTTAAAGACCTGGAGGGAGGAGTGGGATTGAAGGGAGTGAGGGAGTTTGTTCCAGAGGCGGGAGAAAAGAGGAATGAAAGAGTGAAGGTGAGCGGAGAGCCGAGATTTCGGCAGTTTAACCATCAGAGGGTTGCTGGCAGATCTTGTGCGACCTGTAGGAATATTTGGGGGACAGAGCACAGAGAGAGCTGGGGGTGCAAGGCCGGAGAGGAGTCGGTAGAAGACAGAAAGACCACCTACCTGCCTGCGGTGAGTGAGTGAAAGGCCCTCAGAGATAGCTTCATCGCGGGAGATTCCAATAATTCTGAAAGCTTTGGTTTCAACTGCGTGAAGCCGAGCTAGGTGTGAGGCAGGAGCACCGGCCCATAGGGGAGAACAGTATTCCATTGAGCTGCGGATGAAAGCCTTGTATGTGGTGAGGAGCTCAGGTGTGCCGAGGAAGGACTTCGCACGACGGAGGATGCCCAGTCGGCGACTGGCTTTGGAGGCCAGCTTGGAAATGTGGTTTTCCCAAGAAAGATCATGGCAGATAGTGAGACCCAAAATCTTGAGCGACAGAACTTCTTGGAGAGGATTGTTGAGAAAGTAGATGGGAGGGTTGTCCAGTCGATCTTTTCGGAGAGACATAGTAAGAGTGTGAGATTTGTCAGGATTGAAAGACATGTTCCACTTGTTTGACCAGTCTGTGATTTTGTCCAGGTCTTCAGAGAGTGAGGAGGCAGCAGACTGCCGATCTGAGGGAAGAGGAATGGAGCGGCAGAGAGTGGAGTCATCAGCAAAGAGATAGAGAGGATTTTCGAGAGAGTCAGAGAGATCATTGATGAAGACCAGAAAAAGCACGGGGCCCAGAACACTGCCTTGGGGAACTCCAGCCTGAACAGGAAGAGGAGATGAGAGAAACCCATTCAGGGCCACACGTTGACGACGACTAGAGAGGAAGTCCGCCAGCCATGCGTGGAGATTTCCATGGATACCAAAGGAGGAGAGTTTGGTGAGCAGAGCGGGGTGCCAGACCGTGTCGAAGGCACGTGATATGTCGAGGGAGACAGCTCTAATTTCCTGTTTGGCATTGAGGACCTCCATCCATTGTTGAGACAGCAGAAGCAGCATGTCCAGAGTAGAGTGACCTGGTCTGAAACCAAATTGATGATCAGAGATCAAGCCATTGGAGAAGAGGAAAGATTTCATATCAGAAGCAATGATGGATTCCATGACTTTGCTGATAATTGGGAGAAGGCTGATTGGTCTGTAGTTGCTAGGATCTGTTTTTGCACCTTTTTTGTGCAAAGCGGTGATGTTGGCTGATTTCCAAGCAGATGACAGTTGACCTTGAGCAAAAGAGAGGGTGAAGAGAACAGAGAGAGGGTGAGATAGAGCAGCAGAGCAGGATTTTAGGACCCGTGGGCTGATGCCGTCGGGTCCAGTTGCAGAATCAGAGTCGAGGGTTGACAGAAACTTTTCCACCTTGTCAGGAGGAAAGGACACGGAGTCCAGGAGCAGCAGGGTACGACTGGGTATGGTGGGTACAGAGAGGGATGGGTTTGGGACACAAGATTTAGAGGCAAACACAGAGTTGAGGCATTCAGCTTTTTCACGTGCGGAGTCAGCTGTGTAGCCGTTTGAGGTAAGGGAGGGGATGGAGGGGGAACAAACACCAGAAACGGATTTGACCAGACGCCACCAGGATTTGGAAGAGGGAGACAGATAAGAGAGTTCGGTCTTGAGAACGGAGAGATATTGTTTCCTGGCTCTCCTGAGGGTGGACAAACACTTGTTTCGGGCTTTGTGAAAGGAAATGAGATTTCCTTCCGTTGGATTTGCTTTCCAGGAGACGAAGGCAAGTTGTTTCTGGGCAACAGCCTCACCACAAGATTCCGTGTACCATGGACGGGAGGAAGGGTATGACAACTGAAGACGAGATGGGATAAATCTGTGCATGAGAGAGAGCAATTTACTTTGGAAGAATTCCCAGGATGAGTTGATGTCAGAGGTGGTAGAGATGGGAGACCAGTCCAGATGATTGATGGCTGCTTGAAGACCGTGCCAGTTGGCCTGAGTGAAATGCCAGACTCGTCGACGCTGAGCAGGCTCCCTGAGGATGGTCAGAGAGATGTCCACTTTAACAAGGACATGATCAGATGTTCCGATCGGAGCAGAAGAAGAGCAGCAGACATTTTCAGGGAAGTTAGTCATAACCAAGTCCAGAAGAGAAGATGTTCCGTTGACTGAGATCCGGGTCGGGAAATTGACAGATTGTGTCAGTCCCAGTGAGTCGCAGAAGTCCTTTGCTGAGGAGCCATGGCTGGTGAGAGAGGTACCCACACCCAGCCAACTGGCATGATGACAGTTGAAATCACCACATATGAGGAAGAGAGAGTTGGGATGAGTAGATAGAAGTTGGTCCATATCATCAGACAGCGAGATGTAGATGGAGTCATCACTGTTTGGTGGACGGTACAACACACATATGAACAAGAGGTGGGAGCGAAGGGGAAGCCGTAGCCAGAGGTATTCCTGGGGGTGAGGTGGAGAGAGTGCAGTGCAGGGCGAGTGAGGAAGAGAGTTTTTGATAAAGATAGCAACCCCGCCTCCAGGACGAGGCTCAGGTCTATCATACCGGAGGAGGGAGTAGCCCGGGAGAGATACTATGGAATCAGAGACATCATAAAGGAGGAAAGTTTCTGTTAAGCAGATCACATCTGGTTTGACAGAAGCAACCTGTATGGAGAGATCGGTTAAGTTTGAACGAAGGCCCCGGATGTTTGAGGTCCATACCGTTAATGAAGAGGAAGGGGGAGCATCCGATACAGAACAGGGGGGAGGAGGGGTAGGGTAAGATGTGGAAGAGGTGGAAGAGGTAGGGAGAGCTGTTGAAGGTGTGTCAGAGATTTCAGAATAGCTCGGAGAAAGGGAAGGATGGGGCGGACAAAAGGTTTGATGGTGATTGGGTGAGCCACAATGAGGCGTTATTTGAGGAGGGGGAAGAGCGAGGCAGAAGGTTGGGGGAGATGGAGGTGAGAGTTTGAAGGGGGAAGAAGCGGGGAGGACGCTTTGAGGAGGGGGAGTGAGCGGGGGGAAATTGAGAAGCAATGAGGGTGGGGAGATTTGAAGGGGAGGGGTGAGGGGGGAGTTTGGGAGGGAAGGGACAAGGGGAGGGATTTGAAAGGGATGGGATATGGGGGAGATTTGGAGGGGAGGGGTGAGGCAGGAGTCTAGGAGGGGAGGGGCGAGGGGGCGTCTTGGCGGGTAGGGGTGAGGGGGTAGTTTAGGAGGGAGGGGGCAAGGGGGGAGATTTGAAAGGGATGGGTGATGGGGAAGATTTGGAGGGGAGGGGTGATGGGGAAGATTTGGAGGGGAGGGGTTATGGGGAAGATTTGGAGGGGAGGGGTGAGATTGGATTTTTGAAAGTGTACGATTTATGGGAAACGAACATTTATTGCAAAATGAGTTTCTTGTGACCTTTGAGTTAAAAATACGTTTAAGGACGCTGGATGGAGGATGGAGTGCAGGAGAGTTTAGGGAATGTAGAACAAAGGCACTATAGGAGATGGATATTTTTTTTGGGATGAATTGATTTGGTGAGCAAGTCGAAAGCAGCCTTTTAAAGAAGAAGAAGAAAAAGGTGTTATAAAATATGACGGAATACATAACTTGAGGGGAAAGTGTAAACATTGAAGGTTAATGAGTGAAAACTATCTGGGGAAATGGGGGAGAAACACGTGGTCGAAGAACGAACGAACGAATAAGAATGAATAAACGAATGAGAACAGAGAAGGAAATGTTTTTTTTTTTTTTTTTTTTTTTTTTTTTGAGTTGAGATTTACACAAGGAAGTAGGCTATGGGTGAAAAGACTGGGAATACAGAGAACGAAAGTTATTGGATCACAAACGACGGACCACTGAGAGAAAAACAAAGCCTCAAGGTTGTACAGTGCACACTGTACAAGGCCTTGCTCGCGACACGGCAAACAGACGATCAATTTATGAAAGATAAACACCGAGAAACAACCAAAGTTGCACACAATAACTTCACACACCGAAAGATAAATACAGTTTCGACAAAATACAATTGTGAACAGACTTAACTTCGAAAAAACGTGGAGACCGTGTGGAGCTTCGAAAAACCCTGCCGCCGTCTCCAAGATCTCGCGAGATCTCAATAGCTGAGAGATCTCAATAGATTTTACATTATAGACAGAGTTATTGTAACACCATTTTTGCTTAAAAAGATCTAAATCATTTAAGTTTTGGTGAAAATAAATCTCTGCACGTAGCCTGCCCACGGTAAAGGCCTTAAAAACTGTTAAAACATTGTAGCCAGCATCAGGGTTGGCAAGAAGTTTAGCTTTTCTTGTTTTATAAATTGCAAGCTTCCCTTCAGCTATTAAAAAATTGGTGAGCACAGATACAACAGCATGTTTGGGATTCAACGGCAAACCAAAAATAAACATAAGTAAAGAAAAAGAAACATTCATATGGCAGCACAATTGTGACAACAAATCGCTTCTGCGCATGCGCAAGATTGGAGGTCACGTCTCTTCAAAGCTGTCCATGCGCGCACGCTTTCGAAGTTAAGTAACTTTTCACAATTGTGTTTTTGTCGAAACTGTATCTTTCTTTCGGTGTGTGTAACTATTGGTGTGTCTTTAATAGTATTCTTGGTGTTGGTTTTTCATACCTGTGTACAGAATCGTCGGTTAGTTCGTGTCACGTATTCTGAGGCCTAGTGTAGTACGAGTAGGCTACCGTGTCTGACCTTGGCTTGAGGCTTTGTTTCTGTCTCAGCGGTTTCTTCGATTGCGCTCGCAATTACTTTCAGTCTCTATTTTTCACGTTTCACGTTCGTTCTCTGTCTCTGTTTTCATCTCAACTCAAAAAAAAATAAAAAAAAATCCCTTCTCTGTTCTTATCCGTTGTTCGTTCTTATTTGTTCGTTCGTTCTTCGACCACGTTGTTTGTGATCACGTGTTCACGTCGTTAAAAAATGTTTCAACTGTCCCCTGAAGAACTGTATTCTGTCATATACTATAACACCTTTTTCTTCTTCTTCTATAAAAGGATGCTTTCGACTTGCTCACCAAATCTATTCATTCCAAAAAAAGATTCCATCTCTTACAGTTACAGTGCCTCTTTCATACATTCCCTAAACTCTCCAGAACTCCACCCATCCTTCAGCGTCCTCAAACGTATTTTTGACTCGAAGGTCTCAAGAAACTCATTTTGCAATAAATGTTCGTTTCCCATTAATCGTACATTTTTCAAAATCCAATCTCACCCCTCCCCTCCAAATCTTCCCCATCACCCCTTCCCTCCAAAACTTCCCCAACACCCCTTCCCTCAAAAACTTCCCCATCACCCCTCCCCTTCAAAACTTCCCCATCACCCCTCCCCTCCAAATCCACCCCCTTGCCCCTCCCCTCCAAATCTTCCCCATCACCCATCTCTTTCAAATATTCCCCCTTGCCCCTCCCCTCCAAATATTCCCCATCACCCATCCCTTTCAAATCTTCCCCCTTTCCCCTCCCCTCCAAATCTTCCCCATCACCCCCTTCCCTCCAAAACTTCCCCATCACCCCTCCCCTCCAAAACTCCCCCATCACCCCTCCCCTCTAAATCTACCCCTTGCCCCTCCCCTCCAAATCATCCCTATCACCCATCTCTTTCAAATATTCCCCCTTTCCCCTCCCCTCCAAATATTCCCCATCACCCATCCTTTTCAAATCTTCACCCTTGCCCTTCCCCTCCAAATCTTCCCCATCACCCCTTACCTCCAAAACTTCCCCATCACCCCTCCCCTCCAAAACTTCCCCATCACCCCTCCCCTCTAAATCTACCCCCTTGCCCCTCCCCTCCAAATCATCCCCATCACCCATCTCTTTCAAATTTTCCCCCTTGCCCCTCCCCTCCAAATCTTCCCCATCACCCATCCCTTTCAGATCTCCCCCCCTGCCCCTTCCCTCCTAAACTCCCCCCACACCCCTCCCCTCCGAGACTCTCCCTCACTCCTCCCCTCCGAGACTCCCCTCTCACCCCTCCTCCTCAAAGCGTCCTCCCCGCTTCTTCCCCCTTCCAACTTTCACCTTCATCTCCCTCAACCTTCTGCCTCACTCTTCCCCCTCCTCAAATAACACCTCACTGCTCCTCACCCAATCACCATCAAACCTTTTGTCTGCCCCATTCTTCCCTTTCTCCAAGCTATTCTGAAATCTCTGACACACCTTCAACAGCTCTCCCTACCTCTTCCTCCTCTTCCACATCTTACCCTACCGCTCCCACCCCCCCCCCTCCCTGTTCTGTATCCGATGCTCCCCCTTCCTCTTCTTTAACAGTATGGACCTCGAACATCCAGGGCCTTCGCTCAAACTTGATTGATCTCTCCATACAGGTTGCTTCTGACAAACCAGACGTGATCTGCTTAACAGAAACTTTCCTCCTTCATGATGTCTCTGATTCCTTGGTATCTCTCCCAGGTTACTCCCTCCTCTGGTATGATAGACCTGAGCCTCGTCCTGGAGGGGGGGTTGCTATCTTTATTTTAAAAACTCTTCCTCACTCGCCCTGTACTGCCCTCTCTCCACCTCACACCCAGGAATACCTTTGGCTACGGCTTCCCCTTCGCTCCCACCTTTTGTTCATATGTGTGTTGTACCGTCCACCAAACAGTGATGACTCCATCTACATCTCGCTGTCTGATAATATGGACCAACTTCTATCTACCCATCCCAACTCTCTCTTCCTCATATGTGGTGATTTCAATTGTCACCATGCCAGTTGGCTGGGTGTGGGTACCTCTCTCACCAGCCATGGCTCTTCAGCAAAGGACTTCTGTGACTCACTGGGACTGACACAATCTGTCAATTTCCCGACCCGGATCTCAGTCAACGGAGCAGCTTCTCTACTGGACTTGGTTATGACTAACTTCCCTGAAAATGTCTGCTGCTCTTCTTCTGCTCCAATCGGCTCATCTGATCATGTGCTTGTTAAAGTGGACATCTCTCTGACCATTCTCAGAGAGCCTCCTCAGCGTCGACGAGTCTGGCATTTCACTCAGGCCAACTGGCACGGTCTTCAAGCAGCCATCAATCATCTGGACTGGTCTCCCATCTCTACCGCCTCTGACATCAACTCATCCTGGGAATTCTTCCAAAGTAAATTGCTCTCTCTCATGCACAGATTTATCCCATCTCGTCTTCAGTTGTCATACCCTTTGTATGGTATCCATGGTACACGGAATCCTGTGGTGAGGCTATTGCCCAGAAACAACTTGCATTCGTCTCCTGGAAAGCAAATCCAAAAGAAGGAAATCTCATTTCCTTCCACAAAGCCCAAAACAAGTGTGTGTCCACCCTCAGGAGAGCCAGGAAACAATATCTCTCCGTTCTCAGGACAGAACTCTCTTATCTGTCTCCCTCTTCCAAATCCTGGTGGCGTCTGGTCAAATCTGTTTCTGGTGTTTGTTCCCCCTCCACCCCCTCCCTCACCTCAAACGGCCACAAGGCTGACTCCGCACGTGAAAAAGCTGAATGCCTCAACTCTATGTTTGCCTCTAAATCTTGTGTCCAAAACCCATCCCTCTCTGTACCCACCGTACCCAGTCATACCCAGCTGCTCCTGGACTCTGTGTCCTTTCCTCCTGACAAGGTGGAAAAGTTTCTGTCAACCCTCGACTCTGATTCTGCAACTGGACCTGACGGCATCAGCCCACGGGTCCTAAAATCCTGTTCTTCCGCTCTTTCACTCCCTCTCTCTGTTCTCTTCACCCTCTCTTTTGCTCAAGGTCATCTGCCATCTGCTTGGAAATCTGCCAACATCACCGCTTTGCACAAAAAGGTGCAAAAACAGATCCCAACAACTACAGACCAATCAGCCTTCTCCCAATTATCAGCAAAGTCATGGATCCATCATTGCTTCAGATATGAAATCTTTCCTCTTCTCCAATGGCTTGATCTCTGATCATCAATTTGGTTTCAGGCCTGGTCACTCTACTCTGGACATGCTGCTTCTGCTTTCTCAACAATGGATGGAGGTCCTCAATGTCTCCCTGTCTCCCGAGACATATCACATGCCTTCGATACGGTCTGACACCCCGCTCTGCTCACCAAACTCTCCTCTTTTGGTATCCATGGAAATCTCCATGCATGGCTGGCGGACTTCCTCTCTAGTCGTAGTCAACGTGTGGCCCTGAATGGGTTTCTCTCATCTCCTCTTCCTGTTCAGGCTGGAGTTCCCCAAGGCAGTGTTCTGGGCCCTGTGCTTTTTCTGGTCTTCATCAATGATCTCTCTGACTCTCTTGAAAATCCTCTCTATCTCTTTGCTGATGACTTTACTCTCTGTCGCTCCATTCTTCATCCCTCAGATCGGCAGTCTGCAGCCTCCTCACTCTCTGCAGAACTGGACAAAATCACAGACTGGGCAAACAAGTGGAACATGTCTTTCAATCCTGACAAATCTCACACTCTTACGATGTCTCTCCGAAAAGACCGACTGGACAACCCTCCCATCCACTTTCTGAATAATCCTCTCCAAGAAGTTCTGTCACTCAAGCTTTTGGGTCTCACTATCTGCCATAATCTTTCCTGGGAAAACCACATTTCAAATCTGGCCTCCAAAGCCAGTCGCCGACTGGGCATCCTCCGTCGTGCGAAGTCCTTCCTTGGCACACCTGAGCTCCTCACCACATACAAGGCTTTCATCCGCAGCTCAATGGAATACTGCTCTCCCCTCTGGGCTGGTGCTCCTGCCTCACACCTAGCTCGTCTTCACGCTGTTGTAACCAAAGCATTCAGAATCATTGGAATCTCCCGCGATGAAGCTAACTCCAAGGGCCTCTCACTCACTCACCGCAGGCAGGTTAGTGGTCTTTCCGTCTTCTACCGACTCCTCTCTGGCCTTGCCCCCCCCCCCCCAGCTCTCTCTGGGCTCTGTCCCGCAAATATTCCTACAGGTCGCACAAGATCTGCCTGCAACCCTCTTATGGTTAAACTGCCAAAATCAAGACTCTCTGCTCACCTTCACTCCTTCATTCCTCTTTTCTCCCGCCTCTGGAACAAACTCCCTCACTCTCTTCAATCCCACTCCACCCTCCAGGTCTTTAAAACAGCTGTTCACCACCATCCCTTATCTTCCCCCATCCAAAACCTTGATCTTTTCTACCCCTGCTAATTTCACCCCAATTCCACTTTTTTGAAATACCAACTTCTGTCCTGGAAGTCCTTGGTGTCCTTGTGTTTTATACTTCTCCCACCCCCCCCCCCCCCATTCCCACGCCTCCTCCCCCCAAGCCCTCTCCCTCCCACACATCTCCCTGCTCTCAAATGTTGTGTGCTCTCAAGTGTTTGTGTGCTTCCACTTCTCTCCCCATCTTGTCTTCCGCTCCCTCTTTTTATATATTTTGTTTGTCTGGTTGATTTGTTTGTGAAGTAAATGTCAGCTCTTTCACGAGCCTCGATTCAGTATACAAAAAAAAAGAAAAAAAAAGTAAAAAGTGGGGCCAGCCTTACACAGTCAACATAGGCATGATGTAAATGTTCAGAGGCCATACAAAAGGGTCATGAAACAGATTTTAAAACACTAAAACGGTGTAATAAAACATTGGTGGGTAAAATAATATGTACAATTCTCCAAGGGATATCACCAGTCCGTTTCACAATCGGCGGGGCATTCATGATGACCCAATACCCATTGTGGGCAAGGGGGAGACCCCGGTGGTAGCATCCCCATCCATTGGGATCCAAACCTATCCTTGCACACGTAAGGATGCTGAATGGCAACACAGAGGAGGTACAGGCACTTTTTTACAACACTAGGAAGTGGAGAGGAAGACACGCACACAGATTCTGTTAAGGCAGCTGATGATATTTGCACCCGATGAAGGGAGAGAACATGCATTGCTGGGTCCTTGTTGTTGGCATCATAATGGAGTACCAGTCCTCTGAAGGTATGCAACACTTCTTGAATAATTTGGGAGACAGCTCTTACAGAGCGCATTCCAACAGCGTTTGCAATATGTCCTGCTGAGTTCCATGTTTCATTCCGGTTATTCCCCAGTTCTCGTATGACATGCGCACCAGAACTTGTGAAACATTGCACAAAGGCACGTGATCGAAGTATATTGGGAAAGAGTGCATTGTAAAAGATAGGCTCGTCGAGGAAGTTGTTGGTATTGTAATGAGCCACATCTCGGTGCACCACGAGACGCTGCCAGGCTTGCAGCAGGTCTTGGTAGAACAAGGGCAATGAGGAGATGTCAACATATTGGAGGTCCATGAGAAAAAGTTCCTTGTTGAAATCAAGCATGCCAGCCATTTTCAACAGGTAGTTGGCAGTGAGCCGCCACGGCAGCGAAGTGAGAAAACGAAAACGGTGAACAGTGGCGACTCGAAAAGCCATTAGTCGGCTGACAGTCAATGAGACCATGTCCACCTTCTGCCAATGGAAGGTAAAGGACTTCAGGCTTGACCCAATGTTGCCGCCCCAGAAGAAATCCAGTAGGTGTTTCTGGCGTGTCAGCAGCAGTGCTTCAGGAGGGTGCAAAGCAATCATTTTGTGCCACAAGGAAGCCACTACATTATTAATTACTAAGGCACGTCCTCTGTACGACAATGTAGATAATATTCCTCTCCATTTCTCTCGTCTGTTATCAATTTTATTAACTGCATTAACCCAGCTCTTTGCCATGAAAGCTGGAGTGCCAATGTACACACCTAGATAATGGATGCCTTCCTTCTCCCACTGCAAGCCTCTGGGAAGAGAAGGCAAATGAACAGTGGGGGTATGACAATCCATAAAGCTTTACATTTGTTCCAATTTATTGCAGTTGTGCATGCCGAAGAAAATTTTTCCAAATTGTTTAGTAGCATGGTGACATCATCACTGCTACGCACCACAACACACACATCATCAGCATATGCTGAGGTGACAATTGGCCTTTCGGTTGGCATCACAGGAAAACCTGGTAAGCTGGCACGATGGCGAAGAGAGTCGAGAATGTCCGATAAAGGACACCTTTGGCGGACTCCTCTTTCAACCGTTAGTGGTGCACATAAACTGTTATTGACTTTAATGATTGAAAATATTGAATGATGTTTTCTAAAAACATGGTTGTACAGCAATGAGACATGAGAAATAAAGGCTGCCCCAAAACCAAACTGTTTTAAAGTACGAAAAACATATTCATGGCTAATAGTATCAAATGCTTTCTCTTGATCAAGTAAAAACAGGCCATCATTCTGTTTTTGTGCAGCACAGACGTCCTGACGTCCCAAAACAAGTCTCGAATTTAAAAAATATTATCATGAATAGACTGATTTAAAATACAAAAAAGATTGATGAAAGTGTATTAAAAAAAACTAAGAAATGGCTTTATGAGGTTTACAAGGACTTTGGAAAGAATTTTGTAATCCGCACAAACCAGGGAGATAGGCCGCCAATTTTGTAAAGACTGCAAGTCTCCTTTCTTCGGGACAAGGCACACAATTGCACGGTGACAACTTAGAGTTAACACACCTTGTCAACTACACTTAAAAACAACTAAAGGTGTCGGTCCGAGCAAGTCCCAGAATGTTTCGTAAAATTCCACAGGCAAACCATCAAAGCCAGGTGCTTTATGATCATTGAGGCTATTACAAGCTATTAAAAGTCCATAAACTGTAAAATCCTGTTCGAGAGAGCACTGCTGTGATTCTTCTAATTATGGTAGATTTTGGGGAAAATCAAACATTTCTTGATCATTACTTTTCTTTGTGGTAAAAACATTCTTTAAAAAGTCTCTGATAAAACACTTCACCTGAGTCTTCTCTTCAATAATTTGTCCATCACTTGAACGTAAGCTTAGCAGTAAACGATTAGACTTTGCAGCTTTTTCAAAGCTAAAAATGTCTTTACAACAAGTTTCTGCCCTAAGACCTTTTACTCGGAGTCGTGTCAGCACTCCGAGAGCATCAGCTTTAGTTAAAACGTTCACGAGGGCTTGTTTCTCATGAAGCCGATGGCATTGTACATCCTCATCAATGTTCGTCGTGTTTTCTTACAAGTCAAGAATTTCTTTCTTTAAAATGCATATCCTGGCTTGCTTTACATTAGTGAAATTGTTACTATATTGCTGGCAGAAGACTCGCATTTGTGCTTTTACATAATCCCACCATTGGCAAAGATTGGTGAAATTATTCCGCGATTCTAGAATCCAAAGCCAGAAATTCTTAAAAGATAGTTTTAAAAAAGGAATCATTTGAAAGATAAATATTAAAAGACCAATGCGAAGTATGCCTCTGAGGGCTAGGGAAAGAAAGACGCATTTTAATTAAAAAATGGTGAGAAAACGCGGAAGGAGTGAAATCAGTAAATCTAACAAGGTTTAAAAAGGAGAGGCTGATATAAAATGTATCAAGCCTTGCAAGCGACAAGTTATTTAACAGGCAACGACACCAAGGAAATTGCTGAGTGTTCCCATGCTGTAGTCGTCAAACATCACCAAGTTCATTTAGAGACAGAAGTGCAGACAAAGGCCTAGCACTAGCTGGATGTGGTTCAGGGCTGTTCCGATCTTTGGCTGGGTCTAATGTACAATTAAAATCACCACCTAAGCACAAAAGGGTATCAGAAGAAAGATGATTAAGGAAGGTAAAGAATTCAGGGAAGAAAGCCACCCTCGCTGTGCTGTCACTTGAGGCATAAACATTGACGATTATCATCCGCTGATGGTGATATAAAAATTAAATGGAAGCTAGATATCCAGGTACAATTTTTTTTTTAAACAAGAGAGGAGATGGGAAGATGTGCAGGGATAGAGAAAGCAATACCGGCACTCACCCAGGCAGTTACTAAAAACCGGGTGCCTTTCAGCTTCAGCCTCCAATCTGCCATGCAACTTACAGTCGCACAAGTTTCTTGTAAAATAAGAATATCTACCTTCTCATTCTTAATCAGCTGCATCGTTTGAACTTTACGTAGGGGATTACACCCGCCGTTAATGTTCAAACTTATTATCATGATGAGAAGAGTGGCCAACAAAAGATGATTATGCATTCAAATGCTTCCTTACTTTAACAATGTATCTTTTCAGCCTCTTGCAAGAAGCGCTAGAAATGGCAACAGCTTCCGGGTTCTTAACAATGATTTGCGCTTTTTTAGTAGAGGGGTGAGTGGTGAGGGGGCTATGTACTCAATTTCAAGTTCGTGTGCAGTTCATGTTAATTTTGGGCAACCACTATAAATGTCTTCTACTGGTTCCGACTAATCGGAAAAATGATGTCGCCATTTTTTTCTGTTGACCTTTATTGACCTTGACTCAAGGTCAAAGTTCAAACGTCATTACAGTGACCATACTTCATCCAAAGTATATCAACCTGGGTACCAAAATGTGGTAAATTTCACAAGAAACATTGGTTATGACATTTCTTTCGTCATTTGACTTTTCGTTTTTTTGCAATATGCAAATGAGCTAATTAGAGACAAAAATATGCATAATTAGCATACCCTATTAAACATATATCCCGGTTATACATATAATGGCTAGTACATCCCGTCTCCAGAAAATGTTAATTGTTAGTAATTAATCACAAATGTAACCTGGGTCCTATTATAATAGGGTCCTATTATAAAATAGGGTAAAAATATAAAAATAATAATAATAATAATATTAATAATAATAATAATATTATAAAATAGGGTCCTGGGTTATTATTAATAGGGTCCTAAAATTATTAATAGGGTCCTAAAATATTATTAATTTTAAAATTATTAATTAAAATTAAATATTATTTTAATTATTAATTAAAATAATAATTAATTTTATTAATTAATTTTATTAATTTATTAATTAACAATAAATATTATTAATTTTAATATTATTAATTAACTAAAATATTATTAATTAAAATTATTAATAGGCTCCTAAAATAATCTATCTATAATTCCAGTAATCTCTGTACGTTTGTACGTTTGTACGTTTGTACGTTTGTTTGTCTGTGACCGCTGTTTCTCGACAACCACGGGTCCGATATACTTGAAACTTGCCAGGTATATTGCTGGGGACCCGAGGATGTGCCTTTTCAAGGTTTGAAATTAATCGGACAAGTACTTACCGAGCTATGGCGATTTAGCCGTTCGCCGTTCGCTTTGGCGTTGCGAATGGACCAAACCATTGCATGTAAATAGAGGGGGGGGTTCTGTGGTCGTTGCGAATGGACCAAACCATTCATGTAAATAGAGGGGGGGGGTTCTGTGGTCGTTACTGCCACGTGGTTTCAAAGTTTTTTTTTGTTGTTGTTGTTTGCACGCATGATTTTTTGCACCCACGTACGGGCACGCCCTAGGATGTTTACACACACACACCCCTACACAAATTTTTTTTTTTTTTTTTTTGGCAAGGAACGGGCACCCACGTACGGGCACGTCCTAGTCTATCTATAATTCCAGTAATCTCTGTGTGTTTGTTTGTACGTTTGTACGTTTGTTTGTCTGTGACCGCTGTTTCTCGACAACCACGGGTCCGATATACTTTTAACTTGCCAGGTATATTGCTGGGGACCCGAGGATGTGCCTTTTCAAGGTTTCATATTAATCGGACAATTACTTACCGAGCTATGTCCAAAAAACGATTCAACCAATCAGAGAGCAGCGAGCTATCGCGTGTGCCGAACGTGGCGGACACACTCTGCCTCGGATGGCACATTTGAGAGCGTATTCATTTATTTCACGTTTGCAAACTATGTTGCCGCTATGTTGGCGTTAAACTATGTTTTAAAACTAATAAAAACCATTTTATCTAAATAGAGGGGGGGGGGGGGGGATTGTCACTGTACTCGCAAGCCGTTCGCCGTTCGCTTTGGCGTTGCGAATGGACCAACACATTTCATGGACCAAACCATTTCATGTAAAGCGTTCGCCGTTCGCTTTGGCGTTGCGAATGAACCAAAACATTTCATGTAAATAGAGGGGGGGATATAATTTTATATATAGATATAGTACGGGCATGCCCTAGTCTATCTATAATTCCAGTAATCTCTGTGTGTTTGTTTGTTTGTACGTTTGTTTGTCTGTGACCGCTGTTTCTCGACAACCACGGGTCCGATATACTTGAAACTTGCCAGGTATATTGCTGGGGACCCGAGGATGTGCCTTTTCAAGGTTTCATATTAATCGGACAATTACTTACCGAGCTATGTCCAAAAAACGATTCAACCAATCAGAGAGCAGCGAGCTATCGCGTGTGCCGAACGTGGCGGACACACTCTGCCTTGGATGGCACATTTGAGAGCGTATTCATTTATTTCACGTTTGCAAACTATGTTGCCGCTATGTTGGCGTTAAACTATGTTTTAAAACTAATAAAAACCATTTCATCTAAATAGAGGGGGGGGGGGGGGGGATTGTCACTGTACTCGCAAGCCGTTCGCCGTTCGCTTTGGCGTTGCGAATGAACCAACACATTTCATGGACCAAACCATTTCATGTAAAGCGTTCGCCGTTCGCTTTGGCGTTGCGAATGAACCAAAACATTTCATGCACCAAACCATTTCATGTAAATAGAGGGGGGGATATAATTTTAGATATAGATATAGTACGGGCATGCCCTAGTAATAATAATAATAATAATGCATTTATTTTATATAGCGCTTTTCAGGAAGCCCAAAGACGCTTTGACAGAGTGCAAAACATAATGCATAGCAAAACATAAAAACAATTGCAAAAAAAGAAGAATCAATAGGGAAATATTCAAAGCACAAAGGAGGGAGAAGGAGAGGAGATAGTCAGGGGTTAGATGCTGTGGGTTAAATGTTGAATGCAGTGTTGAACAGGTGGGTCTTGAGTGATGTTTTGAATGTGGTGAGTGAGGAGGAGTCTCTGATGGTGTGAGGTAGCGAGTTCCAGAGGGTGGGAGCAGCGATGGAGAAGGCCCTGTCCCCCCAGGATCTAAATTTGGTCCGGATGGGGGGGGGGGGTCAGGAGGTTGGTACCAGCAGAGCGGAGGTTGCGGGTGGGAGTGTGTCTGGAGAGGAGGTCAGCCAGGTAGGATGGGGCCAGGTTATGGAGGGCTTTGTAGGTCAAGAGGAGGATTTTGTACTGGATTCTCTGGGAGATGGGGAGCCAGTGAAGCTTGTAAAGGACGGGGGTGATGTGGTCACGGGTCCGGGAATGGGTGAGTAGACGGGCAGTGGAGTTCTGAATGTATTGGAGTTTATTGGTGATTGTTGAGGGTGAACCATAAAGGAGGCTATTGCAGTAGTCCAGACGGGAAGTGATGAAGGCGTGGATGAGGGTTTCTGCAGCCACGGAGGAGAGGGATGGACGGAGACGGGCGATGTTTTTCAGGTGAAAGAAGGCTGTCTTTGTGATCTGTTTAGTGTATTTGTCGAAGGAGAGGGTTTGGTCAAAGATGCGGCCAAGATTCCGGATGTGAGGGGAGGTGGATACTGGGAAACCGTCGATGTTGAGGGCAAAGTTATGGGTGGACTTGGTGAGCGTTTTTGGGCCAATGATGATTATTTCAGATTTATCACAGTTAAGTTTGAGGAAGTTGATTTGAAGCCAGGATTTTATTTCAGTGATGCAGTTTGTCAGGATAGAGTGGGTGGCGGTGGAGATGGACTTGGTGGAGATGAAAAGCTGGATGTCATCGGCGAAGCAGTGGAATTGGAGACCATGACGGCGGATTAAGTGACCGAGGGGGGACAGGTAAAGGATGAAGAGGAGGGGGCCAAGAACTGAACCTTGGGGGACACCTTGGGGGAGGGGAGCAGTGGGGGATTTGCAGTTATTGATGGAGATGAACTGACGTCTGTCAGAGAGGTATGATTTAATCCAAGAGAGGGCAGTGCCGGTAATGTTAAAGGTGGTTTCAAGTCGGGTGAGGAGGATGGTGTGATCGATGGTGTCAAAGGCGGCGCTGAGGTCGAGGAGGATGAGAATGTTGAGGTTGCCAGCGTCAGAGGAGAGGAGAAGGTCGTTGGTGATTTTGAGGAGAGCAGTTTCAGTACTGTGGTTGGAGCGGTTTCCGGATTGGAATGTTTCATACAGGTTATTGGCAGAGAGGTGATGTTTGAGTTGAGTGGCTACAGCGCGTTCCAAAACCTTTGACAGAAAGGGTAGGTTGGAGATGGGTCTGAAGTTATTTAGGGTGTCAGGGTTTAGTCCAGGTTTTTTCAGAATGGGGGTAACAGCAGCAATTTTGAGGGATGGTGGGACGATGCCTGTAGACAGGGAGGAGTTTATTGTTGCAATGATAAGTGGAGAGAGAGCAGGAAGGAAGGCCTTGACAAAGCTGGAGGGGAAGGGGTCAAGAGTGCAGGTGGCAGTTTTCATTCCGATGAGGAGTTCAGAGAGGTCAGTAGGGGAGACTGGGGAGAATTGAGACAGGGGATGGCAGGATAAGGGGGGGCAGGTGGTTTGAGGGGGAGCGGGTGCGGCGGTGGTCAAGCTGTTGTAGATGTTTTCAATTTTGCGTTGGAAGAATGAAAGGAAGGAGATGCAGTTGTCTATTGTGAATGACTGGGTGGTGGTGTTCAGGGGGCTGAGGAGTTTGTTTATTGTAGAGAAGAGTGCTTTTGGGTTTCCGGAGCCAGAGTGGATAATTTGAGAGTAGTAGGCGGAGCGGGCGCGGGAGAGGGCATCTTTATAGTGTTATATGTGGTCCTTGTAGGCCTGGGAGTGAACTGTGAGACCTGTTTTATTGCGGAGTCTTTCAAGTTGGCGAGCACGAGTTTTCATCAGGCGGAGTTCAGGGGTAAACCAGGGAGCAGAATGGGTGAAAGAAACTGTTTTGGTTTTTATAGGCGCAAGTTGGTCAAGGCAGGAGGAGAGAGTGTGGTTGTAGTAGTCAGTGAGGTCAGAAGGGGTGTGGAGGTCAACGAAGGGAGAAGTGGACATTTTTTCAGAGAGGGTCGATGAGAATGAGGTAGGTGAAAGAGCGTTTAGCTTACGGAAGTTGATAGTGCGATAATGCCTTGGTGCTGGGGTGGGGATGTTGATGGTCAGAGTGATGGCTAGGTGGTCAGAGAGAGTGAGGTCGGAGCCAGAGAGATGGTGCAAAATTAGTCCAGTAGAGCAGACAAGGTCCAAAATGTGACCACGGTTATGGGTAGGAAAGTTGACATGTTGAGTGAGGTTAAAGCAGGTGAGTAAATCAGTGAAGTCAGTGGTTAGCGTGGAGTCAGTGGAGTCCATGTGGATATTGAAATCACCAAGGAGGAGGATTGAGGGGGAGAGGGAACATAGCTGGGTCAGAAAGTAGGAGAAGTCAGACAGGAATGATGGGTGTGGTTTGGGAGGGCGGTAGACAACAGCCATGACTGACTGTGTGTGACCAGAGAGTCCTATTATTAGGGAGTCCAAATAGGGTCCTATTATTAATAGGGTCCTAAAATAGGGTCCTGGGTCCTATTATAAAATTAGTCAGCTAATTAGCTGACTGATGTTGTCAATATTCTTGTGACTCTTGTGACCTTGAACTAAGGTCAAAGTTCAAAGAGCATATTTTGGCCACAATTCTGCATTACCATGATTGTGTTCCTATGTGCATCTAATGGTTATTGTTGACACACATTGTAAATTTTTTTGCACTGAGTAAACTGGAAACATGTTTTTGCTTTTAGATTAGCTTCTTATATTGTTCACAACAAAGGATCTTCATAATCTTCTTCTTCTTCATCAATCCCAAAAGCATGCCCGTGGTCATTGTTAGTACAGTTGTCATCATCTGCACCACACACACACATCTCTGTGCAGTTCATATTCTGTGATCTGCATTTTGTTGTCGTACATCCACACTTAACTAGGTGAGTGATGGCATATGGGGCAGGAAGTTGCTTTGTTGAGATGGCCACCAGACCATCACCTTCCACTTTCCACCCAAAGTCTGTAGCAGGTGGGAGCTGTGGGTCAGGCACGTAATCTTGGTTCCACACCATTGCTTGGTAGTGGGCACGCACGATAGCTTCTTCCAAAGCTCCTCGAGTAGGCGGCAACTTTTGAGCTTCTGATTGTTTCTTTGTGAACAATCTCCAGCGGAGGTCGCCAACATTGGTGATGGATGTCCCTGGCTCGTACAACTGACAAACAAACTCTTCTAGAGCTGCAATTGTTTCTACTGATGGTCCTTTACGATTACCAAGAGATGCAAAGGTAGATACCACATCAGGGGAAGATTTCATCAGTGCATGCCAGCAGCTAAGCTGACCCTTGCCAGCAAATCTGCCATACTAACAATGGCTAAAAACCCAACCAACATGACCAAATGAGCATGATGAATGAACAGTATAAAGAAAAACATTGGGAACTTGAATCCAAAAATCAATATTCCAGACATCCGACTTATTTTGCTAGATCGCATCACATGGTTAAAATGACATTTCACATTTCACCTTGGGTCAAGGTAAGTAAAGTCAAGTACATGTCAAAGGTCAGTTAATATCAAGAACAGGTCAACAGAAAACAATAAGCAACATATTTTTTTAGTTTAGGATCCAGCAGAACACATTTGAGGTGGTAACTAATGATTAGCATTAAATAAAAATGCGAAGTCATCCCATCACCAACAAACCTTTCGTCCTCCTCATCCTTCCCTTTCTTGTAACTCTTCTGTAATCTCTGACACACCATCAACTGCTCTCCCTACCTCCCCCTCTCATCCTTCATCTTACCCTACCACTCCCTTCCCCTGTCCTGCGCCCGATGCGACCCCTCTCTCCTCATTAACGTAATGGACCTCAAACATCATTGCTTCGGATATCAAATCCTTCCTCTTCTCCAATGGCTTGATCTCCGATCATCAATTTGGATTCATACCAGGTCATTCTACTCTGGACATGCTGCTTCTGCTGTCAACAATGGATGGAGGTCCTCAATGCCAAACAGGAAATCAGAGCTGTCTCCCTTGACATATCACGTGCCTTCGATACGGTCTGGCACCCAGCTCTGCTCACCAAACTCTCCTCCGATGGTATCCATGGAAATCTCCACGCATGGCTTGCGGACTTCCTCTCTGGAAGGAGTCAACGTGTGGCCCTGAATGGATTTCTCTCATCTCCCCTTCCTGTTCAGGCTGGAGTTCCCCAAGGCAGTGTTCTGGGCCTTGTGCTTTTTCTGGTCTTCATCAATGATCTCTCCGACTCTCTGGAAAATCCTCTCCATCTCTTTGGTGATGACTCCACTCTCTGGCGCTCCATTCCTCATCACTCAGATCGGCAGTCTGCAGCCTCCTCACTCTCTGAAGACCTGGACAAAATCACAGACGAATCAAACAAGTGGAACATGGCTTTCGATCCTGACAAATCTCACACTCTTACTATGTCTCTCCGAAAAGACTGACTGGACAACCCTCCCATCTACTTTCTCAACAATCCGCGCCAAGAAGTTCTGTCGCTCAAATTTTTGGGTCTCACTATCTGCCATGATCTTTCCTGGGAAAACCACATTTCCAAGCTGGCCTCCAAAGCCAGTCGCCGACTGGGCATCCTGTGCCGTGCGAAGTCCTTCCTTGGCACACCTGAGCTTCTCACCACATACAAGGCTTTCATCCGCAGCTCAATGGAGTAATGTTCTCCCCTATGGGCTGGTGTGCCTCACAATTAGCTCAGCTAATTCTCCTGCCTCACAATTAGCTCCTGCCTCACAATTAGCTCAGCTTCACGCTGTTGAAACCAAAGCTTTTAGAATCATTGGAATCTCCCGCGATGAAACTAACTCCGAAGGCCTTTCACTCACTCTCCGCAGGCAGGTAGGTGGTCTTCCTGTCTTCTACCGACTCCTCTCCGGCGTTGCTCCCCCAGCTCTCTCTGTGCCCTGTCCCCCAAATATTCCTACAGGTCGCACAAGATCTGCCTGCAACCCTCTTTTGGTTAAACTGCCAAAATCAAGACTCTCTGCTCACCTTCACTCTTTCATTCCTCTTTTCTCCCGCCTCTGGAACAAACTCCCCCACTCCCTTCAATCCCACTCCTCCCTCCAGGTCTTTATAACAGCTGTTCACCACCATCTCTTATCTTCCCCCATCCAAAACCTTGATCTTTTCTACCCCCGCTAATTCACCCCAGAGCCACTTTATTTGAAATTCCAACTTCTTTCCTGGAAGTCCTTGCAGTGTCCATATGTTTTATACCTCTCCCACCCCCCTCCCCTTTCCATGCCTCCCCCCCCCCAAGCCCTCTCCCTCTAACAGATCTCTCGATGTCCCTGCTCTCAAATGTTGTGTTTGTGTCCATCCTCCTCTCTCCCCATCTTGTCTACCGCTCCCCTTATTAGATGTTTTATGTGTCGGTTTGACTTTTTGTGTGATTAATGTTAGCTCTTTCACGAGCCTCGATCTTGTATACAAAAACAAACAAAAAAAGTGATGGGATTTATGTGTATGGTGAAGACTATATGTTAATTATGCATATTTTTTCTCTAATTAGGTCATTTGCTTATTAATTTGCATATTGCAAATATCTGAGAGGGCAAATGACAAAACAAATGTCATAATCAATGTTCCTTGTGAAATTCAAGTACCTATGTATCCCCCCAATCCTTCCAGGTACTCAACAAGTTTCCCATCCTTGTTTTCTGTCCCTCATCTCTCTCCTTCCTCACCACAAACCTCACCATTTTAACCTTTTAGACATCATTTGTGTTCATAGTTGTACCATATGATGTCTGGCTTCTTCCTATTTTATTTTGTGTTAATTGCTTGTGTTCTAGATTGTCTGCTTCATTCTTCCACATTTCCACCTCCACACTCTACTCACCCTACTGACTCGAATTCCTCTTCCGATCTTACCTTCAGTGAATAAATTCATTCTAAAATGCAAAAATGAAAAACAACCTAAAATTTTGACAAAAGCCTTTTCTTTCCCCTCATATTGACCCATAGTTATGAATTCCCTGAATCATTCCGCACGTGCTTTTCTGTATAATTATGACTTTGTGTGCCTCTGTGTTAATCATAAGCTTCTCTGTGTAATTACGATGTAATTAGTAATTATGAATGTTCTGTCCTTCTTTTCGACATCTGATTTACAAATTCCCATGTCCCCTCCTGTTCTTTTTCTTCTGTCCTACTCTCCCATTCCCAGTGACTTTGCGTACTCATTGCCATTATCCTTCTACCATTCCTTGGCAGCAACAAAACAAAAATCTTATGCATCATTAAAAAAGACTGCTACTTTATTATGGGTCGTTAATAGTCCACCTTTCCACACTGGCTGTGATGTTGATGATTTTATGCAGAAACTTTGGATGCGAAAGTGTGGACTCGGTTTTTATAAATGTTTAAATCTCCCTGAAACTTCTTCCATACCAGTTTCTCCCCTCCCATTTTCCCTTCTGTGCAGCTCTCCCTCCCATCAACTAGTCTTTCCCAACCTCCATCAGCGATGCTGCCTTTCTCCTCAGATCTTCCCACTTCCCATCTGCTGACATTAGCTGATGGAAGTTAATATCCCACGGTGTCCTTTGTGAAGAGTCATTGAGCTTTCGCCAACATCCTGGTTGAATTCCAAATTCTTGCTCTTGCCTCCAGGGGTCATTTCATCAGCAGCACAGTTGCAGCCCCAGCAAATGATGCATCCGTGCATCCATGTTCTATATACAAAAGAGGAAGAGGCTCCTCCTCTCCTCTCCCCCCCCCTCCCCCCTCTCCTCAGCTGTCGCTATCCTTGACAGTCCTTTCTTCCTCACACTCTCATAGTCCTTGCTCTCTGCTCTCATGATACTCGCAAAATATTCCATTACCCCCGTCCCCCATCCCACCCAGTCTCTGTTCTTCCTCACTTCCTTACATTTTTGGGTCTCTAATGTCAAGGTTCCAACGAAACTTTATTTTACAATTCTCCATGCAGATTGCCTCTGCATTTCCTGACATTATCTGTCTGACAAAAACATTTGTTACACAGGATGATCCAAATTAATCGGCCACCCTCCATGTCTATTCCTTCATACACTTTGACAGACCGAACTCTCCGCACTTATCAGAAAGGTCAGCTGAGCAAACAGGTTGTGCGCCTCTTCATTGTTTTGTAAAGAAACCAAAATACAGTGGAAACTCCTTGAATTGTCCATATATTTACAAAATATCCAACATAAGAGACATGGACAGAAGACACTTTAAAATGCACTTAAAAAATCAGGAAAATATGCAACAACCTTTTTTAATATCCAGCTCCTATTCATTGCTTATACGCTTGTTTTGCCAAATTATTTATCTTCAATGATGTCACTGATGCCAGTGGATACTTCACAGGTCTTTTATTTTTGTATACAAGATCGAGGCTCGTGTAAGAGCCAACATTAATCACACAAAAACAAACGGACATATAAAAAACATAATAAAGGGAGCGGGAGACAAGATGGGGAGAGAGAGGGAACCACACAAGTACAACAGTGGAGACCAGTGACATCGGGAGATCTGTGGGAGGGAGAGGGCTTGGGGGTAGGAGGCATGGGAAAGGGGCGAGGGTGGGGAGAGGTATAAAACACATGGACACTGCTAGGACTTCATGGAAAGAAGTCGGTATTTCAAAAAAGTGGATCTGGGCTGAAATTAATGGGGGTAGAAAATATCAACGTTTTGGATGTGGGAAGATAAGACATGGTGGTGAACAGCTGTTTTAAAGACCTGGAGGGAGGATTGCGATTGAAGAGAGTGAGGGAGTTTGTTCCAGAGGTGGGAGAAAAAGAGGAATGAAAGAGTGAAGGTGAGCAGAGAGCCTTGATTTTGGCAATTTCACCATAAGTGTTCTGGCACTGTTCTGGGCCCTGTGCTTTTTCTGGTCTTCATCAATGATCTCTCTGACTCTCTTAAAAATCCTCTCTATCTCTTTGCTGATGACTCCACTCTCTGCCGCTCATCATGGGACCTCATCCCTCAGATCAGCAGTATGCAGCCTCCGCACTCTCTGCAGACCTGGACAAAATCACAGACTGGGCAAACAAGTGGAACATGTCTTTCAATCCTGACAAATCTCTCACTCTTACGATGTCTCTCCGAAAAGACCGACTGGACAACCCTCCCATCCACTTTCTGAATAATCCTCTCCAAGAAGTTCTGTCACTCAAGCTTTTGGGTCTCACTATCTGCCATGATCTTTCCTGGGAAACCACATTTCCAAGTTGGCCTCCAAAGCCAGTCGTCGACTGGGCATCCTCCGTCGTGCGAAGTCCTTCCTTGGCACACCTGAGCTCCTCACCACATACAAGGCTTTCATCCGCAGCTCAATGGAGTACTGCTCTCCCCTCTGGGCTGGTGCTCCTGCCTCACACCTAGCTAATCTTCACGCTGTTGAAACCAAAGCGTTCAGAATCATTGGAATCTCCCGCGATGACGCTATCTCCGAGGGCCTTTCACTTACTCACCGCAGGCAGGTTGGTGGTCTTTCCATCTTCTACCGACTCCACTCCGGCCTTGCTCCCCCAGCTCTCTCTGGGCTGTGTCCCCCAAATATTCCTACAGGTCGCACAAGATCTGCCTGCAACCCTCTTATGGTTAAACTGCCAAAATCAAGACTCTCTGCTCACCTTCACTCCTTCATTCCTCTTTTCTCCCACCTCTGGAACAAACTCCCTCACTCTCTTCAATCCCACTCCTCCCTCCAGGTCTTCAAAACGGCTGTTCACCACCATCTCTTATCTTCCCCAATCCAAAACCTTGATCTTTTCTACCCCCGCTAATTTCACCCCAAATCCACTTTTTTGAGGTGACTTTTGACTTCTTTCCTGGAAGTCCTTGGTGTCCTTGCGTTTTATACCTATCCTGCCTCCCCCCAGGCCCTCTCCCTCCCACACATCTTCCGATGTCCCTGCTCTCAAATGTTGTGTTTGTGTGATTCCTGCCCTTCTCTCCCCATCTTGTCGACCGCTCCCCTTTTTATATACTTTGTTTGCTTGTTTGTTTGATTTGTTTGTTTGATAAATGTCAGCTCTTTCACGAGCCTCGACTCTGTATACAAAAAAAAAAAAAAAAAAAAAGGTTGCTGGCAGATCTTGTGCTACCTGGAGGAATATTTGGGGGACAGAGCACAGATAGAGCTGGGGGAGCGAGGTCAGAGATTAGTTAGTAGAAGACAGAAAGTCCACCAACCTGCCTGCGGTGAGCAAGTGAAAGGCCATCAGAGCTAGCGTCATCGCGGGAGATTCCAATGATTCTGAAAGCTTTGGTTTCAACAGCGTGAAGCTGAGCTAATTGTGAGGCAGGAGCACCAGTCCAGAGGGGAGAGCAGTATTCCATTGAGCTGCCGATGAAAGCCTTGTATGTGGTGAGGAGCTCAGGTGTGCCAAGGAAGGACTTCGCACGACGGAGGATGCCCAGTCGGCGACTGGCTTTGGAGGCCAGCTTGGAAATGTGGTTTTCCCAGGAAAGATCATGGCAGATAGTGAGACCCAAAAGCTTGAGTGACAGAACTTCTTGGAGAGGATTGTTCAGAAAGTATATGGGAGGGTTGTCCAGTCAGTCTTTTTGGAGAGACATACACTGCCAGTCAAAAGTTTTAGAACACCTCAATTTTTCCAGTTTTTATTGAAATTTACGCAGTTTAATGTCCAGTGAATAACCTGAAATGGTACAAAGGTAAGCAGTAAACTGCTCGAAGGTAAAAAAAAGTTTAGGTTGGCAAAAACGGGAAAATAATGTAAATAGCACAGTTATATTGTTTAAAAAAGGCCTTCTTCAGGGAACAAGTAAAGGGTTAACAATTTACGGCTGTTCTGCAGCAATGTAAGTAAATTAAGCCTTGAAAGTTGATGCAAACAATTCCTACAGGTGTGCCAACCTCCGCTGATGACTTGATTACAAACCCCCTGTCTGTATAAAAGCAGTATTGGAACAGACTGTTATTACACCCTCTGAAGCATTATTTGGACAATATTATGCTGAAACTGGAGGAAACTCTGACAGGAAGAGGTCTGGCAGACCCAAAGCCACAACAGAATCAGAAGACAGAATCTGAGAGTCAACAGCTTGCGTGTTCGGTGGCTCACAGGACAACAGCTTCAAGCACAGTTTAACACTGGTCGAAGTAAGTAAGTCTCAGTTTCAACTGTGAAGAGAAGACTTCGAGCTGCAGGTTTGACAGATCGCGTCGCAGTAAGAAAGCCATTGCTAAGATGGAAAAATAAGAAAAAGAGGCTTGCCTGGGCCATGAAGCACTGCCAGTGGACTACTGAAGACTGGAAGAAGGTCTTATGGACCGATGAATCAAAATTTGAAATCTTTGGTTCATCATGCAGGGTTTTTTGTACGCCGTCGAGTAGGCAAAAGGATGGTTCCTCAGTGTGTGACACCAACTGTCAAACATGGAGGAGGAAGCGTGATGGTCTGGGGCTCTTTTGCTAAATCCAGAGTCGGCGACTTGCACAGAGTGACTGGCACCTTGAACCAAAAGGGCAACCACAGCATTTTGCAGCGCCATGCAATACCCTCTGGTATACGCCTAGTTGGTCAGGGGTTCATCCTACAGCAAGATAATGACCCTAAACACACCTCCAGGCTGTGTCAAAACTACCTTCGAGGAAAATAACAAGACAGTAGGCTTCAAATCATGGAATGGCCAGCACAGTCTCCAGACGTAAACCCCATCGAGCTGGTTTGGGATGAACTGGACAGAAGGGTGAAAGCAAAGCAACCTACAAGTGCAACACATTTGTGGGAACTTCTGCAACAGTGTTGGGAAGAACTTCCCAAACAATATTTGATTTCCATTGGAGAAAGAATGCCACGAGTGTGTTCGGCGGTTATATCTGCAAAAGGTGGCTACTTTGCTGAGTCAAAAATTTAAATTAAATTTTGTTAAACAAAAAGATTCTATGATTTATTTTTCAACTCCAATTGTTTATTTGTTCTATCCTTAATTTCAGAGTACATTGAGACATTAAACTGCGTAAATTTCAATAAAAACTGGAAAAATTGAGGTGTTCTAAAACTTTTGACTGGTAGTGTAGTAAGAGTGTGAGATTTGTCAGGATTGAAAGACATGTTCCACTTGTTTGACCAGTCTGTGATTTTGTCAAGATCTGCAGAGAGAGAGGAGGCTGCAGACTGCCGATCTGAGGGATGAGGTATGGATCGGCAGAGAGTGGAGTCATCAGCAAAGAGATAGAGAGGATTTTCCAGAGAGTCAGAGAGATCATTGATGAAGACAAGAAAAAAGCACAGGGCCCAGAACACTGCCTTGGGGAACTCCAGCCTGAACAGGAAGGAGAGATGAGACAAATCCATTCAGGGCCACACGTTGACTACAACCAGAGAGGAAGTCCGCAAGCCATGCATGGAGATTTCCATGGATACCATAGGAGGAGAGTTTGATGAGCAGAGCGGGTTACCAGACCGTATCAAAGGCACGTGATATGTCAAGGGAGACAGCTCTGATTTCCTGTTTGGCATTGAGGACCTCCATCCATTGTTGAGACAGCAGAAACAGCGTGTCAAGAGTAGAGTGACCTGGTCTGAAACCAAATTGATGATCAGAGATCAAGCCATTTGAGAAGAGGAAGGATTTGATATCCGAAGCAATGATGGATTCCATGACTTTGCTGATAATTGGGAGCAGGCTGATTGGTCTGTCGTTGCAAGTATCTGTTTTTGCACATTTTTTGTGTAAAGCGGTAATGTTGGCTGATTTCCAAGCTGATGGCAGATGACCTTGAGCAACAGAGAGGGTGAAGAGAAGAGAGAGAGGGTGTGAAAGACCGGCAGAGCAGGATTTTAGGACCAGTGGGCTGATGTCTGGTCCAGTTGCAGAATCAGAGTCGAGGTTTGACAGAAACTTCTCCACCTTGTCAGGAGAGAAGGACATAGAGTCCAGGAGCAGCTGGGTTCGACTGGGTAAGGTGGGTACAGAGGGAGACGGGTTTGGGACACAAGATTTTGAGGCAAACACAGAGTTGAGGCATTCAGCTTTTTCACGTGCGGAGTCAGCTGTGTCGCCATTTGAGGTAATTAGTGTGGTCAGATAAGGGAACAATATTTACCTGCTGGACAAAAGTACCATTTTTTGTGTGTGGGTTCCCTATCATGCCTACAAGCAATTTCAATGAGGAGACTATCGAGATCGGTTACTATACGCCCACAAGAGGGCGCTATGTACGGTAGGGGAAAATGGGCGTCGCTGCAGTGCGGAACCGATGGGAACGCCCTTTTCGTGCTTCATTTTCCGATGGAGGCAGAGCATTTCTTCGCAAAATGGCGGCGGTAAGTGCGATTTTGAATAATTTTGAATTGTTTTGAGTATTTATTGATGCAGTTGAGACATTTTGAAGGTTCAGATTTAGTAAAACTAGCTGTTTAGCTGATGTAGCTGATGTATTACGTAGTATTTGTGAGTCTTTATCCTAAATACACATCTGTTGTGGGCAATATGTGACGAACAAGACGTTTTTTTTGGTTGGATTTTTTTCTGTTATTTCCGAAAAGAAACGATGTTGTTACACCCATAGCGAGCGGGTGTGGGTAGCAGGGAAGTAATTTGGCGAAAAGGGTCTGCAATGAGCCATTTCAGCTTTATAATATGCCATTTATGTGCTCTATGTGGAGTTATTCTCTGTTAACCTCCCTCCCACCACGATAAATTTTGGGCCCGAATGTAAAAAAGGGAGGGGTAAGGCAAGTCATCCTACCATTATTTTTTGCTCTCGCGACTCTCCAAATGGGGTTTTGAAAAAAATACCATCCCCAGAGAAAAATAGACTGAATGCTTAGAACACCCATCTTTCTCCTCGGCAAGCCTGCTGTGTATTTAATAAAACAGACCATCCCCTGTTGTGACAGCAAACCTGACAGAAATTGCTTTTTTGATAGATATATTCTATATAGCAATTAGCTATTTCAAGTGAAGTAGTTAAATTACATAATTACATATTTCTATCAATTCTTCAAACCTTTTCATGGGTGGATAGGAACTTTTTATTATGAGGGGTGGCAGATATTTTAGATGAGTAGGTCAGGGCGCCTCGAGCTGCTGGGGTTCGGGGGCATGCTCCAGAATTTTCACTATAACAAAACAAGTATTTTATTAAACAAATTTTTTTGGGATACAATTCTGTATTGAGATATTAATTGTATCTTTTGGTCTCTTTCAGTTACTCGCGGAGGCCGAGACCAGCCGGCCTACTGACTGGAATAAGTGCCTGGTTTGTCAGAAGATAACTCAGGAAAATCTGAGATGCCCGCTGGATGCGTTCAACAGAAGGGATGAAAAGTCGGAAGCGTATACTAAATTCCTGGAGAACGTTCGCATATTCCGAGAGCTTGAAGCTATGCCAGTAAATGTGCCCTTCATCCCGGAGGACGTTAGCAAGCTGATCTCAAACACCGCGAAGTGGCACAAATCGTGCTACTCAAAATTCAACGATCAAAAGCTTGAACGAATTCGGAAACGGGCCAGCCTGGACTTCGACGACGCCGCCGCAACTGCAAAACGTAGCAAACGTCACGGGTCTGTGGACGACACAAAGTGACAATGTTTGTTCTGTGGCAGGGACGGTACAGTTGGAACTGATCTTCACGAGTGCATGACTTTTGGTGCTGATAAAAAAATTCGCCAAATGGCCACAGAATTGCAGGACGGCGATTTATTAGCTAGATTGACTGGAGGTTCTGATTTGATTTCAATTGAAGCAAAATATCATTTCGATTGCCTCACGAAGTTTCGGAATCGCCATCGGTTGCTGAAAAGAAACGAATAAAAGACATCGGCAGATGAGTCGGGAATGATGTCCCAGTCGCAAGCTCATGTTGAACTTTTCACATATGTTGAAAACTCTGTTATGAACGGTCAAGTTGTGTTCAAACTCAGTGAATTGTATGACTTGTATCAAGCTCGCCTTAGTGACCTCGGTATAGACAAGCTGACAAACCGGAGCAGACTAAAGAATGAAATACTGGAATACTTTCCGGAAGCAACGACAGTTTCTGAAGGACGCAATTTGTTTATAGTTTACAGAGATTCGCTATCGTACTTGCTGAAGGACCATATGACATCACGGGACTATGATGAAGAAGCACGTACACTCATGAAAGCTGCCATTATCATTCTCAGAGACCTGTTCGAACACAAGAAATTCACCTTTTCTGGAAATTTTCATCCGGGATGCCAAAAGGAAGCCATACCCACGTCTCTTCTGTCAATGATCGCAATGATCTTGAATGGGTCGGACTTGAAGGACCAAACTAAAGTGGAGTCACAAGCGTGTTTGACCGCGTGTCAAACAATACTTCTTAATGCTAAGAAAAAGGGAACTGACACAGATCATGGCCACAGGCACACGTATCCTCCACCGCTGCCGATCTATATTGGCCTGAGAATTCACGCACAGTTTCGAGACAAAATACTCATTCAGGCCCTCTTCAAGTTAGGGCTCAGCATTTCTTATTCTCGTGTCCTGGAAATAGAGTCGGCAATGGCTGTGTCTTTGAGTGAGCGATTCATTGAGGACGGTGTCGTGTGCCCAGTTCAGCTCAGAAAACAGATTTTTACTGTCGCGGCTCTGGACAATATTGACCACTATTTATCCTCCACATCCGCTACATCTTCATTCCACGGCACTGGTATTTCATTGTTCCAGAAGATTTCAGAAACCAATCCCGGTGAAGTTAGAGAACCGATAGGATTTCCACCAAAGGGTACCCAGCCGCTGATGCTCAAGAGATATCATGATGTCTTGGAAGTGCCAACAAACGTAACAAAATGTGAGTACATGCCTCCCGCTACCCAGCCATCTTTGACGCCCGCAGAAACGGAAACAGTTGGCGAAACCGCACCGGTGCTCAGCAAGTGGATAGATTACTGCATCCCAAAAATGCGAGAATGCGAAATTTCTCAGGGAGATATGGTAACATGGTCTGCCTTCCACGCCGCTCTCCAAGACTCCATAAATTGTACAACGATATCCGCTATGCTTCCACTGTTCTATGAAAAGTCTGCAACACCGTCGATGATCAAACATGGTATGGACGTCGTTAAAACGGCCATCAATTTCTTGAACCCTGGACAGGTCGCGGTTCTTACAGTCGATCAGCCACTCTATTGTCATTGCCAAGTCAATACAATGGAAATGGCCTCTGGAATACGGTGCGGAACATTTCGTCGTCATGCTGGGAGGGCTACACATAGAAATGTCTCTCTGGAATATCGCAGGAAATCTCCTTGACCATTCTGGGTGGACAGACCCTCTGACGAAGGCAAACATCACGGGGTTTGCAAACTCGGCAGTACGCCGGTACTGCCGAGTCATTCTTGAATGTCTCTCATCTGAAGAGAACCAGGTGAGTTTGCTCTGAGTATGTAGTTTGTAAAGTGACGACACTGACGATTTTTTCCATCTTAACGATTTTTTCTATTATTATGAACACATAATCAATTTCCTCATCTTTATACTTACAGACACGCACACCAGGTTACTGTCATCTGCTTGTCTCTGCTGGAACAAGACGCCTTTATTGCTGACGGGGCTTCGGACGACGACACGATTACATTGGAATCCTGGCGAAAACTCATGTGCAGGCAGCACCCGACCTACTATTTCTGGGATTTGGTCTGATGATATGAGGTACTCGTTTTGACCATGGTGAAGGCGCACAGGGAGCGTAACTTTCAACTCTTTCTGAGAGTTTTGGAGGAGGTAATCCCATTCGCTTTCGCATTCAATCATACAAACTACGCTCGGTGGTTGCCCGTGTATCTGAAGGACATGAAACTGCTGCCGGACGAAGTAGCGACGGAATTTCAGAATGGCGGATGGGTGATTGCAAAGACTTCGAAGAAATTTTCAACAATCCCGATCGACGAGGCGCACGAACAAATGAATAAAATCGTGAAGGGATGTGGCGGTGCCATTGGTCTCCTTCAGAACCCGGCAATGTTGAGACAATGGCTCTTGTGTGCCCCGGAACAGTCACGCTTATTAATGCAATTTGAAGCGGATCTGGGACTGACTATGGACTTATCAGATGAGAATTACGATTCTGGATTCGCCAGTCAGAAAACTTTTCATAGACAAGTTCGGCTTCTGTACCGAGCTATTGCAGATATGGGGAATCCGTTTTCGGACCATTTCCCTGAGCTGATCAGTCTGAATCGAACATGTGCCTCGGAGACCGCCATTGACTGCCTACGGACGCTAGAGAAGATCGG
Source organism: Myxine glutinosa (assembly GCF_964187855.1). NCBI lineage: Eukaryota > Metazoa > Chordata > Myxini > Myxiniformes > Myxinidae > Myxine > Myxine glutinosa. The sequence continues at coordinate 135,353,671 of NC_136261.1, forward strand.
AACTGAGAAATTCCAGTGTTTCGTCAAGGATGTACTCACCGAAAAGTCAACATCTATTCATCAAACCATCAAGAGGAATAACATCCAGCTCTTCAAACCTACACCGAAAGCGGCTTCCAAGACAAAAATAAAGATGGCAGAATGGAAAGATGATATTTCTGTGTTTGGACAGTTGTACGTGTCAGTCCAGAATCGATCAGGAGACATGGCGGAATTTTTTTCGCATGAAAGCAAATCCTATCCTCCTTCGATTTCTGATCAGGGTAAGATGTTTTTTACCACAAAATCCCAGCTTCTCGAATGCCTACTACCGAAAAATGACAGTGAGGAACCACAGAGCGTCTATGATTGCAAAATAATCGATGGAGCCGTAATGATTCATTCGCTACCCAGAAAATCGGCGTCAACATTCCAAGATTATGCTCAGAACATATTCAACGCATATCTATGTCAACAACTCCGAACATCCAACCGCCTTGACGTCGTTTGGGATAGATTTCTTCAAGACAGTCTGAAGGAGGCAACTCACGAGAAGCGCGGTACAGGCTCCCGACTCAAAGTTGGTAACCAGACTAAGATTCCCGCCAAGTGGGAGGAATTCCTGAAAGTTTCAGAAAACAAAGAGGAACTATTTGCCTACCTCACGGCTGAAGCTACAAAGATGGCGCTTCCACCTGGAAAACGACTTGTTATGACAGGTTAGGAATTCTGATGAGAAACCATTATATGACGTTTTCCTACCAACTACATTTTGTGAAAGCGTTCTTGTTTCTAATTTTGCATTTCTGTGTTCATTTCAGGGCAAGATGCTGAAAGCGATTTAGCCAGATGTGATCATGAAGAGGCCGATACGCGCATTGTGGTTCACATCCTGGACGCCCTGCAAAGTGGACACAGCCTTATTCAAGTACGCTCGGTGGATACGGATGTGGTTGTGATTCTTCTTGGCGTGTACAGTAAACTGCGGTCTCAACACGATGACCTTCAGCTCTGGGCAGCATTTGGCATGGGTGCCCACTACACTTGTGTGGACATAGGATCGCTCTCTGCTACTCTCGGAGATCGTGCCGAAGCGCTTACAGCCTTCCATGCCTTTACTGGATGTGACACCACTTCTGGGTTTCACTGGTCGAGTAAGAGGAAAGCCTGGCGCGTATGGGACATGCTACCCGAATTGACTGATGCTTTTCTGGCTATAGCACGAGAACCGTTTCTGAATGTGACAACGGAATCGCCGGTCTTTGCCGTCCTGGAAAGGTTTGTCGTCTTATTGTACGACAGCAAACTCAGTACAACTTCCATCAATGAAGCCAGGATGATGATGTTCAAGACCAAACCAAGACGACTGAACAAACTGCCACCAACACAGGTAAGATTGAAAATATCAAGACAGCGACTAGACAGACGCGTAATGAATCCTCAATTTTTCGCATGCGCATTCTCAATTTCATTTCACTTTCTGACTTTCTTATCTTCATTGCCTCTTTTCAGAACGCGTTGCTACACCACACCAGACGTGCCATATATCAGACAGGTATATGGACAATGAGCACAACCCCAACAAGACCAACAACGTGCCCCTCGGAATTCGGATGGGTCAGGTGTGATGGCGGGTGGCAGCCTCTGTGGATGACGCAGCCCGAGGTCTCCTTGGCATGACGGGAGTTCATCAAGTGTGCCTGTGCTATGCCATGCAAAGTCTGCCGCTGCTTCCATGCTAATTTTAAGTGCACCAGTCTCTGCAAATGTGCGTGCCAAAATTGAGCCCTATTGCATAATTGCAATATTCCTCAAGCATCCAGTCTTGTGGTATGTACAGTAAAACTCGCCAAATTTCACCTTATTGCCTGTTAAACCTCATGGTGAACACCGATTGTCATGTACGAAACATCTTGTAGCCACTCATGGCTTTGGAGAAACATTTCGAGAAAAGTAGACTTTTTCGTCGGTGACGCAACGTTTTTTCAATTAAATTGCCATCTTTAACTGCTCACAAATGAGCAATAACTAATTAGATTTTGTCAGGACCTTCGTTTTTTGAAAGACCCGGTTTGTGGCTAATGAATAATACGTTTCTTTGAAAACGACCAAATTTGACCTTTTGACCTTGACCTTGACCTTCACGGTCAAGGTCGCGATTGTCTCCTCATAAAAAAATTATTCTTGGGTACATATAGAAGACGCATGCCAAGTTTGGTGCTTTTGTCCAGCAGGTAAATATTCGTTGGGTATTTTGCCATAACTGACCACACTAAATGGAGGGGATCGAGGGGGAACAAACACCAGAAACAGATTTGACCAGATGCCACCAGGATTCATAAGAGGGAGACAAGTTTGAGAGTTCAGTCTTGAGAGTAGAGAGATATTGTTTCCTGGCTCTCCTGAGGGTGGACACACACTTGTTCCGGGCTTTGTGAAAGGAAATGAGATTACCTTCCATTGGATTTGCCTTCCAGGAGGCGAAGGCAAGTTGATTCAGGGCAACTGCCTCACCACAGGATTCCGTGTACCATGGATGGGAGGAAGAGCATGACAACTGAAGACGAGATGGGATAAATCTGTGCATGAGAGAGAAAGAAATTTACTTTGGAAGAATTCCCAGGATGGGTTGATGTCAGAGGCAGTAGAGATGGGAGACCAGTCCAGATGATTGATGGCTGCTTTAAGACTGTGCCAGTCGGCCTAAGTGAAATGCCACAGACTTGTCGGTGCTGAGGACGCTCTCTGAGAATGGCCAGAGAGATGTCCACTTTAACAAGCATATGGTCAGGTGAACTGATTAGAGCAGAAGAAGAGCAGCAGATACTTGCAGGGAAGTTTGTCATAACCACGTCTAGAAGAGAAGATGCTCTGTTGACTGAGATCCGGGTTGGGAAATTGAAAGATTGTGTCACTCCCAGTTGGTCGCAGAAGTCCTTTGCTGAGGTGCCATGGCTGGTGAGAGAGCTTCCCACACCCAGCCAGCTGGCATGATGACAGTTGAAATCACCACATATGAGGAAGAGAGAGTTGGGATGAGTGCATAGAAGTTGATCCATGTTATCAGACAGCGAGATGTAGATGGAGTCATCACTGTTTGGTCGCTGGTACAGAACACATATGAACAAAAGGTGGGAGCGAAGGGGAAGCCATAGCCAGAGGTAATCCTGGGGGTGGGGTGGAGAGAGGGCAGTGCAGGGAGAGTGAGGAATAGAGTTTTTGATAAAGATAGCAACCCCACAACCAGGACGAGGCTCAGGTCTGTCCTGCTGGAGGAGGGAGTAACCAGCGAGAGATATTAAGGAATCAGAGACATCTTGAAGGGGGAAAGTTTTTGTTTCGCATATTAAGTCTCGTTTGTCAGAAGCAACCTGTATGGAGAGATCAATCAGGTTTGAGCGAAGGCCCGGATGTTTGAGGTCCATACCGTTAATGAAGAGGAAGGGGGAGCATCGTATACAGGACAGGGGAGGAGAGGGGTATGTTAGGATGAGGGAGAGGAAAAGGAGGTAGGGAGAGCTGTTGATAGTGTGTCCGAGATTTCAGAAGAGCTCGGAGAAAGGGAAGGATGCGGAGGACAAAAGGTTTGATGCTGATTGGATAAGGTACAGTGAGGTGTTATTAGAGGGGGGGCAGAGCGAGGAGGATGGTTGGAGGAGATGGAGGTAAGAGTTGGAAGGGAGAGGAAATGGGGAGGAGGACGCTTTGAGGAGGAGGGTTGAGGGGAGAATTGGAGAAAAATGGAGGGTGGGGAGATTTGAAGGGGCCGGGGAGAAGGGGGAGTTTTGAAGGGGAGGAGTGAGGGGGAAATTTAGGATGGGAGGGGCAAGGGGGAGTTTGGGAGGGGATGGTTGAGGGGGGAGTTTAGGAGGGGAGAGGCAACGGGGGAGATTTGAAAGGGAGGGGTGATGGGGGAATTTAGGAGGGGAGGGGCAAGGGAGAGTTTGGGAGGGGAGGGGCAAGGGGGAGTTTGAAAGGGAGGGGCAAGGGGGAGTTTGGGAGGGGAGGGATGAGGGGGGAGTTTAGGAGGGGAGGGGCAAGGGGGGAGATTTGAAAGGGAGGGGTGATGGGGGAGTTTAGGATGGGAGAGGTGAGTTTGGATTTTAGGAAGTTTGGAGCATTCTTACCAGCAGTAAAAATTTCTGTGCCTGGCATGTGACCAACTCTTTTATCTTTCTGTAAATCAGTGTACATTGAATCACCTTTATTAATTTTTTTCAACAGGATATTGTCTGGCCTACAGTCGGGATTTATTTATGAAAAAGTCTCACGAAGCCAAATTCCATATGGAATAAAGATGTGCAATTTTTCTTGATTTCAGTCAGGCCTCCTGCTTATATGAGAATATTGCAACTTATGCAATATAACTGTTCCGTGAAACTGAACAAAAGCTCAGAAATAATGAAATGGATAAAGAAGCTGCGGACCATTATTGTCCTGAACTCCAAAAATTAATTGTTTATTTTGAAAGCAAAATTGAACAAAATACATAGCATGATGTGCGTTACATCAGAACAAACATGAGAAGACTGCCTTCGGCATGACAAAATAACATTACTAACTGTTCTGGTACATTTTCTCCTTCTCCGACAATGACCTTGCAGAGTGGGTGGTCAGCTAGATAACTGGATCTGAAATTGGCTTTGTGATCGGAATCAAATAGTGGCTGTGGGTGGGAGGATGGAAGTAGTGGGGTGAGTACTTTAGGGATCAGTCCTGGGACCATTATTAGTCATAATCTACATCAAGGATTTGGATAGTGGGGTTAAGAGTCAGCTTTAGAAATTTGCAGATGACACACTGCTTGGAGGGAAGGTAAGGTACATATATAGCAGAGAGGGGGGGGGGGGGTGATCAGATTCAGGAAATTATTGATACTTTCATAAATTAGTCAAAAGATTGGCAGATGCAATTTAGCATAAATAAATGTAAGGTGCTGGGGTTGGGTAAGAATAATGCAAATAGGGATTACATGATGCATTATTAGAGCATGTCACTCAGGAGGAGGATCTGAGAGTGGTAATAGATATAGATGGTAACCAGACAGCACAGTCTCAGGTAGCTGTCAGTAAAGCTAACGTGGTTTTAGGTTGTATTAGTAGGGGGATAAATTATAAATCAAAATAGGTAGTGTTAACACTGTATAGGAATTTAAAGAGTCTCATCTAGAATATTATGTGCAGTTTTGGTCACCCAATCTGAGGAAGGAGATAGCTGCCATGGAGACGGTACAGCGTCGTGTTACTAGATTGATTATGTGGCTGGAGAGACAAAGCTATGATGTGTGGCTGAAGGAGATAAGGCTTTATACATTACACAGGAGGTGATTGAAAGGGGGCTTAATTGAGATGTTTAAAATAATGAAGGGAAACACAAAATAATTGCATAACAGTTTTTCAGTAGAATAGAGAGTGATATGACGAGGGGCCATAGTCTGAAAGTAAATAAGGTGAGAGTTAGGACAGTATTAAGTAAGGCAGATGTCTTTCAGTCAAAAAGTAGTTGATGCATGGAATTGTCTTCCTATAAAGGTAGCAGATAAGGTAGATAGGTATAAATGGGAATTATATACTGTAGGTACCGAGATGCTACATTGGAAATAGAAGGGTACAAAGATATTCGGCAGAACTTAGCTTATGTGTGGGATGGGTGATGGTTTCTGATGTTGGTGTCGTGAAGACATGGTGGGCTGAATGGCCTCCTCCAGCAGAAAATTTCCTTGTATATGTATGCCAAAAGGAAGAGGAATTTGCACAACATCAGAGAGGTCAATTACATAGATGAGGACCAAGACCAGGCATCAGGGTTAGTAAGATTATGTAGGACATGTCCACTCGGAGAGGAGCAGAGAGAGTTCCATTCATAACAATCTATTGACTGCTTGAGCAGAGAAACTCAGCCAGATATTAAGGAGTCCTTGAATGCCACAGCAGCAAACTGCTATATATCTGAAGAGATGGTCTTCTCCTCTGGTTTGAACTTTATGGCGTCCAACCATTGTTGATAGAGAAATGCAGCTTCTACAAAATCCAGTGACTGGGATGGAATCCAAATTGTTGTTCCAGCTGTTATATAAAACGAAATATTTGAAGATGACGAAAGACTTTAAAAAGGAAAAGTGTATAATTGGAAGTATTCTTATTGGCCTGTAGTTTAGAGGATCAATTTTTGTATGCTTTTTTAAAATGGGGGTGTTGTTTGTGGACTTCCGGTCAGACAGGAGGTGGACAAAGGTTATGTCCTTTGGGAAGAGAATTTATGGGATTAGTTATCCCCTTTTATTGAGTACATACACACAAGCCCAAAACTAAAGTCACTATCTTATAACATAACTTAAACTAGAATGGCACTCGGTAGAGCAGCGCATATACCTCCGCCAGGCTTAAGTTTACGTTTTGTATCCCACTGATCTGATATAGATTGGATCTGCATTTGGACCTTAATCAAAATCTAATATGATTGTTCTGATGACCTACGAAGCTCATCCACCAAATTTTGTCACAATTGGTCCACAACTTTTGGAAATATCAATATATTGTTATGTGTATGGGGATAGGCAATGAAATAACTTTGCCCAGATAGGATTGTATAGATTAGCGTGCGCCGTATGCCGTGTAGCCACCTTCATGCCGTGTAGTCAGGACCGGATGTCCAGGTAAGCGTTATTTGTCTCCATGTGGGGGGTGGAGCTATGCTAATTAGTTAGGGCATCTGGATAAAATTCCCAGTGTGTAAATTGCCCTTTTGAATTTTCCCATCGTTCTTATAAAGCACACTCGGCCAGACATGCGATCGGCACATAAATGCAAATAACACAAGCACCGACGATACCCAGACGCGATTACACCACCTAGCCGAATCATCTCGATGGGCACCAAAAGTGGCCATGAGGCCATGCCCCGAAGACCGATTGGTTAAAGAACGATGGGGCGAGCGGGTGGCGCTCGGTGATTGGAGCGAGTGTGACATCAGAGAGAACGTTCGAGACAGAGGAGTAAAAAGGAAAAGTCCCACCATTCGCTCTCTCTCTCTCTCTCTCTGTCGCCACCTGCTGGCCGTTTGTATGCTGGTTGTACTGTCATGGCGTCTGCTTGTGGAGGCCTGTGAGTGCTCTGTGTTGTTGCTCCATTCCCCCCCCCCCCCGTTTCCCCCCTCTGTGTCCTTGTGCCTGTTCGTGGAGTCTTCCTGGTGATTCCCATATACGTTGAGACGGGAGAGAGAGCCGGAGAGCACAGGGTGATCGCTGGTAAGGGTTCGCCGTTTTTTGGGCGTCGCCCGATCGGTGTTTGCTCCTTCATCTTAAACCTCTATTTCCTTTTTTTTCCTTTCGTTTATCTTTCCTTCAGTTTGTTTTGTTGCCTCCCTTTTCCAAAGTTAGGGAAATCGGAGAGGTCTGATTACTTCCCATTCCCGGAGTTCGGGTAGGGAAGATTATATTATATATTCACCCTCCCCGAGTTGGGGAGGGGTTGTAAGTGCAGCTGTTCCAGCATGGCAGCTGCACTATCTCGATTTACGGCCTTTCAGAGCCTGACCCGTAAGCACGGGTTCTTTTGTGTACCTCCGGAACGTGAGGTGAGTGTCGAGGACGTTGTCCTCGCAACCGGTCGTGTTGTCGGGATCGACAAGGTTGTTGCCGCTTCGCGGATGAACAAGCGGATCGTTATTTTTTTGTCCGACGTGGATTGTGTCCCACAAATTGTCGAACAGGGTTTGACAATCGATCCAGATTTATTTGTTATGGTTTCCCCACTAGATAGCCCAGCGATAAAAGTCGTGATATCAAATTGCCCCCCATTTGTATCCGACGATGTACTAATTAAAGAGTTGTCCCGATACGGTACCATCGTGTCTCGTATCTCCATGATTCCCTTCGGGTCACGAAACAACGATTTAAGGCACGTGGTTTCATTCCGGCGGCAAGTGTTTATGATTTTAAAAAATTCCCAGAAGGATTTAAACCTTATAATAAAATTAAGACATCAACAGAACGAATATACAGTGTACGTGTCCACCAACGTTCTAAAATGTTTTGGCTGCGGACAATTTGGGCATGTTAAGCATGACTGCCCCCGAAAAGAGAATTCTCCACAAGTACAACCTCCCCTCCGAACCGGGAATAAGCAACCCCCCCACCTTTCCACCACCGATCCAAACCCTTCCACCACCGACCCAAGCCTTCCCACCACCGAACCAAACCCTCCCACCACCGAACCAAGCCTTCCCGCCGCCGAACCAAGCCCTCCCACCACCGACCCGAACCTTCCCACCATCGACCCAAGCCTTACCACCACTGATCCCAATCTGTCTACCACCGACCCAAGCCCTCCTACCACCGACCCAAACCCCCCCGCCGTACCCCCTTCCCCTCCCCTTGAAACAGGGGCCCCTCCCTCTACTGAAGGATCTAATTGCAGCCATCTCCTGTTAACGATAAACCTCACCCCCCAAGCGACATCGTCCAATCACAGCTTGTTGCCTGCTATAACTGATCCTACCTCTCCCGCCGTGGTAGCCGATGGGAATCCCCTCCCGATGATCACGTCCTCCCTCCCCCCCCCCCCCCTCCCCCCAAACCCTTGCAATCTCTTCCCACTAACCAGGACGAGTTTCAATTAGTCTGCCCAAAAGGAAAAAGACATCTGCAAACAACAGATGAAAACGGTCATCTCTTTAAAAAACCTACAACTGAAAACCGACAGCCCCTCCTCTCTGCCCTAGATTTGTCCCTCGTCACAGAAAATCGTTTCTCGGTATTGGAGGACATAGATGTGGATGAATCCTCGCTCTTGTCTACTGACCTAGAAACTGATATGGTTGAACCGCAAAAATTAGTACCCCCCCCCCCCCCCTCCCCCGAAGATGGCTCATTTCTCTCCCTCCCCGTCCCCTCCCTCTATGGACTATGCCCCATCCGATAACGTGGAGGGATATGATGACGGTGAGGAGATAAATGATGAAAACCAGTGTGACACACCATCTGAGCCATCTGATATCGATGACTCTGTTAGTGAATGTGGTAGCCTTAAGGAAGAAGAAACCCCTCCAATCCCTCCCTCCGAGATAAAAAGGTTTCTTAAGGACACATTCCGAAAAAGGAATGTTGTTATAGAAACCTTTTTTCCGGAGCTACCTGATTTTATACATTCCGCTAGATTGATGGTAAAACGGCCCCACGTTTTAAATTTCAATTCCTCCCAACGTCACCGTTTAAAGAAGTGGTTGCAAAAAGCTAAGAATGAACTGCTATCAAAAAATTGAGTGGTGGTCACTCCTCCTTATAGCTGTAATGAGTTTTTCCATTTGTAGCCTGAATATTAACGGAGGATGTAGCTCTGTCCGTAAAGTTCAAGTAAGGGATTTTTTATTACAGAAGAAAGTTGACATTGCCCTCTTACAAGAGACCCATGCCAACGACTGCTGTGTCGCAGAATGGTGCAGGCTCTTCCCCGGCCTGTCCTTTTTTAGTAACGGTGACTCCCGCAAAGGCGGTGTCGCAATAATTCTTAGCCCCTCCTTTTCGCCTTCATCGCTTAAATTCGACGAAATACACAAGGGATCCCTCGCATCCCTAGAATTCCACTACTGTGGAAAATTTTATACTATTTTTAATATCTATGCCCCAAGTACGCCTGTAGCTCGGCGAGTTTTTTTTAATGACCTTGGGACACACCTAACGTCCCTCGACAGCCAAAACGCCCTAAAAAACCAAGACAATCATGTTTGTATTGGTGGAGATTTTAATTGCACCCTTCAACCCCAACTAGACAGGAACAGTGCAGAGCCCCATCCTGCCTCCACAATCCCTCTCACCAAATTTTTAAAACAAATGAATTTGACAGATATATGGCGGGTACAGCACCCATCAATCAGGCAATACACATGGTGTCGATGCATTCAGGGTAATATTGTACTTGCTCGCTTGGACAAGTTTTATATTAATCCTCCACTTGAACGCCTCGTTCTGTCATCCAAAATTTGCCCATCAGGATTCTCGGACCACAGCGCAACATTTCTCAAAATTTCTGCCCCCTGCCCGAAACACAAGAGTGCTTTTTGGAAATTTAATAACAACTTAATTGATGATAGTACCTTTAAGGACATTTTTCCGGAAATTTGGAATATTCTAGTTGCCTCCCAAGGGAATTTCTCAAACCTCAGACAATGGTGGGATAATGCCAAGACGCACATCAGACTGTTCTGCCAACAATATCGTGCGTATGGTGTTCAAGAGGAAAGAAAAACCACAACCTTACTTGAAGATGAAATCCTGGAATTACAGGAACAGCTTCAGGGAACTGCAAGTGTGAGCTACCAGGGAATGAGGCAACAAATCCATGGAAAAACGGCCTTACTGAATTCCATATCCGAAAGGCGAGCTCAAAATGCCTTATTGCACCTGAAGATGAGGTACATACACGACCTTGATGCTCCAACCAAATTCTTCTTCAGCCTTAAAAGGGGGGCCTCTTCGTCAATGATTACACGCTTGCTCCATGATGGGGAACTCCTTTATGAAGATGGCAGAATCAGGGAATGTGCCCGGAAACATTTTAAACAACGGTTTATGCGGCATGACACTAACCAGGATGCAATATCGGAACTTGTTTCTAACTTTCCAACATTGGCGGAGGATCAGAAGCAGCAGTTGGAGGATCCTCTTAGGTTACCTGAGCTCACCGCTGCCTTGAAGGCCTTGGAACCTGATAAAGCCCCTGGACTGGATGGGCTGACTAGCGAATTTTTCCAGTTTTTTTGGGACGCCATTGGACCCCACCTACTGCGGGTATTGAATGAATGTTTAGAGGATGGACAACTGCCGTGGAGTTGCCGGAGAGCAGTCACCACCTTAATTCCTAAGAAAGCGGACACTCAACTTATAGAGAACTGGCGTCCTATTTCTGTTTTATGTACGGATTATAAAATTTTAGCCAAAGCCTTGTCTAATCGAATGAAACCTTTTATGAATGTACTAATAGGAGAACATCAATCCTTTTGTATTACTGGACGTACTATTTTTAATAATATCTTTCTTATCCGTGATACCATTCGGTTTTGTAACAATTTTAATATGAATGTTGGTCTGTTTTTCATTGACCAAGGAAAAGCCTTTGACTGTATTGACCACATGTACCTTTTTAGAGTTTTAGAGAATTTTGGGTTTGGACCTATTTTTATCTCGTACGTTAAACTTTTGTATTGTAATATATCCAGTGTTCTTAAAATTAATCAAGTATTGTGTAGCCCCATTGCTGTACAACGGGGAGTACGGCAAGGTTGCCCGCTATCTGGACTTTTATACTCTCTTGCCATCGAACCTCTTCTGCTCCAATTACGTACGCACATTTCTGGCTTCACTGGATCAATTCTTACCACACCGCTAAAAGTCTCTGCTTATGCAGATGATGTCTGTATTTATATAAAAAATAGTGCTGACGTCACTGCGGTGGCTCAGGCACTAAAGACATATTGTCAGGCTTGTTCAGGCCAGGTAAACTGGAAGAAGAGTGAAGCCCTTTGGATAGGACCTGGAGATTGCCCGCCAATTGTCCTACCAGAATCAGTGAACTGGCAGAAAAGTGGCATTAAATACCTCGGTATTTTCCTAGGAGACAACACCTTTGAGCAGCAGAACTGGGTGGGATTACCGGACAAGGTAATGGCAAAACTGGCCCGCTGGAAAGGACTTCTTTTTCAACTTTCGTACCGCGGAAGAACTCTCGTCATTAACAATCTTGTCGCCTCTATGCTATGGCATAAGATGATATGCCTACAACCGCCCGGGAGCCTTCTTATTACACTGCAAAAGAGCATTGTCGACTTTTTCTGGAGCGGGAAACACTGGCTCCAACCCCCCGTGGCATACTTACCACTCACTGAAGGTGGCCAAGGTCTTATTGATATCCGCAGCCGGATTATGGTCTTCCGGCTTCATATCGTGCACCAACTTGTATATGGAGATGAAGCCCTACTCTGGAGGCCTCTGGCTAACTGCATATTGCAGCTTACATGCAAGCTGGGTTACGACCGAGAACTTTTCTTGATGAACCCTCATCAAATCGATTCATCCTTGCTGCCCACCTTTTACCAAGGGGTGATGAACGCCTGGCAAGCCCTGTCCTTTTCCCGTGAAATGGCAACATACAACATGGAAATGTTGTTGAATGAGCCCCTATGCTACAACCCCTTCCTGGAAAACAGCTTGAATAATAGGGGACTCGTTCAACGTTTTGTTGATGCCAAGCTGCTGCGAACGAAAGACCTCATGACAGAGTCTGGGTGCTGCTGGCTGAGTGCTGCCGCTGTGGCACAAAAAACCGGAAAAAAATCTGTCAGGATCATCTCTCGGTTCCTTCAAGGGATATCCACAACGTATCGTAATACCTGCGAGGAACTTGGCCCTTCCCCCGAGGAAACAGCGGGTGACTTCCCCAAACTCCTAGTCTTCAGCCCGCCACTTAATCTGTCCCCTGGCCTGAACAGCCCTGATGATACTGCATTATCCCTTCCCGCCTTTCCAAAGAAAACTTTGTACAACGCGTGCGTTAAAATTTTATACGCAAAAACATTTTCTGAGCACCCGAGGCTTCGATGGCGGGATGTTTTACCCCCAATACCCCCCAATTGCCCCAATTGGCGAAGTTTTTATCTCTTGCCTACTCCAAAGTATGTTGGAGATATTCAATGGAAACTTGTACACTGGATTTTACCTTATAATGTTTTACTGAACCGGTTTTCTACTGCTAACTCTAATCTATGCCCTTTCTGTGCATCCATTGAAACCCTACCGCATATATACCTTGAGTGTGAACGATTGCAACCTCTTTTTACATTCCTTCAGGAACGCTTTGTGAAGCTTGGTTCCCTCTTCAATCACAATGTTTTTATTTATGGTGTTTTAGGACCGTCTTCCCTTAGAAATGTGGTTTTAATGAATTTTTTAATTGGCCAGGCCAAGTTTGCAATTTACAAATCCAGGAAGAAAAAAATGGGAAACGCTTCTGACTCGTCATATGATGTACTGCTCACCCTTAAGGCTCTTGTAAATGCAAGACTAAAGCTAGAATACCGGTTTTTTTAAATGAACAAGAATTTAACATGTTTTAAAGAAAAGTGGGTTTTTAATGATGCCATATGCACACTTGATGATGATGATTTGATAATAACTTTTCCTTGAGACCATTCTATTGTGTTTTGTTTTCTTTGTGACTGAACATAACTGATTTTTTTGTACTCTTGTAATAAAAGGAAGAAACAGTCAGTCTCTCTCTCTCTCTCTCTCTCTCTCTCTCTCTCGCGCCCCCTGCTGGTCGTTTGCATGCTGGTTGTACTGTCATGGCGTCTGCTTGTGGAGGCCTGTGAGTGCTCTGTGTTGTTGCTCCATTCCCCCCCCCCCCCCCCCGTTTTCCCCCCTCTGTGTCCTTGTACCTGTTCGTGGAGTCTTCCTGGTGATTCCCATATACGTTGAGACGGGAGAGAGAGCCGGAGAGCACAGGGTGATCGCTGGTAAGGGTTCGCCGTTTTTGGGCGTCGCCCGATCGGTGTTTGCTCCTTCATCTTAAACCTCTATTTCCTTTTTTTCCTTTCGTTTATCCTTCCTTCAGTTTGTTTTGTTGCCTCCCTTTTCCGAAGTTAGGGAAATCGGAGAGGTCTGATTGCTTCCCATTCCCGGAGTTCGGGTAGGGAAGATTGTATCATATATTCACCCTCCCCGAGTTGGGGAGGGGTTGTAAGTGCAGCTGTTCCAGCATGGCAGCTGCACTATCTCGATTTACGGCCTTTCAGAGCCTGACCCGTAAGCACGGGTTCTTTTGTGTACCTCCGGAACGTGAGGTTAGTGTCGAGGACGTTGTCCTCGCAACCGGTCGTGTTGTCGGGATCGACAAGGTTGTTGCCGCTTCGCGGATGAACAAGCGGATCGTTATTTTTTTGTCCGACGTGGATTGTGTCCCACAAATTGTCGAACAGGGTTTGACAATCGATCCAGATTTATTTGTAATGATTTCCCCACTAGATAGCCCAGCGATAAAAGTCGTGATATCAAATTGCCCCCCATTTGTATCCGACGATGTACTAATTAAAGAGTTGTCCCGATACGGTACCATCGTGTCTCGTATCTCCATGATTCCCTTCGGGTCACGAAACAACGATTTAAGGCACGTGGTTTCATTCCGGCGGCAAGTGTTTATGATTTTAAAAAATTCCCAGAAGGATTTAAACCTTATAATAAAATTAAAACATCAACAGAACGAATATACAGTGTACGTGTCCACCAACGTTCTAAAATGTTTTGGCTGCGGACAATTTGGGCATGTTAAGCATGACTGCCCCCGAAAAGAGAATTCTCCACAAGTGCAACCTCCCCTCCGAACCGGGAATAAGCAACCCCCCCACCTTCCCACCACCGGTCCAAACCCTCCCACCACTGACCCAAGCCCTCCCACCACCGACCCAAGCCTTCCCACCACCGAACCAAACCTTCCCACCACCGAACCAAGCCCTCCCGCCGCCGAACCAAGCCCTCCCACCACCGACCCGAACCTTCCCACCATCGACCCAAGCCTTACCACCACTGATCCCAATCTGTCCACCACCGACCCAAGCCCTCTTACCACCAATCCAAACCCCCCCGCCGTACCCCCCTCCCCTCCCCTTGAAACAGGGGCCCCTCCCTCTACTGAAGGATCTAATTGCAGCCATCTCCTGTTAACTATAGATCTCACCCCCCAGGCGACATCGTCCAATCACAGCTTGTTGCCTGCTATAACTGATCCTACCTCTCCCGCCGTGGTAGCCGATGGGATCCCCCTCCCGATGATCACGTCCTCCCTCCCCCCCCCTCCCCCCAAACCCTTGCAATCTCTTCCCACTAACCAGGACGAGTTTCAATTAGTCTGCCCAAAAGGAAAAAGACATCTGCAAACAACAGATGAAAACGGTCACCTCTTTAAAAAACCTACAACTGAAAACCGACAGGCCCTCCTCTCTGGCCTAGATTTGTCCCTCGTCACAGAAAATCGTTCCTCGGTATTGGAGGACATAGATGTGGATGAATCCTCGCCCTTGTCTACTGGCCTAGAAACTGATATGGTTGAACCACAAAAATTAGTACCCCCCCCTCCCCCCCCCTCCCCTGAAGATGGCTCATTTCTCTCCCTCCCCGTCCCCCCCCTCTATGGACTATGCCCCATCCGATAACGTGGAGGGATGTGATGACGGTGAGGAGATAAATGATGAAAACCAGTGTGACACACCATCTGAGCCATCTGATATAGATGACTCTGTTAGTGAATGTGGTAGCCTTAAGGAAGAAGAAATCCCTCCAATCCCTCCCTCCGAGATAAAAAGGTTTCTTAAGGACACATTCCGAAAAAGGAATGTTGTAATAGAAACCTTTTTTCCGGAGCTACCTGATTTTATACATTCCGCTAAACTGATGGTAAAACGGCCCCACGTTTTTAATTTCAATTCCTCCCAACGTCACCGTTTAAAGAAGTGGTTGCAAAAAGCTAAGAATGAACTGCTATCAAAAAATTGAGTGGTGGTCACTCCTCCTTATAGCTGTAATGAGTTTTTCCATTTGTAGCCTGAATATTAACGGAGGATGTAGCTCTGTCCGTAAAGTTCAAGTAAGGGATTTTTTATTGCAGAAGAAAGTTGACATTGCCCTCTTACAAGAGACCCATGCCAACGACTGCTGTGTCGCAGAGTGGTGTAGGCTCTTCCCCGGCCTGTCCTTTTTTAGTAACGGTGACTCCCGTAAAGGCGGTGTCGCAATAATTCTTAGCCCCTCCTTTTCGCCTTCATCGCTTAAATTCGACGAAATACACAAGGGATCCCTAGCATCCCTAGAATTCCACTACTATGGAAAATTCTATACTATTTTTAATATCTATGCCCCAAGTACGCCTGTAGCTCGGCGAGTTTTTTTTAATGACCTTGGGACACACCTAACGTCCCTCGACAGTCAAAACGCCCTAAAAAACCAAGACAATCATGTTTGTATTGGTGGAGATTTTAACTGCACCCTCCAACCCCAACTCGACAGGAACAGTGCAGAGCCCCATCCTGCCTCCACAATCCCTCTCACCAAATTTTTAAAACAAATGAATTTGACAGATATATGGCGGGTACAGCACCCATCAATCAGGCAATACACATGGTGTCGATGTATTCAGGGTAATATTGTACTTGCTCGCTTGGAGAAGTTTTATATTAATCCTCCACTTGAACGCCTCGTTCTGTCATCCAAAATTTGCCCATCAGGATTCTCGGACCACAGCGCAACATTTCTCAAAATTTCTGCCCCCTGCCCGAAACACAAGAGTGCTTTTTGGAAATTTAATAACAACTTACTTGATGATAGTACCTTTAAGGACATTTTTCCGGAAATTTGGAATATTCTGGTTGCCTCCCAAGGGAATTTCTCAAACCTCAGACAATGGTGGGATAATGCCAAAACGCACATCAGACTGTTCTGCCAACAATATCGTGCGTATGGTGTTCAAGAGGAAAGAAAAACCACAACCTTACTTGAAGATGAAATCCTGGAATTACAGGAACAGCTTCAGGGAACCGCAAGTGTGAGCTACCAGGGAATGAGGCAACAAATCCATGGAAAAACGGCCTTACTGAATTCCATATCCGAAAGGCGAGCACAAAATGCTTTATTGCGCCTGAAGATGAGGTACATACACGACCTTGATGCTCCAACCAAATTCTTCTTCAGCCTTAAAAGGGGGGCCTCTTCGTCAATGATTACACGCTTGCTCCATGATGGGGAACTCCTTTATGAAGATGGCAGAATCAGGGAATGTGCCCGGAAACATTTTAAACAACGGTTTATGCGGCATGACATTAACCAGGATGCAATATCGGAACTTGTTTCTAACCTTCCAACATTGGCGGAGGATCAGAAGCAGCAGTTGGAGGATCCTCTTAGGTTACCTGAGCTCACCGCTGCCTTGAAGGCCTTGGAACCTGATAAAGCCCCTGGACTGGATGGGCTGACAAGTGAATTTTTCCAGTTTTTTGGGGACACCATTGGACCTCACCTACTGCGGGTATTGAATGAATGTTTAGAGGATGGACAACTGCCGTGGAGTTGCCGGAGAGCAGTCACCACCTTAATTCCTAAGAAAGCGGACACTCAACTTATAGAGAACTGGCGTCCTATTTCTGTTTTATGTACGGATTATAAAATTTTAGCCAAAGCCTTGTCTAATCGAATGAAACCTTTTATGAATGTACTAATAGGAGAACATCAATCCTTTTGTATTCCTGGACGTACTATTTTTAATAATATCTTTCTTATCCGTGATACCATTCGGTTTTGTAACAATTTTAATATGAATGTTGGTCTGTTTTTTATTGACCAAGGAAAAGCCTTTGACTGTATTGACCACATGTACCTTTTTAGAGTTTTAGAGAATTTTGGGTTTGGACCTATTTTTATCTCGTACGTTAAACTTTTGTATTGTAATATATCCAGTGTTCTTTAAATTAATCAAGTATTGTGTAGCCCCATTGCTGTACAACGGGGAGTACGGCAAGGTTGCCCGCTATCTGGACTTTTATACTCTCTTGCCATCGAACCTCTTCTGCTCCAATTACGTACGCACATTTCTGGCTTCACTGGATCAATTCTTACCACACCGCTAAAAGTCTCTGCCTATGCAGATGATGTCTGTATTTATATAAAAAATAGTACTGACGTCACTGCGGTGGCTCCGGCACTAAAAACATATTGTCAGGCTTGTTCAGGCCAGGTAAACTGGAAGAAGAGTGAAGCCCTTTGGATAGGACCTGGAGATTGCCCGCCAATTGTCCTACCAGGAGGAGTGAACTGGCAGAAAAGTGGCATTAAATACCTCGGTATTTTCCTCGGAGACAACACCTTTGAGCAGCAGAACTGGGTGGGATTACCAGACAAGGTAATGGCAAAACTGGCCCGCTGGAAAGGACTTCTTTTCCAACTTTCGTACCGCGGAAGAACTCTCGTCATTAACAATCTTGTCGCCTCTATGCTATGGCATAAGATGATATGCCTACAACCGCCTGGGAGCCTTCTTATTACACTGCAAAAGAGCATTGTCGACTTTTTCTGGAGCGTGAAACACTGGCTCCAACCCCCCGTGGCATACTTACCACTCGCTGAAGGTGGCCAAGGTCTTATTGATATCCGCAGCCGGATTATGGTCTTCCGGCTTCATATCGTGCGCCAACTTGTATATGGAGATGAAGCCCTACTCTGGAGGCCTCTGGCTAACTGCATATTACAGCTCACATGCAAGCTGGGTTACGACCGAGAACTTTTCTTGATGAACCCTCATCAAATCGATTCATCCTTGCTGCCCACCTTTTACCAAGGGGTGATGAACGCCTGGCAAGCCCTGTCCTTTTCCCGTGAAATGGCAACATACAACATGGAAATGTTGTTGAACGAGCCCCTATGCTGCAACCCCTTCCTGGAAAACAGCTTGAATAATAGGGGACTCGTTCAACGTTTTGTTGATGCCAAGCTGCTGCGAGTGAAAGACCTCATGACAGAGTCTGGGAGCTGCCGGCTGAGTGCTGCCGCTGTGGCACAAAAAACCGGAATAAAATCTGTCAGGATCATCTCTCGGTTCCTTCAAGGGATATCCACAACGTATCGTAATACCTGCGAGGAACTTGGCCCTCCCCCCGAGGAAACAGCGGGTGACTTCCCCAAACTCCTAGTCTTCAGCCCGCCACTTAATCTGTCCCCTGGCCTGAACAGCCCTGATGATACTGCATTATCCCTTCCCGCCTTTCCAAAGAAAACTCTGTACAACGCGTACGTTAAAATTTTATACGCAAAAACATTTTCTGAGCACCCGAGGCTTCGATGGCGGGATGTTTTACCCCCAATACCACCCAATTGCCCCAATTGGCGAAGTTTTTATCTCTTGCCTACTCCAAAGTATGTTGGAGATATTCAATGGAAACTTGTACACTGGATTTTACCTTATAATGTTTTACTGAACCGGTTTTCTACTGCTAACTCTAATCTATGCCCTTTCTGTGCATCCATTGAAACCCTACCGCATATATACCTGGAGTGTGAACGATTGCAACCTCTTTTTACATTCCTTCAGGAACGCTTTGTGAAGCTTGGTTCCCTCTTCAATCACAATGTTTTTATTTATGGTGTTTTAGGACCGTCTTCCCTTAGGAATGTGGTTTTAATGAATTTTTTAATTGGCCAGGCCAAGTTTGCAATTTATAAATCCAGGAAGAAAAAAATGGGAAACGCTTCTGACTCGTCATGTGATGTACTGCTCACCCTTAAGGCTCTTGTAAATGCAAGACTAAAGCTAGAGTACAGGTTTTTTAAAATGAACAAGAATTTAACATGTTTTAAAGAAAAGTGGGTTTTTAATGATGTCATATGCACACTTGATGATGATGATTTGAAAATAACCTTTCCTTGAGACCATTTTATTGTGTCTTGTTTCTTTGTGACTGAACATAACTGATTTTTTGTACTCTTGTAATAAAAGGAAGAAACAGTCAGTCTCTCTCTCTCTCTCTCTCTCTCTCTCTCTCTCTCTCTCTCTCTCTCCCCCTCTCTCTCTCCCCTTCTCTCTCCCCCCCCCCTCTCTTTCCCTTTCTCAATTTTTCACTTAATTTAATCAAACGCTTAATTTGCTCTTGATGTGTTCATAGCTCTTGCGTGAGCATTTCCTTTAAAATTGTTTGTGGTTTCTGTTTGTGTCCTCACCTTTGGTTGGTAAAATTTATATACTTGCTGATTTCTTTTGAATATCCTTTGTTCTTTTTTGGTGTGTTTATGATCCTTATACAATGTTTCTTTGAACTCGTTGCTTGGTTTAACACTGCTTTGTGGAATGGTTTTATACTTTTATAATAAAAGGATACAAAAGTCAAGTCTCTCTCTCTCTCTCTCTCTCTCTCTCTCTCTCTCTCTCTCTCTCTCTCTCTCCAGGCCGTTTGCGTTGGGCGTGGCGTCATGGCGGCTGTGAGCAACTGCTCTGTGTTGTAGTGAGTTCTTTGTGAGTTTTCCTCCTCTCCTGCCCTCCCCTGCCCCCCCCCCTCCCTCTCCTTTCCATCCTGTGTACTTTGGCATTTTGTTTTCATCCTTTCTACACCTTTGTCTTCAAGAGAGAGAGGTTTGAGAGCGGACCCATTTTGGGTGCGGCCTACCGGCTTCGACGACGCTTTGTAAGCCTTTTTGTGCTTATAATGCACGTTTATTATTTATTCTAGTTTGATTTATTTCGGTTTGGTACCTACTTGTCCGGTTCGGACAAGTGGGGGGTGTTAATTCGCTGGGATGGCGAATGCACGCCCTCGGTTAGAGGCGTTCGACAACTTAACAAGGAAGCATGCATTTGTGTGTGTTCCACCCGAAGGAACTTCCACTGAGGACATTGTTTTGTCGGTGGGGAAAATAATCGGTTGTGAGAATGTACGAGCAGCGTCGAGAATGAATCAAAAAGTTGTTGTATTTGTGTCCGATGAAAAATTCGTTCAAGATGTTGTTAGTGCGGGTTTAACTGTTGGAACCCATCTGTGGATCGGTCCCATCGGCCGATGGGTCTGCGCCATCTGCGGATGTGTTGTTCACCTTGAAGGAATGTGTTGACAGAATGGTGCTCTTCAATCAGGTACACAGTCATTGGAATTACATGTGGTAGGAATTTAACAGAGATGATTTTTAACACAAACAATACAATAAACAGAATTTACGGATACAATTACGGATACAATTACGGATACAATTTACGGAATACGGATACAATACGTTAAACAGAATTTAACAGAGATGAATTATGATGCATACACATTCCTTCAAGGTGAACAACACATCCGCAGATGGCGCAGACCCATCGGCCGATGGGTCTGCATTGTCATTTCTCGTGCATCCACAGATGGGTCAGACCCATCGGCCGATGGGACCGATCCACAGATGGGTTCCAACATAACCACAGAGACAGGTCTCTTTGTCTTGGCGTCGCCTATGGACACTCCGTCGATGAGGGTCGTCATATCTAACGTACCCCCATTTATAACCTGCAACCAGCTGATGTCCGTTTTGTCCCGATACGGAACAGCTGTGTCGAAAATCACAATGATTCCGCTCCGGTCTCAGGATGAACGTGTTAAACACGTGATGAGCTTTAGACGGCAGGTGTATATGGTGCTTCCGGATCGAGGCGATGACACGGGGTTAAACATCACGTTCAAGGTAAAGGTGAACAACCATGAGTACCAGATGTATGCGTCATCGGCCTCATTAACATGTTTTCATTGCGGAGCTTTTGGCCACGTGAAAAGGTTTTGTCCGAAGGTATCGTGTGTAAGGTGCGGTGAAGCAGGTCATAGTGACGCTGATTGTAAAAGAGATAACACCCCGGTCTCTAACGTACGAAACAAGGTAAACCGAAATACCTGAACGGTTCCTACCGCCGCTCCCTCGCACTCGAGGAGTAGGGATAATACTCCTGTTCGTCTTAGTGAAAACGACAACACCGCTGATTCGGTAAATAATGAAATAATCCCAGATAACCCACCTGTTGTGGCAGATGCTACGTGCAGTGAGGAGATGGAAGAAAATCCCATTGTGGTGACAAAAAAACGAAGAGCACCTGGTGCTTGTAACTCCAACATTACTTTGAAAAAGGTAGTGTTGGATAAAGAGAGTGTGGGTGCAGACGCCCTGGAACGTCTTTCTCAGGTGTCTACAAGCTGTGTTGACACCAGGGAGAAGGAACCTGAATGAATTAATTCTGAAACATTATCGGGCAGCACCGAAAACTTGGGAGAAAAAGTAGATGGTGAGACTAAAGATGATGGTGAGCTCATTAGTGAGCCGCCACCTTCACTACCTGCTGAGACCGAGCGGATTGGGAATGTCTCAGCCCCATGCTCCTCTTTACCACTGCAAGATCTAAATCATGACACTGGTTCGTCAACTGAGCCAGTGAACATCTCCCTGCAGGAGGGTGAAGCCGAGATTTCAGCTCCTGCTGAATGTCCCGGGCCACCAGAGTGAAGATGACTCTACCATAGAACATTTCAGCAAATCTTCGGACTTGGCTGGAATCAAAATGGGGACTGTGCAGACTGATATATGTGACCCGGGCGGAGCTGTTTCTGATTTGTCAGATTCAGAGGATGAAGTTGAGATGACTGAGTTGTCTCAATCTTCATCGTATCAGTCATCCATAGCCCCTCAACTCGTTATTTCTTTTCTGAATGACACCTACCGACACCGAAATGTGATTGTAAAAGATCATTTTCCTGATTTAATTTCATTCATCCAGGCTGCAAAGGACATAATTAGGAGGCCGGATGAATTTCATTTAACAAGGTCGCTGTTTCATCGGCTTAGAAAGGCTGTTACAAAAGCAGGGAGTGAGATTTCCCAACAACCGCTCACGCCTTTTGATATTCCATGAAAAAAATCACCTTTGGAACCTTAAATATGAACGGTGGAGGTGCAAGCCAAAACCGCCAGGTTCAGGTGAAAAGTTTATTTGAGCGCAAGAAAATTGATGTACTCTTACTCCAGGAAACCCATATAATTCAAAATGGGGAGTACGACTGGTGTCGCCTCTTTAAAGGACAATGTTTTTTTAGTAACATGTCTTCTTCTTCTGCTGGTGTAGCCTTTTTACTCAGACCAGGCCTAGTACCTGAGTCATGCCTCTTCCAGGAGGTGATTAAAGGCCGGTTTATTTCATTGGAACTGGTCATTAATAATTTTCGGTTTACACTATTCAACGTTTATGCACCAAGTGAGAGTGTGGAACGAAGAGCTTTCTTTTCATCTTTAATTCGACACATGCAGTCGATAGATCTCAATAATTGTATTTGCATGGGGGGTGACTTTAATTGCACCTTTAAACCCAGTATAGACCGAAATACAGCAGAACCTCATCCCGAAGGTAGTACTGATTTGTTAAATTATTTTTCGGCA
The DNA here is from genome assembly GCF_964187855.1 of Myxine glutinosa. Classification (NCBI taxonomy): domain Eukaryota; kingdom Metazoa; phylum Chordata; class Myxini; order Myxiniformes; family Myxinidae; genus Myxine; species Myxine glutinosa. The sequence continues at coordinate 135,376,616 of NC_136261.1, forward strand.
GTGGGTGTGCTAGATGCATGGAGACTGCATTACCCCAACAAATCTGAGTATACTTGGGGACGATGTGCCAATGGGAGAATGACCTTCGCTAGACTTGACCGTTGGTACATAAACTCACAGTTCAGGAATGCGGTTATCTCTCCAAATCATTTTCCATCTTTGTTTTCTGAACATCATTTAGTTACCATGGGCCTCTTTTTCCCTCAACCCTTACGCAAAAGTGCATACTGGAAATTCAATACCAGTCTTCTCGAAGATGCTTTGTTTAAAGACGCCTTCCGTGCTTTTTGGGTCATCCAACTTTCAAGAAAGCCCTCTTTCTCTTCTTTAGCATTATGGTGGGATAACACAAAAGCTCAGATTAGAGTGTTTTGTCAGCAGTTTGTTTCAAATGATACTGACGTAAAAAATATAACAATGGCTTGTTTAGAAGCTGATATTATACGGTTAGAGTGTAAACTGGCTAAAGATAATATCAGAAGAGACCACAGGTTATTGGTTGAAAAGAAGGCTCAACTGAGAGAGCTGATTCAGGAGAAAGCAGCAGGCCTGTTAATCAGATTAAGAATAAACAATTTAAAGGTATCAGACACCCCGAGTAAATCTTTCTTCCAAATGGATTTTGTAAATAAGTCACCCAAAACCCTTTTCTCTGTACAAGACTTTAGGGGAAACATGGTTGCCAACCCTGGAGATGTAAGGTTGTGCATTAGAGAGTTTTTTTCAAAAGTTTATGCAAAACAAAATGTTTGTGAGCAAACCATGGAATTTTTAACTTCTCGCCTTCGATCCCTAACTGAGCCTCAGTGCCTGGGCCTGGATTCAACAATTACTTTGCCTGAGCTAACGCAGGCCCTAAGTGAAATGGACTCGGGGAAAGCTCCTGGGATTGACGGCCTACCGGCAGAATTTTTCTTGGCTTTTTGGGACCTTTTGGGCCCTGAATTATTGAATGTCCTGGAATCATCCTTGGTGCTTGGAGAACTCCCACTAAGCTTCAGAAGAGCAGTGGTGTCGCTGATTCCAAAGACTGGGGATCTACGACAGATAAAGAATTGGCGGCCGGTCTCGTTATTATGTACGGACTACAAAATATTGTCAAAAGTGTTGGCCAGTCGGTTGAAGACGGTAATCGGTGATCTAGTCCACCATGATCAGAATTACTGCATCCCAAACAGATCTATTTATGATAATATTTTTTTGATTAGAGATTTAATGGAATGTGATTGCTTGGAAAAAGATTTTGGGATAATATTCCTTGATTTGGAAAGGGCTTTTGACAGTGTGGATCATGTTTTTTTGTATCGTGTGCTAGAAGCATGTGGCTTTGGTGTCAATTTTAGGGCCTACGTGACTTTGTTGTACAACAATATATTTAGTTTATTTAAAATAAATAACGAACTCAGCTCTCCGGTACAGGTCCAAAGAGGGGTGAGACAAGGATGCCCGGTTTCTGGGTTATTATTTTCCTTGGTAATGGAATCACTCCTAATTTTATTTAGGAAAAATATTTCAGGAGTGACTGTATCCCCTGGGAGTCCTTCAGTAGTTGTATCGGCTTATGCAGATGATGTCTGTGTGGTTGTTAAGAAGGAGAGTGATATCCCAGCACTTGTTGAATGTTTAAATCTTTTTTGCCTCGCTTCTTCTTTGAAGTGTAACTGGGACAAGAGTAAGGCCTGATGGATTCCCTGTCTCAAGAACATTCCACCTGGAAGAGTGCTGGTACCACCTGTGCATCCACCAACAAAGTTAAAATGGGTGGAAGACGGAGTCAAATACCTTGGGGTTTTCCTGGGATCTCCACATTACGTCCTCAAAAATTGGGACGGGATTGTTGAGCATGTCAAAAAAAGACTGGGACTGTGGAAACGAGCTCTGCCCCACCTTTCCTACAAAGGCAGGGTTCTAGTGGTTAATAATTTGGTGGCTTCTTCCCTGTGGCATAGGTTTATCTGCCTTCAGCCGCCAGAGGCACTACTAAAGGCAGTGCAGAGGCTACTCGTGGATTTTTTTTGGAGTGGTCACCATTGGTTACTACCAAATGTCATATGTAGCCCCTTGTCTGAAGGTGGCCAGGGACTGATCGATATAAAAAGTCGTATCATGGCTTTTCGGCTGTGTACCATACAGCAGTTGCTGTACAAGGAACGACTGCCAAGCCGACTTCTGGCCTATCACGTGCTGCGAAAAGCAAGCGGGCTCGGATACGGCCTTGAACTTTTCTTAGTCCAACTCCAACATGTCGACACATCTCATCTACCATCATTCTATCAGAGCCTTCTGAATGCCTGGCAAAGCCTTTCGACTAGTCGCCAGCAAGAAACCTATGCTACAAGCATGTTTGTGGAAGAACCCCTTTTTTACAACCCGCTGTTTCCTGCAATACCAAGAAGCCGAGACTTTTATCAACACTTTATTACAGCGGGCATAATCAAAGTGTTGGACCTCCGCCATGATTCTGGTTGGGGGTGGAAGACGGTGCAAGAGATAGCTGATATGACTGGAATATGGTCAAACAGAATAATCGGAAGAGTCCTAAAGGAAATAGTAAAGAAAAGCTTCCAACTTGGACTAAGATGGACCCAGGAAGTTTTGGTGACATCCAATGACTGGCATTTTCCTGGTTTATTGGTACAGCCTAGTCACGGAGACTTGCCCCCAATTAGTGAGGGACAAAACATTTTTCAGAAATGCAGTAGTAAAGACCTGTATCGGTTATGCACTGCAGTTCTGCTTGGGAACTCACCGTTAAATGGAGTGGCCAGATGGAAAGGGCTAATGCCGGAAGGACTCCCATCTGAGCCTGCATGGGAATCAATATACAGTAAGCTGGTAAGCAAAAGGACAGGTGATCTCCAGTGGCGAATGATACACTGGAGCATTCCGTCTAATAAATTAGTGAGTCATTTCACGCCCACATCTACGTGTTGCCCGTTCTGTGTTTACACAGAGGATGTGTTCCATGCGTACGTTGATTGTGCAGGGCTTGTGCCTTTATTTCAATGGCTGAACTACATGGCTGGAAAAATGAAGATCACTTTTTCTCTGCGATCATTTATTTTTGGCTTCAATGATATGAAAGAACATGTACATATGTTGTTTTTGTTTTTAGTGGCCACGGCAAAAATGGCAATTTATTTATCGAGGAAGGAAAAACAAAGGAAAGCCGATTGGGCAATGTGATGTCTTGTTCTTTTTTAATGCCTTGATATCTGCAAGACTCAAACTTGAATTTTGTGTTTCTGAAAGAAAGAAATGTATTGATGAGTTTATGAACATCTGGTGTTTTGATGGGATCTGCATGGTGCAGGAGAATGAATTAATGATATATTTGTAGGTTTGTTTGGATTGAATCAGTGTGTGGTCGGTTTTTCTGTTGTTGTTTTTCTTTTCTAGTTCATTGTACTGTTTTGATTTCCTGTCATTATCTCTTTTTCTTTTCTGTATTTTTGATTATTGTGCCTGTATTGAATAGTATCTTCACCGACTGGCTTGTATTTTTATAATAAAAAGTCAAAGTCAGTCTCTCAGTCTCAGTCTCAGTCTCAGTCTCTCTCTCTCTCTCTCTCTCTCTCTCTGGTTACAGGTGGACGCATTTTCATTCTCTGTATTGTGCTGGGTTTCATCGCGAGCAGTTGCATTCACTTTCTCTGTCCTGGGGCGTCGGTGGAAGCGGCCGCATATTTTCCCTCTCTTTGGTGCTAGCTTCATGACGGCTGCGATTCCTGCTGTGTGCGCCTGAGAGAAACATCGGAGCTTTGGGAGCATGGGACGATCGTAGGAGGAGGGAGGAGTTTGGCCGTCGCTTCGCCGGTCAGTGGCAGTTTTGGGCGCGACTGCGCGCCATCTTGTGCGGTTCCCACGCGGCGGTTCCGAGTCTGGTCAAGGACGCCAGGCGGAGTATCAGCCAACACACCACACTACACATTTCTTTTTCCTTTCATCATCCCCTTGTGTTGTATACGAGTCCGTATGGAGGGTCCCTCAATATAGGAATAATTACATGGTACCGTACATTTCTTTGTTATCCTGGCATTTATTTTCATTACACGATTATTTGTTAAATTTTCAATTTATTGTCTTGTGCGATTATTCGTTCGTGGGTTCACAGAATAAACCCTAGTCGCGTCCGTCCGTACAGGTAAGGACCTCGCTACCCTCCACCACCCCCGCACATGCACAAGGTACCACCATAGTTGGGTATATGCCTCGGAGTTAAAGCTTGTTTGGTCATCTGTCGCCCTGAGGTCTTCACTGCAGGGTAGACGTGACAATATCATACCATAGCCATATAAGCTATATTGTTTTTGGCCTCATCGCTCAATGGTGAAGAATCACTTAAAATTAAAACATTCTCATATCCCTATCCAGATCTTCACCAAACCCGAATCAATCCACATTTAAAAACATAAGTTAAAGAGAAAAAGTGAGTGCAGAAAGCATAAGTTACAAAAACTATAAACTATTCAAAAAAATACTCACTCAGAAGTATCTAAAAGTAAAGGTAAGGCCGTAACGCTGTGGTAAAATAAACAATTTGTCAAAAAAAAAACGATGTAAAAAAAAAAAATCAAATTGTCACTAAAAAGGTAAAAGAAATTCATACATCTGATGTTCTCATATGAAATCAAGAATGGGAGAGAAGTCGTTCGGATGGCCATGAATTATTGCGATTTGAGGCGTGTATAAACATTTTTTCATTCTCGCCAGGCTGGACGCAGAGTTCGATGGGCCACACACAACAAGCATGTAAAATGAATGATCAAATGAAGTGTTTGTCACGAAAAGGTTACGTTTTTTTAATGTCTTATTTTGTCACGTGAAATCATACAAGTAATGTGGAAAGTAATTAAATGGCAGGCATATACAAGAACGTACATAAATTGGCCTGTACTTGAGAGGCCTTTTAACTTTTAAAATTGGCGAAAACGTCAACAAAAAAGGAGAATCAACAAAAGGATATAAACTTGTGAAGGTCCATAACGTGGGTGATGTATTGTCGAATCGTCGGATGTTAAGTCAATTGTCAAGCCTGAAAACGATTTGTTCAAAAAATCCTGACTCAGTATTATATATTAGATATATCGTTTTTGGCGGAATCTCTCAATGGCGCAAAATCACTTTAAAATTCTAGTATCGGGATCCAGATCTTCACCAAAATCGAAACAGTTTGTCCGTATCACATACCCAACGTCTCCACCATACCCAACGTCTCCGAATCCGTTCACATTCTTTTGAGATATCCTGTTCACAGACAGACATACAGACAGATAGAGGTGAGAACATAACATCCATCCACTTTCAGTGGCAGAGGTAAAATTATATGCATTTTAGGGTCATCTACAAATTATGTAAGTAAAGTATACAACGGTGGGGGGAGATCAAATGAGAACAAGAAAATGGAGAAAGGAAGAGGAAACAGGAGAAGATAGTAGAGAAAAGGAGAGATCTCTGAATGGGAGTGAAAAAAGGAAAGTGGAACTTCATTGCTAAAAAAAAAGAAAAAGGTTTTGGAGAAAAAGACAAGAGATTGGAATAACTTCAGTAAATGGGAGGGTGTAGCGACCCATGGGTCTCCCAAAGCTCGAGACCAGCAACAGAATCTCCTGGCCCAAGCCGGTGACGTAACCGGCGGCCAAACCGCGGCGCCGAGGTTATAATCCTTTGCACCTGTCGGTCACATGACCACCAAAGCGTGCCTCGCCTGAGAGGCGTGGCTTTGGTTATGATGTATGCTTTTTGGTTTGGATATATATATGCGAACCCGATAAACGGGTTTTCAGAGTTCCCGAGATGATTATTCAATAAACATCTTCTCGGACGAGTTTGTGTCTTGTCCGTCACTTCGTCCGTCTCAAGCAGGAGCGCTGCTCCTTCACTGGTGACCCCGAGTTTACGACACGCGATGGAAACGGCAGTGTCCCTCAAACTGCCCACTTTCTGGGAAGCACATGCCGCCGTCTGGTTCGCTCAGGCAGACTCCCAGTTCGCCCTGCGTGGCATTACGGAGGACACCACGAAATACCATTACGTAGTCGCCGCGCTCGGCTCCGTGACCGCCGCCCGCTGCCTGAGCCTCCTCCAGAGCCCGCCCGCTGACGGCAAGTACGACGCCATCAAGGCACTTCTTCTGGGCGCTTTCGCCCTCTCCCCGGCTGAACGCGCACGACGCCTGCTCGACCTTCCTGAGCTCGGCGATACGCGCTCATCCGAACGTATGGACTACATGCTCGCGTTGCTTGGCGAGCATCCCTCGGATTTCCTTTTCCAAGAGCTTTTTCTCCGCCAGCTCCCGGCCCAGGTCCGGGTCGCCCTGGCAAGCACGACCATCACGAACCCCCGCGACCTCGCCAGGGAGGCCGACAAGATCGATTCGGCAAGCCAGCTCGTCGGAGCGGCGAGCCAGCTCGTCGGGGTGGCTGCCGGGAACCCGCCCGCCGCCCAGTCGGTGCCCGCGGCACAGTTTCCCGCCCACCCGCCCGACGCCCGCGACGCAGCTTCCTTCCCGGAGGCCGCCGGGCCGGCGCGACTGGCAGCGGCGATGCCGCGTCGCCCGGTCCCGACGCGTCGACCGGAGCCCCCGCCAGTCATGGCCTGGTGTTATTTCCACGCCAGGTTCGGGCGGCAGGCCCGATCATGTCGACCCCCATGCACGTTCGGCAAGTCGGGAAACGGGCGGGCCGGCGCTCACTACCAGCCATGAGCGCCGGCTGTTCCGGAAACCTGCTATTCATCGCGGACCAAGCGTCGGGGCGGCGTTTTCTCTGCGACGCCGGCGCTCAGCTGAGCATCATTCCCGCTTCGGCGGCGGAGGACAGGCGGGCCGCCATTTGCGGCCCCTCCTTAATCGCGGCCAATGGCTCCGCCATCCGCACCTTCGGCCCACGCACCGTTGCCCTCCGCTTCGGCAGCCAGCTCTTTCGCTGGGAGTTCATGACAGCAGACGTCCCCATGGCTTTGCTCGGGGCCGATTTCCTTTGCGCCCATGGGCTGCTGGTCGACGTTAAACGTCGGCGTCTCATCAACGCCGAAACTTTCAGCTTGCTGGTGTGCACCTTGAGCCGTTCCACGCCTACCGAGCTTTCCTGCGTCCTCCCGTTGGCAGACGACTTCGCGTGTCTCCTCGCGGAGTTCCCGGCCCTCACGCAACCGACGTTTTCGGCCGTCGCGGTGCGTCACGGCATCGAGCATCACATTCCCACTACGGGCCCGCCGGTGTACGCCCGAGCTCGCCGTCTCGACCCAGCCAAACTCGCCGTCACCAAGGCCGAGTTCGCCGTGCTGGAGCGCCTCGGCATCGTGCGGCGCTCCGATAGCGCCTGGGCCTCACCGCTGCACATCGTCCCGAAGCCGGGGGGCGTATGGTGGCCATGCTGCGACTACCGCCGCCTCAACGACGCCACTACCCCCGACAGGTACCCCATCCCGCACATCCAGGATTTTTCCGCCCGGTTGGCGGGGCGGACCATTTTTTCAAAAGTGGACCTGATTCGGGGGTACCACCAGGTGCCCGTCCAGCCGGCCGACATCCCGAAGACGGCCGTTATTACACCTTTCGGCCTCTTCGAATTCCTCCGGATGCCCTTCCGCCTCAAAAACACGGCACAGGCGTTCCAGCGCCTGATGGAGGGCGTGCTGCGCGACTTGCCGTTCCTCTTTACCTACCTGGACGACATCCTCGTCGCCAGCACATCCAGAGCCGAGCACCTCCTCCACCTCCGGACGTTGTTCGGCTGCCTCAGCGAGCACGGCTTGATCGTCAACCCGGCCAAATGTCACTTTGGTGCGGCGATGATCGACTTTTTGGGCCACCACATCACCCGGAACGGCGCCGTGCCGCTACCGGCCAAGGTCGAGGCCATCGCCGCTTTCCCGTGCCCCTGCTCCGTCAAGGCGCTGCAGGAGTTCCTCGGGATGGTGAACTTTTACCAACGCTTCGTGCCCCGAGCTGCGCAACTCATGCGGCCCTTGTACACCACCCTCCGTGGTCAGCCGGCGACGCGCGACGTCGTCTGGTCCACGGACATGGACGCTGCTTTCACCGGCGCGAAACGGGCCCTCGCCAACACCACGCTGCTGGCCCACCCGGTACCCCATGCTCCCATCGCCCTCACCACGGATGCCTCCGATTACGCCGTGGGCGCGGTTCATGAGCAATGGGTAAACAGGGCCTGGCAGCCGCTCGCGTTCTTCAGCCGGCAACTCCTGCCCAACGAGTTGAAGTACAGCACTTTCGACCGTGAGCTCCTCGGGCTGTACCTGGCCGTCCGCCATTTTCGCCACCTCCTGGAGGGCCGCCCATTCACGGCCTTTGTCGACCACAAGCCATTGATTTTCGCCATGGCCAAGGTCACGGAGCCGTGGTCGGCCTGCCAGCAGCGCCACCTCTCCGCCGTGTCGGAATACACCACGGATATCCGGCATGTCGCCGGAAAGGACAACGCCGTGGCCGACTGCCTTTCTCGAGCCGGCGCCCACGCCGTCCACCTCGGCGTCGATTTCGCCCTGATGGCGACGGACCAGGCCTCCGACGGCACGGTGCAGGCGCTCCGGGTGGCGGACACGGGCCTCCGCTTGGCTGACGTCCCCTTCGCGGACACGGTCCTGCTTTGTGACGTCTCCCAAGGCCGACCTCGCCCCGTTATGCCGGTCACCTGGCGGCGTCGCATTTTTGCTTCGCTCCACGGCCTCTCACACCCGGGCCGGAAGGCGTCCCAGAGGCTGGTGTCGGCACGTTTCGTCTGGCACGGGTTGCGACGGGACGTCCGTGACTGGGCCAACGCCTGCACACCCTGCCAGCGGGCCAAGGTCCACCGTCACACCCAGGCTCCGCTGGCTCCTTTCACCATGCCCGAGTGACGTTTCGACCACGTCCACGTGGACCTGGTGGGTCCCCTGCCCCCATCGCAGGGGTTCACCCACCTGCTTACCATGGTGGACAGGACCACCAGGTGGCCGGAGGCTGTGCCCCTCGCCTCCACCACCACCGCCGACGTGGCGACCGCGCCCCAGGCGTTCATCGCCACCTGGGTCGCGCGTTTCGGCGCACCGGCGGACATCTCGTCGGACCGCGGCCCACAGTTCACGTCCGAACTGTGGGGCGCAGTCGCCCGCACGTTGTGCGTTACCCTGCACCGCACCACGGCCTACCACCCCCAGGCCAATGGGTTGTGCGAGCGGTTCCACCGCTCCATGAAGGCCACACTCATGGCCGGCCTCCAGGACGACGGCTGGGCCGACCGGCTCCCGTGGGTCCTTTTGGGCCTCCGCACGGCTCCAAAGGAGGACCTCCAGGCATCCACCGCCGAGCTGGTGTACGGCCAGGCCCTCCCCGTCCCGGGCGAGTTCGTGCCCGACGCCACCAGCCCCTGGTCCGCCGCGCGCCAGCGCATGGACTTCCAGGAGGCCGCCCAACGTTTCGCCCCGGTGCCCACGTCCTGCCACGGCGACCCCCAATCCTACGTCCCCCCAGCACTCCGCACGGCGGAGTACGTCTTTGTGCACCACGACGCGCACCGGGGGCCGCTCCGGCCACCATACGATGGACCCTTCCGGGTCCCACGACGGGACAACAAGTCCTTCGTCGTCAGCATCGGCGGCCGGGCGGACCGGATTTCGGTGGACCGCCTCAAGCCGGCCCACATGGACGTCGGCCAGCCGCCACGGCTGGCTCTCCCACCGCGGCGCGGCCGCCTCCCGTCCACTGCACCCCCTGTCCGGCCACCCGCCACCACACCGGAACCCCCCCCCCCCCCCCCCCCCCGCGACCAGCCAGGGGTCGTTTCGGTCGGGTCATCCAGACCCCCCTCAGGTTGACCTTCCTGGACCAAGTCGATTCTGGGGGGGCTTGTGTAGCGACCCATGGGTCCCCCAAAGCTCGAGACCAGCAACAGAATCTCCTGGCCCAAGCCGGTGACGTAACCGGCGGCCAAACCGCGGCGCCGAGGTTATAATCCTTTGCACCTGTCGGTCACATGACCACCAAAGCGTGCCTCGCCTGAGAGGCGTGGCTTTGGTTTTGATGTATGCTTTTTGGTTTGGATATATACAGTGGGGAGAACAAGTATTTGATACACTGCCGATTTTGCAGGTTTTCCCACTTACAAAGCACGTAAAGGTCTGTAAGTTTTATCATAGGTACACTTCAACTGTGGAAGACGGAATCTAAAACAAAAATCCTGAAAATCACATTGTATGATTTTTAAGTAATTAATTTGCATTTTATTGCATGAAATAAGTATTTGATCACCTACCAACCAGTAAGAATTCCGGCTCTCACAGACCTGTTAGTTTTTTCTTTAAGAAGCCCTCCCATTCTCCACTCATTACCTGTATTAACTGCACCTGTTTGAACTCGTTATCTGCATAAAAGACGTCTCCAGACCGTCTCCGACCGCAAAGACCGACCGCAAAGCCGTCTCCAGACCTGTCCACACTCAATCAATCAGACTCCAACCTCTCCACAATGGGCAAGACCAGAGAGCTGTCTAAGGACATCAGGGACAAATTTGTAGACTTGCACAAGGCTGGGATGGGCTACAGGACAATAGGCAAGCAGCTTGGTGAGAAGGCAACAACTGTTGGCGCAATTATTAGAAAATGGAAGAAGTTCAAGATGACAGTCAATCTCCCTCGGTCTGGGGCTCCATGCAAGATCTCACCTCGTGGAGCCTCAATGATCATGAGAAAGGTGAGGGATCAGCCCAGAACTACACGGCAGGACCTGGTCAATGACCTGAAGAGAGCTGGGACCACAGTATCAAAGAACACCATAAGTAACACACTACGCCGTCATGGATTAAAATCCTGCAGCGCACGCAAGGTCCCTCTGCTCAAGCCAGCGCATGTCCAGGCCCGTCTGAAGTTTGCCAATGACCATCTGGATGATCCAGAGGAGGAATGGGAGAAGGTCATGTGGTCTGATGAGACCAAAATAGAGCTTTTTGGTTTAAACTCCACTCGCCGTGTTTGGAGGAAGAAGACGGATGAGTACAACCCCAAGAACACCATCCCAACCGTGAAGCATGGAGGTGGAAACATCATTCTTTGGGGATGCTTTTCTGCAAAGGGGACAGGACGACTGCACCGTATTGAGGGGAGGATGGATGGGGCCATGTATCGCGAGATCTTGGCCAACAATATCCTTCCCTCAATAAGAGCATTGAAGATGGGGCGTGGCTGGGTCTTCCAGCATGACAACGACCCGAAACACACAGCCAGGGCAACTAAGGAGTGGCTCCGTACGAAGCATCTCAAGGTCCTGGAGTGGCCTAGCCAGTCTCCAGACCTGAACCCAATAGAAAATCTTTGGAGGGAGCTGAAAGTCTGTGTTGCGCAGCGACAGCCCCGAAACCTGAAGGATCTGGTGAAGATCTGTATGGAGGAGTGGGCCAAAATCCCTGCTGCAGTGTGTGCAAACCTGGTTAAGAACTACAGGAAACGTCTGATCTCTGTAATTGCAAACAAAGGTTTCTGTACCAAATATTAAGTTCTGTTTTTCTGATGTATCAAATACTTATTTCATGCAATAAAATGCAAATTAATTACTTAAAAATCATACAATGTGATTTTCAGGATTTTTGTTTTCGATTCCGTCTTCCACAGTTGAAGTGTACCTATGATAAAAATTACAGACCTTGACGTGCTTTGTAAGTGGGAAAACCTGCAAAATCGGCAGTGTATCAAATACTTGTTCTCCCCACTGTATATGCGAACCCGATAAACGGGTTTTCAGAGTTCCCGAGATGATTATTCAATAAACATCTTCTCGGACAAGTTTGTGTCTTGTCCGTCACTTCGTCCGTCTCAAGCAGGAGCGCTGCTCCTTCAAGGGTGTATATTTGTAAGGCAAGCATTCTGAAACAAAATGTTTGTTCGTAAGTTATAATCAGGTCTATATGTGCATGTCTTACAGAATGGTAAAAATGGTTCCACAGTTACTATACGGACACACTGACCTGACTTTCAAATTCCTGGCCAAACTATCTCTACAAAGTTCTATATTTGGAAACGGCCGTCACAGCCCCTGCCACTGACTATTTGTTCAAGGCAGAGACTGAAGCATGGGCTGCCAGCTTATCTTGTTTGAAATGACGGTCAGTTCCTTGTATTGGTGAAGTGCACTGCTGACGATGCGTAAATGCCATTTTTAAATATTAGAAGTTATCAGGAGTTTAGGTGTAGCCACAATATGTGAGATTGCATTGTGTATATATCAGACCATGGGGCTCAGGAAAAAAATTACGTTTTCTACAATCATGGAAAAGTCGGATGGACAGAGGGTAAAGAGGCAATGCACGAATAATGGGGCAAGAGGACAGCAGGTGGAAGTATAACAAGAAAGGGAAAGGTCAAACAAGAAAGCAAAGATGAAGGGAGGAAACATATTCACTTTCCGAGGAAGATTCGATTTGATTTGATGCGCCATTCTCTTTACAGAGCATGGGCGCTGCCGAAGCAGTTCCTTGGCAAGGATCATATGGGTGGTTTGCCATTGCCTTCCCAGCGTTGTTTGTCCATGCTCTATCCTTTTAAATGCTGTGTGTGAAGCAAGGAAGCAGCAAGTACCATAAAAAAAAATTATATATATATATACACACATATGGGAGGGGCTATAATTGCAAGGCAAGGATTCTCAAACAAAATGTTTGTTCGGAAGTTATAATCAGGTCTATATATCCATGTCTTACAGAATGGTAAAAAATGGTTCCACAGTTACTATAAATACATATATATATATATATATATATATATATGGTATGATTCAGTCAGGGTTTGAACCATCAACCTTTGAACCATCAACCTTCAGGACTCAGAGCAGACACCCTCATAACTAGAACATCACTCGTTAGAGTGCATACCTTCACCAGAAGGATCTGAAGCAAAATCTAATCGGCTTGTTCTTGTAACCAAACCAACTCATCCACCAAGTTTAGTCAAAACTCGTCCTTAACTTTTTTTAAAATATCATGTCATATATCGGTTTTCACCGGATCTCTCAATGGTGAAGAATCACTTGAGAATTAAATAATTCTCGTATCCGAATCCATAATCAGATCTTCACCAAAATCGAATCGATTCGTTCTCGTCACACAGCCAACCTCTCCACCAAGTTTCGTCCAGATCCGTCCACAACTCTTTGAGATATCCTGCTACATACAGTCACGTGAAAAAGTAAGTACACCCCATGTAAAGTTTTGACTTTTTCAACATATTTCAACATACAGCTATTTGATCTTCATTTCAACAATATTGATAGATAAAGGTGATATAATATAACAAATATCATGAAACATTTACATTTTGTAGTCCATTGTATAATTTAAATAATCATAAATGCAAATTTCGCATGTGGAAAAAGTAAATACACCCCTCCATTGATCACTACTTCAAATACCTAAAATTAGAATCAGGTGCACCAGCTCAGGTGCAAATGATTAGAACATCGTTAGAGAGGATCTTGGAGGAACCTGTCTTATTTAAACCTCAGACATTTACTTTGGTTTGCTCTTTGTTGTTGAAGTGTGCGGCGTCACCATGCCTATATCAAAAGAGCTCTGAGGCCTTCAGAAAGAAGGTTATCGAGGCCTACGAGTCTGGGAAGGGATTTAAAAAGATCTCCAAAAAATTTGAAATCAATCATTCGACTGTCCGGAAGATCATCTACAAGTGGAGAAGATTCCAAACAACTGCCAACTTGTTCAGGCCAGGCCGCCCCAGCAAGTTCATCCGGAGAGTAGACCGCAAGATGCTGAAAGAGGTCTCTAAGAAACCCAGAATGTCATCACCGGACCTACAGGAAGCTTTTGCCAATGTTGATGTCAAAGTGCACAAGTCTACCATTAGAAAGAGGCTGCCCAAATTTGATCTACATGGGAGGTGTGCCAGGAGGAAACCTTTGCTGTCCAGAAAGAACATCAGGGCAAGACTAAAGTTTGCCAATGAACACCTAGGCAAAGACCAGCACTTCTGGAACAATGTGCTCTGGACAGATGAGTCAAAGGTAGAGCTATTTGGCCACAGTACCAGAAGACATGTTTGGCGAAAACCAAAGACAGCATTTGACCACAAGAACCTGATACGAACTGTAAAGCATGGTGGTGGAAATATTATGGTTTGGGGCAGCTTTGCTGCGTCATGGCCTGGGCAGCTCACCATCATATAATCCACTATGAATTCTTCATTGTACCAGAGGGTGCTTGAGGATAATGTGAGGCCATCTGTTGGAAAGTTGAAGCTCAACCGAGGATGGACCTTGCAACATGACAATGACCCTCAACATACCAGTAAATCCACCAAGGAATGGCTGAAAAGAAAGAAATGGAGGGTTCTGGAATGGCCAAGTCAAAGCCTGGATCTAAATCCCATCGAGATATTGTGGGGGTATTTGAAACGAGCTGTGCATGCAAGAAACCCCTCAAACATCGCACAGCTGAAAGAATTCTGCATGGAGGAGTGGGCAAAAATTTCTCCCAGTCGATGTCAGAGACTCGTAGACAGTTATAAGAAACGCCTACTTGAGGTTGTTTCTGCCAAAGGGGGCAATACCACCTATTTGAGCCAAGGGTGTACTTACTTTTTCCACATGCGAAATTTGCATTTATGTTTTATTTAAATTATACAATGGACTACAAAATGTAAATGCTTCATGATATTTCTTCTATTATATCACCTTTATCTATCAATAATGTTGAAATGAAGATCAAATAGCTGTATGTTGAAATATGTTGAAAAAGTCAAAACTTTACATGGGGTGTACTTACTTTTTCACGTGACTGTATCGTTTTGGCCCTATCTCCCAATGGTGAAGAATCGGTTTAAAATTTCTACTCGCCGGATGCGAATCTGGATCTTCACCAAAATCTAATAATTTCGTCCCTGACATATACACTACCCCTCTGCCAAATTTTGTTCGAATCTGTCAAAAACGTTTTGAGATATCTTGTTCACAGACAGACAAACAGACAGACAGGGGTGAAAACATAACCTACATCCACCTTCTGTGGCTCAGGTAATTATACCATTGACTCAGGTTTGCAAGTAAGATGGATGAGTTAATGGGAGTACAAAAGAAAAGTAATAATGGAGGAAGACTTATGATGGTGGAAGACTGCCAACCTTAAGCATTTGAGTGATGAGTGAGTTTAAACTAACTTAGATGTGTATGGTTCCACAAGTGGGGAAAAGAGGGACAAAGGAGTAGAGATGAGCAGTCGAGGTGGATTTGAGAAGCTGAACTGACTCAGATCGGTGGTTAGGTGGGTCCACAAATGTGGGGAGAGCGGGTGGGAGGGGATGAGGATATAGACAAAGAGCTGAGTAGTCAAGATGGATTGTGGAAGTTTTACAAAGGAATAGTTGCTGGAACAGCATCCCGGAGGCATTGGGGAAGATCAAAGAATGAAAGAGCAGAGTGAGATTCACCGGACAATGAACTCTGCAGAATTTCCATGTGACAATGTGAAATCATTTCTTAACTTGATGGTATTGATAGAATACTGACCCTGTGCAATCTTGAGAAGGACTTGGTATGAGCCAACTCCTCTTGTTCTTTAAGGGGTTTTTTCTTTGATCCAATATGGCTACCAGACCACGTGACCGATGACGTCATCTTCATCAAATTAAATTTCCCATGAGCAGTTGATCAATTACTTCAAGTTCCGCATTGGTCGGTTAAGCGGTTTTACTGTTTCAGAGAAGAAGGTTTACAAAAACTTTTGCTTAGATCCAACATGGCTGCCAGACCACGTGACCGAAGACATCATACTTTTACATTTTCCAATATAATTGTTGCATAGATCACGCTGAAGAAATTTCAAACTGATCGGATTATGACGTCATAATTAAGGCACCAATGGCGTCATCTTTAACAACACTGTAACGTCATAATTATCATTTAAAAATTCTACAGGAGGATGGTGAAAATTTCGTGTCCTTTGGACCAACAATTGCAGAGGAAAAAAATATTTCATAATGATCAGATCAGGCATTGTACTTGTCAAATTATGACGTAATAATGAAGGCACCGATGACATCATCATTAATATATCTTATTCCCCATCGGGTGTACTTAACAAAGAGCCATGTTTAGATTTTCTCCATTGAGAGGTTTTGGAAATAAGGAGGTGCAATTATTTTCCAAAATTCCGGTCATACCACATGACATATGATGTCATAATTATCAGTAAAAATTCTACATGAGTAGGTGCATACTATGGTGAAAATTTCGTGTCAATCGGATCAACGCTTGCCGAGAAAATGAATTTTAAAAATGCAGACACGCACGACTTACGTACAACATACGTATATGCACGTATGCAACCGATCGCTTAACCCCGATTTTCGCTTCGCTTCGCACAAGGTAAAAACAGGTCCTTGTGTTAGAGAATTCCAACTTCATAATGAATGCTCCCACGCAGGGCTCGAACCACAGAGCAGCCATCCACCTCAGAGGGGCTAATTTCAAAGGGAAGACATACCCCCACTCAGCGCATGGCGGTTGCATTACTAAACCAAAATGGAGGCAATATCCCACAACTTTTCCATGCAGGTCCAAAATTACCCGAACGAAGGACACGGATGAAAAACAACACATTTTTAAAAATCACATCAACCCCTTATTACGTTTACCCTCTATTCAATGGCTGGTACAGTTCCGATGCTTAAGTCATTGAAAGCTCGTCATGCAATAGTCCGTTTCACAATGGGCATAAATGATTGTCTTCATGGAATTTCAAAGTGGTACTCAGCTGGAGCAGCAGCAGATAAAGTGGCACAAATCGAGCACTAAACAGTGTGCGGAGAGGAAAATAATCTTGGCGGTGTATGATAAGATTGTGACCACAGCTGGTGATGGTCCTGACCAATTGGCAAGCCCCATCTGCCAAAAGCCATTTATACGTGCTGCAGGCACTTTGGACTTTTATAGATAGGTGCATGACTGCATGTCCTAAATTCCAAATGTATTTGCCATTGTATTTTCTGAATATTATGACTGCTCGGTGAGACACACAACAAGCTTCTCCACGGTACAATTCTTGGAAATGCAAGTTTTGGCCTATGTAACTGGTCATACATTCCCAGAATCCCTAAATACTCTCAATTGACATAAAGGACTCCTGGAATCGTTTCAAGAGCTTCTAGATGTACATGTATGTCATAAAACATTCACATCACATATTACACACACGCACGCATTCATGCACTGAACTTATTCAAAACCCTGGAATGCTCAACAGTTTTCCAATTAAGCCTGAAATTTAAGTTATATTGTCTTAAAAAGCCCACAGCAAGTGTGTCGACTCTCAGGAGAGTAAGAAAACAACATCTGTCTCACATCAAGAATGAACTTTCAAACTCGTCTTCCTCCTCTAAATCCTGGCGGAGCCTTGTTAAGTCTGTCTCTGGTGTATGCTCCCCTTCAATCCCTCCGCTGTCTTTAAATGGTGCCACAGCCGACTCCACTCATGAGGTCAAATGCGTCAATTCTTTGTTTCCTTTCAAATCTTGTGCCCCAACCCCTCACTCTCTGTAACCACCCTACCCAGTGATACTCAACTGATCCTGGACTCTGTGACTTTTGCACCTGAGAATGTGGAGACGGTTCTTTCAAATCTCGGCTTTGAGTCTGCAATTTGACCGGACAGCATCAGCTCACGTGTCATAAAAAAGCTGCTGTGCTGCTCTTGCTCTTCCTATCCCTGCCATTTTGTGACGTAGACCTTCAAGATTATTGGAAGCTCCCACGATGAATTTACAGGCCTATCACTTTGCCATTGCAGACAGGTCGGTCGTTTCTATGTCTTCTACCTCCTCCTTTCTGATCTTGTACCCTCTGCTCTTTACGTGAAACCCCCAGGTTTTTCCAGGGCAGACACAGTCTGCCATCAACCACATTGTGGTGAAACTCCCAAAATGCAGGATCACTGCTCATCTCCACTCATTTGTTCCTCTTTTTCCCCACCTGTGGAACCAACTTCTACTTTCTCTTCAATTTCACTCTTCCCTCCAGGTCTTCAAGACAGCTGTTTACTGCCATCTCAGATCGTCCCCAATCCGAACCGTGATCTTTTCTGCCCTCGCTAACCGCCTTCCTCACCCTACCCAAATTTCCAATTTCCCCTCTTGAGAGTTTCGTCTGTATCCATCTTGACCACCCTATGATTCCTCTCCTGCCTCTCATTCCTCCCCACACACCCATTGCTTGTCCAAGTCTGCCTCTATCTTGGCCTTCAACTCTGCTGTTGGTGTACCCCTCCCCCCCACCCCCCTCTCCCTACTGTTCCTTTTGCCTGTTGTATCCTGATCCATCCATTGCACTAATACTAGCTCTTCCACGAGCCTCGACCATGGATACAAAACAAAAATGCTACTAATTTAAATACTATGTCTTCCCATTAAATCCTCCCAGCTCTCTCTGTGCTCTGTCCCCCAAATATTCCTACAGGTCG
This sequence comes from Myxine glutinosa, assembly GCF_964187855.1. Taxonomy (NCBI): domain Eukaryota; kingdom Metazoa; phylum Chordata; class Myxini; order Myxiniformes; family Myxinidae; genus Myxine; species Myxine glutinosa. Next base: position 135,395,068 of record NC_136261.1, read on the forward strand.
CACAAGAACTGCCAGCAACCCTCTGATGGTTAAACTGCCGAAATCTCGGCTCTCTGCTCACCTTCACTCTTTCATTCCTCTTTTCTCCCGCCTCTGGAACAAACTCCCTCACTCCCTTCAATCCCACTCCTCCCTCCAGGTCTTTAAAACAGCTGTTCACCACCATCTCTTATCTTCCCCCATCCAAAACCTTGATCTTGAAGGAGCTGGGGCTCCCACGTCGATCGGAAGAATGGACGCGACAAAAAGCTGGAATTCATCCGAGTTGCTTTAATCAAACCAAACACTCAGGCACTCTGAAAAGCCCGTTTATCGGGCAGCAATATATATACATATTATCCCGGAGCGTTTGCCCAGGAAAGGCGAGAGGGGGCGTGGCCCAGCGTCCTGGCTGCGGCCTGGCAAGTTGAGGGCGAGCCTGCCCGGGCGTCCTGGACGAGCCCGGCATGGTGATCGCTCCGCGTCCTTGATAGGTGCAAGGCGATTGTGAAAACCCAGCGGTAGCCGCTACACACGTCCCCACAGAATCGACTTGCACCGGCAGGGTCAATTTGAGGGGGGTCCTGATGACCCGGCCGAAGCGACCCCTGGCGGGTCGTGGGAGGGGGTCCGGTGTGGTGGTGGGCGGTCGAGTGGGGGGCACCGTGGACGGGGGGCGGCCTCGCCACGGCGGAAGGGCCACCCGTGGTGGGTGGTCGACGTCCACGTGCGCCGGCTTGAGGCGGTCCACCGCAATCCGGTCCGACCTGCCGCCGATGTCGATGACGAACGACTTGTCGTCCCGTCGCAGCACCCGGAAGGGCTCGTCGTACGGCGGCCGGAGTGGCCCCGGATGTGCGTCGTGACGCACAAAAACATACTCCGCTGTGCGAAGTGCTGGGGGGACGTAGGACTGGGGGTCACCGTGGTGGAATGTTGGCACGGGGGCAAACCGTCGGGCGGCCTCCTGGAGGTCCGAGCGCTGGTGAGCTGCGGACCAGGGACTGGTAGCATCGGGCACGAATTCGCCCGGGACGCGTAGCGCCTGGCCATAGACAAGCTCGGCGGTGGATGCCTGGAGGTCCTCCTTGGGGGCGGTGCGGAGGCCCAAAAGGACCCACGGCAGCCGGTCGGCCCAACTGCCGTCTTGAAGGCCGGCCATGAGCGCGGCCTTCATGGAGCGGTGGAATCGCTCGCACAACCCGTTTGCTTGGGGGTGGTAGGCCGTAGTATGGTGGAGCTTGACCCCCAGGTTGTGGGCGACCGCGCCCCACAGCTCGGAGGTGAACTGTGGTCCGCGGTCTGACGAGATGTCCGCCGGTGCGCCGAAGCGGGCGACCCAGGTGGCGATGAAAGCCTGCGCCACGTCGGCGGTGGTGGTGGAGACGAGGGGAACGGCCTCCGGCCACCTGGTGGCCCTGTCCACCATGGTGAGCAGGTGTGTGAACCCCCGTGACGGGGGGAGGGGGCCCACCAGATCCACGTTGACGTGGTCGAAACGTCGTTCGGGCACGGTGAAAGGTGCCAGCGGGGCCTGGGTGTGTCGGTGGACCTTGGCCCGTTGGCAGGCCGTGCAGGTGCTGGTCCAATCGCGGACGTCCCGACGAAGGCCGTGCCAGACGAATCGCGCTGACACCAGCTTCTGGGAAGCTTTCCGGCCCGGGTGGGAAAGGCCGTGGAGGGAGGCGAAGATGCGGCGTTGCCAGGTGACGGGCACGATGGGGCGAGGCTGGCCTTGGGAGACGTCGCAGAGCAGGACAGTGTCCGCGAAGGGGATGTCGGCCAGGCGGAGGCCCGTGTCCGCCGCCCGGGGGGCTTGCACCGTGGTGTCGGTGGTTTGGTCCGCCGCCATAAGCGCAAAGTCCACGCCCAGGTGGACCGCGTTCGCGCTGGCCCGGGAAAGACAGTCGGCCACGGCGTTGTTTTTGCCGGCGACGTGCCGGATGTCCGTGGTAAACTCCGACACGGCGGAGAGGTGGCGCTGTTGGCGGGCCGACCACGGCTCCGTGACCTTGGCCATGGCGTAAACCAACGGCTTGTGGTCGACGAACGCCGTGAAAGGTCGGCCCTCCAGGAGGTGGCGGAAATGGCGGACGGCCAGGTGTAGACCGAGGAGCTCCCGGTCAAACGTGCTGTATTTGAGCTCGTTCGGCCGAAGCTGCCGGCTGAAAAAAGCGAGTGGCTGCCAAACCCCGTTCACCCATTGCTCATGTACGGCGCCCACCGCGTAGTCGGAGGCATCCGTGGTGAGGGCGATGGGAGCGTTGAGCACCGGGTGAGCGAGCAGTGTTGCGTCGGTGAGGGCCCGCTTTGAGCTTTGTAAGGCCGCATCCATTGCTGCGGACCAGGCGATGTCGTGCTTGGCCGGCTTGCCCCGGAGGGCTTCGTAGAGGGGCCGCATGAGTTGAGCAGCGCGGGGCACGAAGCGGTGATAAAAATTCACCATTCCCAGGAATTCCTGCAGGGCCTTTATGGTGCGGGGACGCGGGAACGTGGTGATGGCCTCGACCTTGGTTGGCAGCGGCACGGCCCCGTTCTTGGTGATGTGGTGGCCCAAAAAATCAACGGCCGTCGTGCCGAAGTGGCATTTGGCCGGGTTGACGATGAGGCCGTGCTCGCTGAGGCGCCCGAACAGTGTTCGGAGGTGGAGGAGGTGCTCGGCCCGGGACGTGCTGGCGACGAGGATGTCGTCCAGGTAAACGAAAAGGAACGGCAGGTCACGCAGCACGCCGTCCATCAAGCGCTGGAACGCCTGAGCCGCGTTCTTGAGACCAAACGGCATCCGCAAGAATTCGAATAAGCCGAACGGCGTGATGACTGCCGTTTTAGGGACGTCGGCCGCCCTGACAGGTACTTGGTGATATCCCCGTATGAGATCAATTTTCGAAAAAATGACCCGTCCCGCCAGACGGGCGGAGAAGTCTTGGACATGCGGGATCGGGTACCTGTCGGGGGTGGTAGCGTCATTGAGACGGCGGTAGTCGCCACACGGGCGCCATCCACCCCCCGGCTTTGGCACGATGTGCAGTGGCGAGGCCCACGCGCTATCGGAGTGCCGCACGATGCCGAGGTGCTCCAACGCGTCGAATTCGGCCTTCGCCACGGCGAGCTTGGCTGGGTCGAGGCGGCGGGCCCTGGCGTAGACCGGCGGGCCCGTGGTTGGTATGTGGTGCTCGATCCCATGCCGTACTGCGACGGCCGAAAACGTCGGCCGCGTGAGGGCCGGGAACTCCGTGAGCAGGCGAGCAAACTCGTTCGCCGCTGGGACGGCGCATGCCAGCTCGGTCGGCGCGGAGCTGCTCAATGTGCATACCAGGGAGCTGAAGGTTTCGGCGTTGATTAAACGACGCCGTTGGACGTCCACCAGCAGTCCGTGTGCGCAGAGGAAGTCGGCACCTAGCAGAGCCATGGGCACGTTTGCGGTTACAAACGTCCAAGCAAAGCGTTGGCCGCCGAAGCAGAGGGTGACGTTGCGCGGGCCGAAGGTGCGGATGGTCGATCCGTTGGCCGCAACCAAGGAGGGGCCGCAAACCGCGGATTGCCTGTCCTGGTCAGAGGCGGGTATGACGCTCAGTTGGGCGCCGGTGTCGCACAGGAAGCGCCGTCCGGACGCTTTATCCGTGATGAACAGTAAGTTGCCCGTGCGGCCGGCGCTCATGGCTGGTAATGAATGCCGGCCCGGCCGTTTCCCGGCCTGCCGAAGGTGCACGGGGGTCGGCATGTCCGGGCCTTCTGTCCGAACCTGGCATGATAGTAACACCATGCTTGGTCAGGTGGAGGCCCCGGCCGTCGTGCTGGAGGTGGTCGGCTCGGTGTAGCGGCCGCCAATTGCGTCGGCAGTTCGGTCGTCGACCGTGCCGGGTGCTCGGGCGCCATGGGTGTTGCGTCGGACGGTGGTGGGTCCCATGTCGCCGCTGCGATGCGCTGTCCTGCGGCGGAGATCTTGTCGGCTTCTCTGGCAAGGGCCCGGGGATCTGTGATTGTCGTGCTTGCCAGGGCGAGGCGTACCGGGTTAGGCAGCTGACGGAGGAACAGCTCCCGGAACAGGAATGCCGGAGAGTGCTCGCCGAGCAGTGAAAGCATGTAGTCCATTCGCTCGGAAGGGCGCGTGTCGCCGAGCTCGGGCAGGTCGAGCAGGCGCTGTGCGCGTTCCGCCGATGGGAGGGCGAAAGCGTCGAGGAGAAGCTTCTTAATCGCGCCGTATTTGTCAGCGGCTGGCGGGCTCTCGAGGAGGCTCAGGGCGCGGGCCGCGGTGGCCGAACCGAGCGCTGCTACCACATGGTGGAAGCGGGTGTCGTCGGCCGTGATGCCTCGCAGGGCGAACAGGGAATCCGCCTGTGCGAACCAAACCGCCGCGTGAGCCTCCCAGAAGGTAGGCAGTTTAAGGGCGACTGCCGTGTCCATGTCGGTAGGTCACCAATGAAGGAGCTGGGGCTCCCACGTCGATCGGAAGAATGGACGCGACAAAAAGCTGGAATTCATCCGAGTTGCTTTAATCAAACCAAACACTCAGGCACTCTGAAAAGCCCGTTTATCGGGCAGCAATATATATACATATTATCCCGGAGCGTTTGCCCAGGAAAGGCGAGAGGGGGCGTGGCCCAGCGTCCTGGCTGCGGCCTGGCAAGTTGAGGGCGAGCCTGCCCGGGCATGCCCGGGCATGCCCGGGCGTCCCGACCGAGGCCTGGCAAGTTGAGCGCGGGCCTGCCCGGGCGTCCTGGACGAGCCCGGCATGGTGATCGCTCCGCGTCCTTGATAGGTGCAAGGCGATTGTGAAAACCCAGCGGTAGCCGCTACAATCTTTTCTACCCCCGCTAATTCACCCCAGATCCACCTTGTTTGAAATTCCAACTTCTTTCCTGGAAGGCCTGGCAGTGTCCATATGTTTTATACCTCTCCCACCGCCCCCTTCCCTTGCGCCCCCCCCCCCCAAAGCCCTCGCCCTCTCAGATCTCTCGATGTCACCATGTCTCTCGGTCCCTGCTCTCAAATGTTGTGTTTGTGTCCTTCCCCCTCTCTCCCCATCTTGTCTACCGCTCCCGATGTTATGTTTTATGTGTCGGTTTGTCTTTCTGTGTGATTAATGTTCGCTCTTTCACGAGCCTCGATATTGTATACAAAAAAAAAAAAAAAAAAAAAAAGGCCTTTGAACATTACAGTTGTACACTTTAACCTGGACTTGATAGTGTAGTTTAATCCTGATTGTTTCCTCAATACACAGTTACAACTTTGCTACAGCCCTAAACTGATTTTTATAAATGCACAAATGATCGAATAAGTAATCCAAGTAATCCATTATTTTATTCATTTGTATTATTTTAATGGATTACCCAAGAACAAATTTAATCAGTAACCTGTAACAGATCGACAAAGAAAGGTAACCCTCCAAACAATGAACAAATAAATGCATATAGTTGGCAAGAAATCAAACTTTTACAAAGAAAGGTAAGGAGATGTGATATGGTGTGCCAAAATATTGAAGATTCCATTTTTTGGAGTAAGATATAAATCAAAGGGTAAGGGCGTAAGGACAGGATTGACAGATTGAGTTGTCCATTGGTACTCATTCACAAAAGGTGTAGATGGCGAGTTATAAAATAACAAGAATGACCGCGCTGTAGTCGCAACCTGCAAAAAATTCTGGTAACGGACTGATTGGGAAACGCGCATTTAAAGCACTCTTAAAGGATGAGCAGCGAGATTGGGAAACACATTTAATGCGCTATTAAACAAGACTGAAAGTCTAACAGTGGCGTAGCTGGGCTTGTAATATATTATAAACCACAAACACACATGATTAGCTTTTTAAACAGTCGCTAATGCTGTACATAACATTAAACAAATACATTTGGAGGAATCCCGACACCCGTGAGGTAAGTTTCACTTGCAGAACTGAGGGAAGATCTACTGTAATCTAGATTATACCCCACAAGGGTTGGGTACGTACCGTTTTGTTGGAAGAGAAGTAACGCTGATGCTTTCGATATTTGATGGTCATTTTAACAATCGGTTTGTTTATGTTTCACACTGAATGAAAAACGTAAAGGTAGAGCATGGCGATTGTGGTATACGACAGGTTCGATGATATGTTCGGCATGAACGGCATATAAATCAAAATGGCGGTGCGTGGAGAGTTAGCCGTTGTACGCCGTAATGACATCAGACGTAATCTCATCACCCTGTCATGTGACTAGATCCTCAGCTCTGATTGGTATACATACATACATACATACATACATACATACATACATACATACGGAGAAACACAGTTCTAGACGGCTTTGCCCGATGGGCTACGCGATAAAAATTAACTCGGCACCTCTCATCTACAGTCACGTGAAAAAGTAAGTACACCCTTGGCACAAAAAAATAATAATCAAGAAATAGGGACAGTTTGGAGAAACTTTTTATCCCATTTTTTTTTTCATTGGCACCGTGGTTTATATTATGGGTGCATATTATGTGCATCCATCTGAGCTATCAATTTAGCAATAAGTTGGAAACTCAGGATTGTTTCATGATTATTATTTTTTTGTATTAGTGACTGTCCCTATTCACCCATAAAACCGGGTGAATAGGGACAGCCATAAAAATCCTATTTATTCCTATTTAACCCATATATGGGGTTAATAGGGACTACAAGTTGCTTTAAAAAAAAACAAGAGAACACTTTCAACCCAAATATCAACAAATCAGTATGGTTATCAATTTTCAGCGAAAAAGGTTTCCGAACTTTTTTTTCAGTTTGTGTCCCGAGTCACCTTGCTGTCCCTATTCACCCCATTTCACGGTAACATAACGCTTGCTGACTGTGCTTTCTGACGTGCCATACGTTTTTATGGGCTTGATTGAACTTTACTATTATTCAACATATGATTATATTTTTCAAGGTTCCTCATCGTGAGCAACACTCGACCCAAACAAAGCCTATGGTTTTAGTAAATTGTGTAACGTAACATTTAAATATGTAACATAACGTAATGCTTGATTATCGCGTGTTTTGATGTAATGTGCATTCAGATCAGCTTTGATTAAACCTTACTATTATTCGATGTATGATTCCATTTTTCATGGTCCCTCATTGTGAGTAACATTTGACGCAAAAAGGCCAATGGAAATCTGATGCAACAAACCCAGGTATTGTATAATTAGCAGAGGCATATAGGCCTAATGTTTCCCGCCCACCAGAAAACCAAGATGACGGACATATTATTTTGTCTCGTTGCTATGGTGGGTGGAGTCAAGCGACAGATGTGGGTGTGGTCCGGCAGTGTCCGACCAATGGGTGCACATTTCAAAAATCGACCCCCAGCAATAACTCCAACAATACCGCAACGCAAAGCCCTTGCAGACCTGCAACATGTCGCAGGTAAAATAAATAGCACCGCAAAGTGGGCGTAACCCCTCAGCCCATGCATGGTGGAAACCAATTTCAAGATGGCTGCCGTGGCGGCCATATTGAAAATCGCAGCGCGCTCATTTTCGAAAGGAAACTTCCTCTACTCAACCCCAACACACACTGCAAAAGGATTTAATCGGACAAGCCGTTCTGCTCGAAATTGACGGAAACCAATTTCAAAATGCCTGCCGTGGCGGCCATATTGAAAATCGCAGCGCGCCAATTTTTCAAAGGCCCCTTCTTCTACTCAACCCCAACACACACTGCAAAAATGGATTTAATCGGACAAGCCGTTCTGCTCGAAATTGACGGAAACCAATTTCAAGATGCCTGCCGTGGCGGCCATATTGAAAATCGCAGCGCGCCAATTTTTCAAAGGCCCCTTCTTCTACTCAACCCCAACACACACTGCAAAAAATGGATTTAATCGGACAAGCCGTTCTGCTCGAAATTGACGGAAACCAATTTCAAGATGGCTACCGTGGCGGCCATATTGAAAATCGCAGCGCGCCCATTTTCGAAAGGAACCTTCCTCGACCCAACCCCAATACACTGCAAAAATGAATTTAATCCGACAACTCATTCTGCTCGAAATTGACGGAAACCAATTTCAAGATGGCTGCCGTGGCGGCCACATTGAAAATCGCAGCGCGCCCATTTTCGAAAGCAACCTTCCTCTACTCAACCCCAACACGCACTGCAAACATGGATTTAATCGGACAAGCCGTTCTGCTCGAAATTGACGGAAACCAAAATTTGATGGACACCCGGATGGCTGCCGTGGCGGCCATATTGAAAATAGCAGCGCGCCCATTTTCGAAAGGAACCTTCCTCTACTCAACCCCAACATACACTGCAAAAACGGATTTAATCGGACAAGCCGTTCTGCTTGAAATTGACGGAAACCAAAAGTTGACGGACGCAAGGATGGCTGCCTGGCGGCCATATTAAAAATCGCAGCGCGCCCATTTTCAAAAGGAACCTTCCTCTACTCAACCCCAACACACACTGCAAAAATGGATTTAATCGGACCAGCCGTTCTGCTCGAAATTGACGGAAACCAAAAGTTGACGGATGCCCGGTCGCCCGGACGACGTCCGTGACGACAATACCCCTTAGCCCAATTTGGGCTGAGGGGTGAAAAATACAGAATGTATTACATATAAAAAATCGTTTCATTGCCAATGGACAGGACAACTCAGCACAATCACAAACCCTCATGCGCACTCCCATTCCGATTTCCTTTCTCAAGGCCTATGGAAAGCCCTTGATGGAAATTTCTCCAATTTTATATTGAATGTTTTTTCATAACACCTCAGGTATGCAAACTGTGTTGTAAACAAAAATAAAGAAAAATGCATTTCAAAAGTCCCATGGGAGTCAATCAGACAATGAATCATTGACCTTAATAAAGTGTGCACCATAACCGAAATGGCAGCTTCTCCTTCTCTCTCCTTCTCTCTCCTTCTCTCTCCTTCTCTCTCCTTCTCTCTCCTTCCCTCTCTCTCCTTCTCTCTCTCCTCTCTCTCTCCTTCCCTCTCTCTCCTCCTCTCTCTCTCTCTCCTTCCCTCTCTCTCCTTCTCTCTCTCCTTCTCTCTCTCCTTCTCTCTCCTTCTCTCTCTCCTTCTCTCTCTCCTTCTCTCTCTCCTTCTCTCTTCCCTTCTCTCTCTCTCTCTCTGTCTCTCTCCCTCCCTCCATATTGAAATGGAGGCAAGGGCAGGCAAGAGAAAGGGCAGGCAAGGCATGGGCAGGCAGTGCCATCTGGCAAGGGCAGGCAAGAGAAAAAGTAAAAAAGAGGAGAAGAACGAATCATGAATATGAATGAAGATGAAACAAAAAACGTTTGAAAGAGAAAGGAAAAGGGTAATTTTATCAAATCTTGTACAAAATCAAACACTTTACAGATGGTTAATTGCAATGATAAATGGGAATGACCTTCAAATTAAACCCTTCTTATCAAAATGGAGGGAAATAATGGTTTCCAGAATACACTACAGTGAGCGATTACATCCTGCAATATACTTTCGCTAATAAATTGATATCAAGGTGTTTGTGTGCGTGTTGATATTAAGGGGAGTGTGCTTTCATATTAAGGTCTGTGTGTGTGTGTGTGTGTATGTGTGTGTGTGTGTGTGTGTGTGTGTGTGTGTGTGTGTGTGTGTGTGTGTGTGTGTAGATATTAAGGTGTGTGTGTGTGTAGATATTAAGGTGTGTGTGTGTGTGTGTGTGTGTGGATATTATCGTGTGTGTGTGTGTGTGTGTGTAGATATTAAGGTGTGTGTGTGTGTGTGTGTTGATATTATGGTGTGTGTGTGTGTGTGTGTGTGTGTGTGTGTGTGTGTGTGTGTGTGTGTGTGTGTAGATATTAAGGTGTATGTGTGTTGATATTAAGGTGTATGTGTGTTGATATTAAGGTGTGTGTGTGTGTGTGTGTGTGTGTGTGTGTGTGTGTGTGTAGATATTAAGGTGTATGTGTGTTGATATTAAGGTGTATGTGTGTTGATATTAAGGTGTGTGTGTGTGTGTGTGTGTGTGTGTGTGTGTGTGTGTGTGTGTGTGTGTGTGTGTGTGTGTGTGTGTGTGTGTGTGTAGATATTAAGGTGTATGTGTGTTGATATTAAGGTGTATGTGTGTTGATATTAAGGTGTGTGTGTGTTGATATTAAGGTGTGTGTGTGTGTTGATATTGCTACGGTTTTCAGAACCGGCACTTGTAAATAATAATCCATTATAAATAATTCCCTGTAAATATTCCCATCTTCAAAAGGTTAAAGGTCGCACCCTAATTAGTCCATATACAACACGTAGGGCACCATAGGAACTTCTCTAGTTATTTCATTAGTATGTGTTTCAGGTAAGGCTCTGTTTCCAATAGTTTGACTCTGCGTTGCATTAATTACATAAGATAGGTCCTTCAATCCCGTGCATTTTGATCTCTCTCTCTCCAAGCTACTCCATCATGCGCAGCTACAGGCGGGGTTTGACTCTCTCTCTCCAAGCTACTCCATCATGCACACCTACAGGCGGGGGTTGTCTCTCTCTTGCTATTACGCGCCGTAGCGCTTGCTTGCTAGCAGCGTATGCTGCATCAAACACCATTGCGCATGCGGTCAGGCTGGCGAAGAAGGGCGGAGCGCAGGGAGGAGGCGTGCCCCCCCCCCCGTCGACTCATCATCAAAGGTGGAGCCAGCGAGCCCTCGCCGACCAACCAGGGCTGAGGTAAGCTCGCTAGTGGGCGTAGCCCTATATGAAGGCGGCTTGATTTCAACGCGCAAGATATAAGGGCGAGCGCGAAGCCCTATTACGGACTGCGCAGGGGAGGGTTGATTGTCACGTTACTGAGAGAATGGCGCCGAGGAGCCATCAATTGCATCGGACTGCGCCGGGGACCTCCGTTGAACTTCGGCAATTCGTGCATGTTGAGAAAGAGAAAGAGAAAGCCAAATACCCTCCCCAATATATGAACCCCGATAAGTAAGGTCCGCTCGCGTGCAACAATATACGAGCAGCGCTACCTGCTGGGTTTCGCCGCAGAGGTGGAGCGTGGATCGGAGCCGGAGCCCACGCCGTACTTCTGCTTGGACCTTCCCTCCCTGCCACCATTACTCCTTCCGTGTAAGTCTGTTTGTGTTGTCCTGGGCGTGCTAATTAAGACTGTTTAAGATTGCCCTGTGTCTGCTTCTTCCTCTTCCTTGTACATTCCCTTCTTTCGTTTCCACTTCTAATTGTACAAAGTGTTAATAAATTGCCCTGTTCTTTCTGTTTTCTCCTTATTCGATCGTCTTCATCTTTTCTCTCCATTGAGTACCTGTGTCACGATTCGGAACCGCTTTAATCGGGTTTAGTCCTTTTGTTAATGGCTCGGGCTTCGGGTTGCTAACTGCTCGGCAAATTCCATCTTGCCCGTGGTCCGAGCGGGAATTATCTCCCTGCTTTGCGGAGAGATTGGCACGCAGGTATTTGGGACCTCCATTGACCAATCACCCTGGCCAATCTCGACCGCAGAGGAGCGTTATAGTTTCCAGGATCGGGGGGGGCGGCCAGCTTAAAAGACAAGGGGATTAACCCCCCCTTGGTAAGGGGAGCGCCGACCCCGAATCCGCAACAATATTATGGTGTGTGTGTGTGTGTGTGTTGATATTAAGGTGTGTGGTTTGATATTAAGGTGTGTGTGTGTGTGTGTTGATATTAAGGTGTGTGTTTTGATATTAAGGTATGTGTGTGTGTGTGTTGATATTATGGTGTGTGTGTGTGTGTGCATGTGTGTGTGTGTGTAGATATTAAGGTGTATGTGTGTTGATATTAAGGTGTGTGTGTGTGTGTGTTGATATTATGGTGTGTGTGTGTGTGTTGATATCAAGGTGTGTGTGTGTGTGTGTTGATATTATGGTGTGTGTGTGTGTGTGTGTGTAGATATTAAGGTGTATGTGTGTTGATATTAAGGTGTGTGTGTGTGTGTGTGTTGATATTATGGTGTGTGTGTGTGTGTGTGTTGATATTAAGGTGTATGTGTGTTGATATTAAGGTGTGTGTGTGTGTGTGTGTGTGTGTGTTGATATTATGGTGTGTGTGTGTGTGTGTGTGTGTGTGTGTTGATATTATGGTGTGTGTGTGTGTGTGTGTGTGTGTGTGTGTGTGTGTGTGTGTGTGTGTGAGTAGATATTAAGGTGTATGTGTGTTGATATTAAGGTGTGTGTGTGTGTGTGTGTGTTGATATTATGGTGTGTGTGTGTGTGTGTGTGTGTTGATATTAAGGTGTATGTGTGTGTTGATATTAAGGTGTGTGCATGTGTTGATATTATGGTGTGTGTGTGTGTGTGTGTGTGTGTGTGTGTGTGTGTGTGTGTTGATATTAAGGTGTATGTGTGTTGATATTAAAGTGTGTGTGTGTGTTGATATTAACGTATGTGTGTGTAGATATTAAGGTGTATGTGTGTTGATATTAAAGTGTGTGTGTGTGTTGATATTAACGTATGTGTGTGAAGATATTAAGGTGTATGTGTGTTGATATTAAAGTGTGTGTGTGTGTTGATATTAAAGTGTGTGTGTGTGTGTTGATATTAAAGGGTGTGTGTGCGTTGATATTAAAGTGTGTGTGTGTGTTGATATTAACGTATGTGTGTGTAGATATTAAGGTGTATGTGTGTTGATATTAAAGTGTGTGTGTGTGTGTTGATATTAACTTATGTGTGTGTAGATATTAAGGTGTATGTGTGTTGATATTAAAGTGTGTGTGTGTGTGTGTGTGTGTGTGTGTGTTGATATTAACGTATGTGTGTATGTGTGTTGATATTAAGGTGTGTGTGTGTGTTGATATTAAGGTGTGTGTGTTATTATTGAGTTGTGTGTGTGTGGGCGGGGGCTAGGTCCACATATCTTGAACCAAAGGTGCATTTCAATAATTGGATATCTGGTTATAATCCATGGATAAATACATTTTAAAGTTATTTATTATCAATTAATTATGGTATTGCACTGGGAGACATTAAGAGATCATCTTTGAAAATCGTGGGAAGGAGGGATCCAGACCCCTTGGACCACCTAATTGATCCAGATGCTGTTTGTGTGGTACACAGGTCGATGAAAGTTGGCACTCAGCTTATTATACCAGACATGAAATTGATGCAAATCACTAACATATAGCATATTGATTTCGGCTTAACTGCACAGGGAAGCCACAAAATATGAAATATGGAATTCTTTCTGGTAATTTTAATGTCGGGTAAGGTGTTGACCGAAACCAGAGGCAGCCCAGAGGTTCATCTTTCACCAACATCTCTTCATCTGAAGCCCCCCCTCCCCCAAAGGTGGTACTCATTTTGTCAACATCAAACGAATGACAGGCTGAGTGAACCTATCTGGTATTATTTTGGCAGAGCCATTGCTTGAACTCAGAGCACAAAGATCTGAAGCCAACCACCATAAACAATAAGCCACCACCAGGGTTCCCAATTATTTTAGCCCAGCCCATCCTTACTCTAATTCACCGACCAGTGTTTATTTGTTTGTTTGTGGTGCTTCTCCTCCTACAGTTCTGGCCAGATTACACCCAGACACGCTACATATGAGCAGAATGACCCCAATTAGTGTATAGGGGTGTTTTTATCTTTATCGGTGGTCTTGGGGAAGGGGACGACGCAAATTCTCTATGTAAATGTGTATCGTGTAGTGCCACCTCCAGGTAGAAGAGGGTATTACAAGCGAACCCTTTACAGTACTGTACAGTATTACTGTCCCCACGTTTTCCAGTGCAGTGACGTGTTTTGAATTACAAAGCGAGAGGTATTTTGAATTACACGTTTGAATAATGATAATAACAACCCCCCCTGGCCGCTCCCACATGGAGTGTGTCCTTCTCGTTAGAACAATGTAACACATATCTATCATTGTGAGGTTCAGTATTCACTCCAAACATGCTTAAAAAATACAGAAGTACAAAAAATAAAAAATGATCCCCAAAAAAAAAACGTAATCTGATACAAAACTCACTTGGATTACTGTAACAGAACACTGCAACTGAACATGCAACAGCTATTAGTACATATTGCAAATTGTGGTCTGTGAGACATTATTGCTTTTAGCAATCGCTGTTACAAAAAGTACATCAACATGGAAAACATTCTTCCTCGAGACCACATCTGTTTGTCAACAATTTTGTCCGTAAACTCATACCGAGAGGACCTCACGATTTATTGATTCTACAATCCTTGAAATTTGTATCGAAAGAAGGCAGAGCTGTTATTTCAACAGAAGCAGTATATTCTGTTTCCCATCACCAGAAAGCAAACCAGATTACTTCTCAGTAATGCCATGAACCCCTTTCGGAAGAGAGGTATCATGTGCAGCTGAGATCACTTTACTAACTTTTTATTAATAGACCTTTCCCATGCGGTAATGTAATTTCGTTGTTGCCCAAGCGATGATTATTTTCTCCATTTATATAAAGCAAGCACTTTTAGATGTTTGGAGCAGCAGACCCACCTAAAGGTATGAGTACCAAACACACAGTAAATGATCTGTAACCTTTACTGTTGCCGTTACTATCTAAGGATTCCAAGCTATTCACCTTAAATGTTACAAAAACTATTTATTAATCCATTTCATAAAATCTTGCAAGATGTTGTTATTCTTCATCTTATTTGCTGCTTGTTTGCTCATCTACGTTCAAATTCATTGTCCTCATCCCAATCTCTCTCTTTTTATCCTTCAAGGGTGTTCTTCATAGCACTAATGGTCAGCTCGCCAGATATTGAAAGGCAGTTTAGGTTTTCATAGCAACTTTTCCCTGTATACCCACAACCTTTTTTTAATGTTTTCGGGAGTCGTCGTCGCACACTTTCTGATCACCGGTTGTAAGGTCAAGAATATGTGTGACAGCTTTTGAAATGGGGAAAATGGCGTCATTTTCAAACAAAATAAATAAAAACATTTCATGAAAACAGCCATAACTTTGTTATTTTGGCATCAACGACATAAACAAATAATGTTCCAAATTACAGATAATGAGTACGGTAATTTGATTCGAGTACAAGTAGCGGTTTTTCAAGCTCATGCGATCCGACTCATTCGGAGAAATCTGGTCAAACTTGGAAAAAATGATTTTGTGAATAATTTTTTCACCACTGATAATATCATCATGCTATGAAAATAAATCAGTTTGTCTGCTTGTCCAGTATATCACAATGTGTGGTATCAAACAACTATCGAGCAGCAGATCTGGTATACTTTATGAAATATTACATGAAACCGCATCCTCCAAAATCTCCTTTTTTAAAAAAAAAACCCCAAAAATGAAATATATGTTCAAAACGTATTATTTTTATACTTTATTTGCACCATCAATGTTTTATGCTTAACAACCACAATGTTTCTGAAAAAGAAAACGTACAATATAAATCATTACACACGTCACAATTAGCACATGACGCTCTGTGACGTGGGATTTTTTCTTTCGTTCTTTCAGTTATCGAGGTAGCGAGATGGAGTACCCCTTGGACCCTGGTGCTGTGGTGCATCCAAAACGTCTCTGTACAGTGATCCTTCAAACACCACCCCTTCTATGTGTCCCTCCACTTCATGTCTTCTCTTTCCACATCACCTCTCACCCCACACCTCAAAGTTTTATGTCCACCCTTTCAACATCCCTCACATCCCAGCATCTCAAAGCTTCTCCCTCTTCCCACCCACTCAAACGTACCACCTCAACACACCTGAACAAAGCCTCCCACTGACCCTGCCTCTTTAACGACTCCCCCCATCCTACACCATCCCAATGCCTCCTCCCCTCTCCATAACTGTATGGACCTCAAACATCCAAGGCCTCCGCTCCAACTTCAATCCTGCAATCCAGGCCACTATTGACAAATCTGTTTAACATAACTCTTCCTCCCACAGGATGTCCGAGACTCATTAGTGTCTCTCTCCGGCTATTGTCTCCACTGATTGAATAGTCCTCTACCCCGTCCTGACAGCGCAGTTGCATTTTACATCACGTACTCAATTTCTTACGATAGTTGTAGTGATGTTACACATCCCAACCCCCAGGAGAACCTTTGACTGTGACTTGCCCTCTGCTCCCATCTCTTGTTTGTTTGTGTGTTGTAACGTCTTCCAAATGGTGACGACTTATATACATATCTTTATCTCACTCTCAGACAACATGAGCCAACTTTTAACCACTCACCACAACTCTCTCTTCCTCATATATGATGATTTCAATTGTTATCATGTCCATTGGCTGGGTGTTGGTACCTCTCTCACCAGCCATGACACTTCAGCAAATGACTTATGTGACTTCATGGGACTTTTTCTGACTTCACTTTCTGACCCAGACTTCTGCCAATGGCAAATCCTCCCTTTTTTGGAGTTGGTGAGGACAAACTTTCCCACAAATGTCTCCTGCTCTTCCTCTTCTCCAATTGGTACATCTGATCATATGCTTGTGAAAGTCAGCAACTCTCTAGTTATTCTCAGAGAGCTGCCTCAAAATGCTGGCAAGTCTGTCATTTCACTCAGGCAGATTAGCAAGGACTGCAAGCAGCCATCTCTCTTCAGGTCTGGTCTCCCATTTCTGCTGCCCCTGATGTTAACTCAGCATGGGAATTCTACCAGAGAAACCTCCTCTCTCTTATGTGCAGATTCATCCCATATCATCTACAGGTATCTACCCCTCTTCCCACCAATTGTACAATGAATCATGTGGTGAGGCAGTTGCTTTGAAGCAATTTGCTTTCTCTTCCTGGAAAGCAAACCCAGCTGAAGACAATCTCAGATAACTGAATAAAGCCCGCAACAAGTGTATAGCCATTCTAAGAGAAGAGCCAGAAAACAACCTCTGTCCAACTTCAAGATTGAACTTTCAAACTTCTCTAAACCTGGTCTCGCTCCTCTAAAACCTGGTGGCACCTTGTTAAGTCTATCTCTGGAATATGCTTCCCAACCATCCCTTCCTTCTCTTTAAAATGACACCACAGCTAACTCCACTCGTGAGAAGGCCGAATGCCTTAATTCTGTGTTTACTTCCAAATCTGGTGTCCCCAACCACACACTCTGTATCCATCCCACCCAGACACACCCAACTTCTCCTGTACTCCATGTCTTTTGCACCTGAGAAAATGGATAAGTTTCTGGCAACTCTCGACTTTGATTCTACAACTGAATCGGATAGCATCATCTCACGTGACCTAAAGCTGCTCACTCACATCAGCTCACCTGCTGTGCTGCTCTTGCAATCCTCTTTTTAATCTTTCACCCTATAGTTTGCTCAAGCAGCTCAACTTCCCTCTGCTTGGAAATCGGCCGACATCACCGCATTACATAAAATGTGCAAAAACCGATCCACTTAACAACAGACCGATCAGCTTACTTCCGATCATCAGAAAGGTCATGGAATCCATAATCAAAGTTGATATGAATTCCTTCATTTTCTCCAACAGCCTCGTCTCAGATCATCAAACTGGATCCAGACCACCTCACTCTACCTGGAACATGCTGCTCATACTCTCCCAACAATGGATGGAGGTCCTCAATGTCATAAATGAGAGCAGGGTCGTCTCTCTCAACATAACGCGATCTTTTGATACAATCTGGCATCGTTTCTTGCTCTCCAAGCTCATTGCCTATGGCATTCAAGGCAAACTTCACTGTGGGTTACTGACTTCCACTGCTCTTGCAGCAAACATATGGCTCTCAATGCACATCTTTCACTCCTCTCCATGGTAAAGCTGGAGTGCCCCAAGGCAGTGTTCGGGGCCCAGACCTATTTCTAATCTTCATCAACAATCTCTCTATAATCTGTGGAAAACTCGCTTTATATATTTGCTGATGACTCCATCCTCGGCCATGACATTCCCCATCCTTCAGATAGACAGACTGCACCGTCTTTCCTCCCCTCAGTCCTTGATAAAATCACAAGCTGATCAAAGAGGTGGAAAGAACTGGGAAATGGCCGTGTGCTGTGTGCAGGAAGGGTGTCGGAGTGAACTCCATTCAATGTACAATGTAGCAGGGTGGGTTCATCAAAAATGTAGTGGTCTGAGAGGGTCATTAACCAGTGTGGCAGCTACATTCAAGTGTAAGGTGTGCACAGAGGGAGCTGCAGATGGAGGAAATGTTGAGTTGGATCTTGGAGATGGCGTAAATCTGGAAGGTGTGAAAACATTTTGCTACCTCGGAGACATGCTGAATGGAGAAGGTGGATCAGACTCGGCAACAGTTGCTGGAGTGAGATGTGCTTGGAAGAAGTTTCGGGAACCAAGTGGCGTGCTGACGAGGAGGGGAGTGTCGTTGAAGCTGAAGGGAAAGGTGTATGCTGCATGTGTGAGACGTGTTATGATTTATGGGAGCGAGACATGGGCAATGAACGTAGCGCAGCAACGAAGGCTGGAAAGGGTGGAAATGCGAATGTTTTGGTGGATGTGCGGAGTATCGTTGAGAGAGAGGAAGACAAATGATGAATTGCGAAAGATGATGGGAACAGAGCCTGTGATTGATGCTGTGAAGAGAAACAGGTTGAGATGGTTTGGTCATGTGTTGAGGAAGGATGAAAGTGACTGGTTGAGAAGAGATGTTATGCTGAGCAACAAAGTAATAACAACATAAAACTTTTTCAAGACTGATCAAATTTGTTGCAGGAGTCAGACCAGTAGCTATACAGAACTCCTGTGCTACCATCACACACATTGGCCATAAACCTGTGCCTTATATTCCTTGACAACTGACTATAAAGTGTATATATGCAAATTCACAATCCCTTCAGCTGTCATAAGTGAAGCAAACTCGAGCCCACATAGTTCTGTATGCAGAAGGATAGTATGTTGAAGGTTAAATATTGTATGCTGAGAACATGCCTAACTCTGAGATGTCTCGTCATCGACATGTTCTCCTTCATGGTCAAATGGAGCTAGCACTACAATGCACTTGAGGGAGATGCTCACTCATACTGTTGTTTTATCTTCGTGCAATACCACCACAGAGAGTACCAACTTATTACCCTGCGCTCGCGAAGCGAAATGCGGGGTTAAGCATTCGGGTCTGTCCGTACGTCATACGTACGTACGTGCGTGTCTGCATTTTAAATATTCATTTTCTCGGCAACCGTTGGACCGATTGACATGAAATTTTCACCATAGGAGGGACTCCTCCTCTGAAATATTTTAGTGAATATTATGGCGTCACAGGTCACGTGGTACGGGCGCCATCTTGGAAAAACCAAAAAAAATTGCACCTCTATATCTCAAAAACTGCTGCACATAAATAATTGAGATAGGTCTCATTGCAAAGAACTCTCCATGCGGAATAACATATGTGAATGATGACGTCATAGGTGCCGCCGTTATGACGTCATAATCCGACAAGTAAAAAACTTTTCCGATCAGGATGAAATTTCTTGAGCATCTTCTCGATATAAATTGATGCAGAAATAAAATTATAATGACGTCATAGGTCACGTGGTTCGGACGCCATATTGTTTTGAGTGAAAAACCACTAAACTCCAATTTTCTCCTAATCGAATGAACAGATCGAGGCCAAACTTTGCAGGCAGAATCGCATACTCATGTCGAACAAAAAAGTCAACGAGAATGATGTAATGCATCACATGGTTTCGGAGTTATGACGTTTTAAAGCATAAACTTTTAAAACCAAGCTCCTCCCTCATTTTTGACCCTATTGGGGGAAACTTCACAGATGTGTTCAGCATATCAGTCTGCTAAAATGACTTTTGGAATTTGCGATAGGTGACGTGGTTTGGCAGATATAAATACTTAAACGAAAATATTTAAAAATTTATAACTCTTGAACCGCTCCATTGATCGATGTGAAACTTTATATTGTAGTAGAGGTAATGAAGTGTAACAAGTGTGCAAAATTTTAAGATGATTGGATGTACGGTCTGGAAGCTAGAAGTTGTTATTGCGTGAAGAAGAAGAGTTTTCAGGAGTGGGCATGGAATTCATTATCATACTGCACATGACGAGCAGGCAAAGTACGGAGCGACCTCACGGGGTCATTTTGACCTCAAATAAAATTCTTATTTCAGATTTGTCAATCGCTGAGGTATATTAACACATGACCAAAACAGATTTGGCAACATTTCGACGATTTTTGACGAAAATATAACATTTGTTTCTGCAAGCGTGTGCCGTGTCAGCATTTAAAAAATTGAAACGTGGCTCATTGTAAATAACTCCATATGGGGAATAGGTGTTGTTAACGATGATGTCATTGGTGCCATAATTATGACGTCATAATTCGACAGGGACAACGCTTAGTCCGATCAGTTTGAAATTTATTGAGCATGATCTATGCAACAAATATTTAGAGAATCTAAATTTATGATGTCATCGCTCACGTGGTCTGGCAGCCACATTGGATAAAAAAAAGAAACGTTCAAAAATAGAAGAGTTGGCCCACACCAAGTTGACTGCGCAGGGTAAGTATGAGCAGCGCCGAGCATGTTCTCCTTCAATTTGGGATGTAAAGCCAGCTGTCTTGTCTGCATTTACCCTGTGCATGTTACAGGTACCATAGTTTTGAAAGAGTACAAGGATTTACATATATATATATGTATGTATATATATATATATAGTTACGGATCTCAGAGACGGCACTCCCCTTAGCAAGGGGGCGTTAATCCCTTTGGCCTGTTAAGCTGGCCGTCTCTGGTCCTGGTACTTATAACGCTCTTTTGCGGGGTGAAATTGGTCAGGGTTATTGGTCATGGTATTCTCCCGAATACCTTTACCAATCCCTCCTCAAAACAGGGAGACAAGTACCGCTCGAACCACGGACAAGATGGTATTTGCCGAGCGGTTTAGCAATCCGCAGCTCGAACCATTAACAACGAACTAACCCGACTCCGAGCGTTTGGCCAAAATCGCGCCACAGGTATTCAATCAGGGAAAACACTAAAGCGACCGGACGATAGGAAAACCCAAAGAATAAGAAGGAACAGGTGTAATTTATTAATTATGTACAAAAGCAAAGAAGAAGAGGAAACGAAAGTAATATACAACGAAGAAGAAGAAGAAGACACAGGGCAGCCTTAAGCAGTCTTATATTACCAACGCCCAAGACAGACAAACAGACTTACACGAAAGGGGTATAGCAGGCAGGAATGACTGGACGAAGGAGAAGGGTCCAAGTGGG
This sequence comes from Myxine glutinosa, assembly GCF_964187855.1. NCBI lineage: Eukaryota > Metazoa > Chordata > Myxini > Myxiniformes > Myxinidae > Myxine > Myxine glutinosa. Next base: position 135,416,092 of record NC_136261.1, read on the forward strand.
ACAGCAGGGCTGGAACGTTCGGACAGAGGCACAGCAAGGAGGTCCGCTCCAGGTCCACGCTCTGGGCTGGAAGCGAACAGCCAGCGGCAGCTTCACGTATTCGGTTTCACACATGGTCGGACAATGTCAATTGACTACTGTATTGTTGTCGCCGTCACGGACCCACTCTTCTGCCTCATGATCCAGCGGTATGCTCGCCTGGTACCTCCCTCATCTGCCGGATCACGTCTCTCTCATGAAGCAGTCCCTCACAGCCGCTTTTATTGTGCGCTCCTGTATCCAGCCGCCGGCTCCTAGGACACGCCTACCGGTCGGCTCACCTCGGCCCTGGTTGGCCGGTAAGGGCTTGCTGACTCCACCTCCGATGACGAGTCGACATGCCACACCTTGTGCTGGTGGCCCCGCCCCCTTCTTCCTCAGCTTCAGACCACATGGCTTATGGTGGCGTGGTGCCAGTAAACAGCCCAGTGCAACGGCGGCGAACGCTGTTGGCAAGCGAGGCCCCACAATTTGAAGAGGGAGAGCAAAATGGATGGAATGGGGCCTATCTTATTTGATTAATGCAACGCATATTCAACTATTCGGAACAGATCCTTAACTGAAACACATAATAATGAAATAACTACGGAGAGGTCCTATGGTTCGCTACGTGTTGTACATGGACTAACTAGGGTACGATTTTTAACAAGCCAATTGATGGGGATATTTACAGGGGAACATTTATAAGGGAAACATTTACTAAAACTTACTAGTGAAGGTTCTAAAAACCGTAACAATATATATATATATATATATATATATATATATTGTTGCGGATATGAGGACTGTATTTTTTTTATTGTGTGTATTATTATTATTGTTTATTCTGCGCCTCCTGCCTCCGGAGCTGTGTAAAGGTCAAAGGGCGTCCCATAATTAGTCCATAGAGCACCCACACCACAGCTAATCATAGAATACCCCTGTTCAACAGTTATATCTTATTATGTGTTTTAGGGTAAGGCTGTGTCTCCCATTAATTGAAATACTCCATTGCACCAGTGAAAGAGATAGATTCCCTTCATTCCCATTCCCAAAACCTCCATTCCCCCTTTTCGTCAATTGCCATTCGCATTGCCAACTGCATTTTGGGCGGTTTTCTCTTCATCCGCCATTGACCACGAGGCAGGGTTGGGGAAGAAAGGCGGGTCCCTACCTCGTCATAGAGGGGAGGAGTGAGTCAGCCCCACTCAACCAACCACGAACAAGGGGTTGGACTTGGAGAGGGTGTGGAGAGAAACATCGAGGAGGTTCGCGAAGGTTGAGGGGTGGGGCCTATATAACGCACGGCAGGGCGTTTCCCAAGCGGCAGAAGGGAGATGATGAGCTTTTACCGAAACTGTGAGAGAAGTCCAGAGTTGAGCTGCAGATCGAGCCACCGAAACTGCGAGAGAAGTCCAGAGTTGAGCTGCAGATCGAGCCACCGCAACTGCATTTTACTGCAGCTGGAGCCACCGCAACTGCATTTTACTGCAGCTGGAGCCACGGCAACTGCAGCCACAGCAGCGTGAGGCCTGGACGGCAGTTTGGAGCAGGGCCGCGAAGGGGCGGCGGCTGCCCAACGAGTCGATCGGGGCAGGACCAGTTGGACCTCCCTATCCCGCCAGCCATCCATCTCCCGCCAGTCCTATCATCAACCCCCGTGTAAGTGTGCTCGTAGTCTGTCTTTTGTCTTGTCCCTGGGTAGTAACAATAAGTCTGTATAAGCTAGTATTTTCACTGTGTCACCTGCGTCTCATGTGCTTGTAAATAAACGTGACTGCTGTCTTTTTGCTTATGTGTGTGCATAGTAAATAAATTTAGTAGTATTTCCAGACCTTTCTTTGCCTTCGTTTTCCTCTTTGCATTCGGTCGCTTTAGAGTTTTCCATATTGGGCAGCCGCGGTGCGATACGGCCAACGTTTGGGTGGAATCGGGTTCTAGTCGGGGAATAACTGTTCGGTCACGGCAACACCACCGCTCGGTAAAATAACATCTTTAACCGCGTCCGTAACAATTGGTGTCGAGGAGTGGGATACGAGGCCCGAAGCGCGCTTAACGCGCTCAAAATTACAAGCAGCTGGAAATTTGTTTTGTGTTGTAAAGAAAAAACCCGAATTTTGAAATCGTGCCATGGCTGGTCAAGGCGATCGGATGCCGGTGGGTGAGCTAGAGATAGACGGGGTGGAATCGACCCAGGACCTCGGGGAAATGTATATGGAGGATGTGGTTGAGGGGGTATCAGACGCGCAAAATGGCGCTCTCGCGCACGAGGTATCAGGCGCGCAAAATGGCGCCTTTGCACACGCGGTTACAGCGGCACCAAATCTAGCCGCGCCCGTGACCGTAGCAGCGCCGCTGGGGAATTCGGACCTTTTTATGTTACAAATGGGGGCCCTTATGGACAGGCTAGAAGCAAAAATGGATGCTCAGGGTGAGCGAGTGGGACAAATGGGGAACCGGATGGATGCTCAGAGTGAGCAAATGAGGGCTCAGAGTGAGCAATTGGAGGGCCGAATGGGAGACCAAATTGGAGGTTTGAAACACAGTATGGGGGTAATGGGGGGGCGAAATGGGGGGCAAAATGGGAGAAATGGGGGAACGGCTAGAAGCTAAAATTGAGGGGTTAGACAATAATCTTAAGGGATTAGACAAGAAATTTGAGGGGTTAGACAATGGGATAGAAGGGGTGAAAGATGGGTTAACGGGGGTGGAAAATAGAATGGCTGCCCAGGAGAATCAGTTAGAGGGGGTGAAAAATGGGTTAATGGGGTTAGAAAATAGGATGGAAGACAAATTGCGGGAAATAGGGGAGCAATCCGCCCGGGAAATCGAACAGATGGGGAACCAGATGGAGGAGATGAAAGAGGAGATACGACGAGGTGTAAGTGAGGAGGTCTCGGGGGTACGCGAGGAGGTAAAGCGAGGCGAAAAGCGTATAGAGAAAGAGGTGAGGAATAATACGGCGAGGTTACAAGGGGGAATAGAGGGTCTGACGAAGGGAGTAGAACAGCTGACAGTGGGACAAAAGGAACTAGTGGACCAAGTGGAAAAGAACACGGCAATAATCGGGGGGTTAAAAGCGACACAAAAAGACATTAAAAACGAATTAATAGCGACACAGAGGCAATGTCAGATGGTACGTGAGGGACTGACAATGAGGTTGGACGAGGTGACAGAAGTAATGGAGACAAAGGACCGGCAGGTGAGGATGCACATAGAGACGGTCACGGTAGCCTTAGAGGACGAACTTGAGGAGACGCACTGGGAAATAAAAGAGGTGAAGCAAAAATTAGAGGAAGTGGAAGAAGAGGTGAGTGAAATTAAGAAAAGACGGACAGAAACTAAAAGAGAAATCCAGGAGGAGGTGATGGAATTGGTACAAGGTCGGTGCTCAACTCATAATGTGATGCTCATTAACCAAATAATGAGTTTGCAGGTGGCAGAAGAGTTGCGACGAAGAGGTGCCAAGGTGAGTGGCGATATATTCGGAAATGTACATGATGTGAGGGGAGCTTCAGTCGGCTTGGGGGTTGATTTAGACCCGGGTGTTCGTGAGAGGCCGTTGGTGAAGTGTGCGACAGGTCTGGTGTGTGAAAAAAGAGGTGTGCGAGAATGTCCGACCATGGGGTGTGTGAGGAAAAAGTGCGTGCCGACCAGTGAGTGTGCTGTCGAGAGTGAGTCGGTAGTAGCGCGTGTGCGAGGGAGCACATGGAAGCGCGGTGTGGTGAGTGTTACGGAGGAAGTAACGAAAAAGTGTGCGCAAGAGGATGCGTGAGAAAGGTGTGTAACGGACGGGTGCATGGGGAAAGAGTGCGCTGTCAAGAGTGAAGGACAATGCACGCATGTGGTGAGTGTTACAGAGGAAGTAACGGGAGAGTGTGCGCAAGAGGATGCGCGAGAAAGGTGTGTAACGGACAGGTGCATGAGGAAAGAGTGCGCTGTCGAGAGTAAGGGTGAGTGCGCTGTCAAGAGTGGTGGTGAAAGTAGTGAGAGTGACACGGAGCGTGAGTTGGTTGTGACAGGTGAGCGAGGATGTACACCTGGAATGGAGGGATGCACACCTGGAATGGTAGAGCGTGTGTGGGAATGCACACTTGAGTTGGTAGTGAGGCACGTGGTTGGGTGTGCGAGTGAGAGCACACCTGTGGTTGTCACAGAGGAGGTGACCGGTAAGGGAGCGCGAAGAGGTGTGTTGGTGAGGTGTGCGAGCGACGAATGTGTGCCAAGGTGTTCGGTGGTCAGGTGTGTGACCAAGTCTGTGAGCGGAATGAGTGTACCGAGGTGTGTAAGGAAAGGTACGAGGAGCATGGGAACAGCTGGAGGTATGAGCAAGAAAGGGGTAGCGTATGCGTGTAAGCATGCAGGTGAAGCATCGACGGTAACCGGGTTCGCGGTTAGAACGACATTTAGCCGAATCGGGCCCTCGGTGCGCGTCGGGCAGTTTCGCGTGCCGCGAGGACCAGCGGGGATCCGAGCCACGGCGGGTTCGAAAGGACCGCCGTACGCGATCCACGCTGGGCCTCGCTTGGAACGGCCGCGTCCGTGCTCCACTAGGCGGAACGGGCAGCCCGATCGGAAGGGTCGTCATGGCGACCACTTTTTGTTGAGACGTTCCGGCAGGTCGAGATCGGGCCATTGGACGGCTCGGTGCCGAGATGGTGCGTGGGATCTCGGCCCGGGTAAGCCCCGTCCCTGCCCCGAATGCGGGACGTATCCAGCCGCTGGCACAAAACAACCCGCATTCATTGCTCGGCTGTACGAAGCCGAGCTTTAGAAGGGAATTGGCGCACCGAGATGATCTAATAAGTAGACGGGTGATGAGGTTAGTGTTTTGGACCCAAAATTAGAAAAAGGCAAAATTTGATGAAGTGAATAGAATTGGCAGTAAATGGCAAATTTTTGATTTGTTGGATTTGGACGGGCGAAATTGATAGTCGGACCTCCCCGATGTGGTGGGATGGCAATTCCACCATCCCTCACAGAGGGGGGGGGGGGGGCAAAGGAGCACTAGTTTATGGGGTTTATGGCAGTGTAAGCTTGCCGAGGGAGGGTTTGGATAATGTGTAGGGACCTAGAAGATGACATTAGGTAACGGTAAGGTTAGTTAGTGACAATGACACCTGTAGTGGGGACGCAGGTAGTTTAGAGTGGATGATAACGACGAGGGAGTGCAATAGTTTAAAGGGACGACTGGGAAGCGCAAGTTTCAGAGGGGAGTAGTTAGTTCAGATGATGCCGTGTGTGTTGAGGATTGAACAGGTTTTTTTTTTTTTTTTTTTTTTTTTTTTTTGTTGTTGTATACAAGGTCGAGGCTCGTGAAAGAGCGAACATTAATCACACAGAAAGACAAACCGACACATAAAACATATAACATAGGGAGCGGTAGACAAGATGGGGAGAGAGGGGGAAGGACACAAACACAACATTTGAGAGCAGGGACCGAGAGACATGGAGACATCGAGAGATCTGAGAGAGGGCGAGGGCTTTGGGGGGGGGGGCGTGGGAAGGGGGCGGTGGGAGAGGTATAAAACATATGGACACTGCCAGGACTTCCAGGAAAGAAGTTGGAATTTCAAACAAGGTGGATCTGGGGTGAATTAGCGGGGGTAGAAAAGATCAAGGTTTTGGATGGGGGAAGATAAGAGATGGTGGTGAACAGCTGTTTTAAAGACCTGGAGGGAGGAGTGGGATTGAAGGGAGTGAGGGAGTTTGTTCCAGAGGCGGGAGAAAAGAGGAATGAAAGAGTGAAGGTGAGCAGCGAGCCGAGATTTCGGCAGTTTAACCATCAGAGGGTTGCTGGCAGATCTTGTGCGACCTGTAGGAATATTTGGGGGACAGAGCACAGAGAGAGCTGGGGGTGCAAGGCCGGAGAGGAGTCGGTAGAAGACAGAAAGACCACCTACCTGCCTGCGGTGAGTGAGTGAAAGGCCCTCAGAGATAGCTTCATCGCGGGAGATTCCAATAATTCTGAAAGCTTTGGTTTCAACAACTTTGGTGTGATTGAACAGGTGTGATTGCACAGGTGTGCAACTGAACAGGTGGATGGAGCAGTGTTTGAGTGATGGTGATGGTAGTGGTGATGTGTATTGTGATGACCAAATGGTCCAGGAAGAGAAGGAGGGTGCAGGTGGCACCAGGTGTGGGTGCACAGGTGTGCACCAACAGGTGTGTGGAATACATGGAGTGTGGAATATATGGGGTATTGGAATGGATGGTCGTGGAGTGAGTATGGTGGAAATTGTGGAGTGGAGTGGATGGTGCGAAGGTGTGAATGGGGGAAGAGTGGACCCCCATCACGAATACCCGGGGCGGGTAGTGTAAGTGTTAGGTAGAGGGTATAGGTAAATTGTGGTTGGATATTGGCATCTGTGGTGCGAGGTGAAAGAATGGTATTTGGATGGGTGCATTAGTGTTGTGGAAATGGCTGGGTGTGTAGCCTGTTAGTGTGTGTAGTTGGTTTGGGCACTCCACCACTGTGAGGATGTCGGCCAGGTGAGGCCGCAGGTGGGCTCTGGGAGCCGGTAGTTGTTGTGGATGGGGCCCGAGGATCCGGAGGACGGACCCGGGTAGCCCAGTGCCAGAGGGCACCGAGTGGGGTGACAGAGCCAGGAGGGGCCTTCCCCAGTTAGTTAGGTTAGGGTGAGGAGCTAGGTAAGCTCGGGTGGCAACTGCAGTGGTGGAGGTGTGCAGGTGGGTAGACCTGCTGGGAGAGCTACACGTCACAGCCCAGAAATTGTGCAAGGGCACCGGGAGATGAATCGGGGGAGTGAGACCCCAAATTGAGCAGCACCACAGTTTCGTCAATGGTAATTGGTTTTTAGAACCCATAGTGTAAGTTGGCCAATGGATTGGCAGGGAAAGACCCCGGGTAGTGTAACGTGTGTTAATGTCATTTAGAAAGTAGTTAGGATGAAATCCCCTCGCGCCATCTGCATCCACTCACCTGAGGTGACAGGTACTCCGCACCATGCCATGTTTAATTATTTTTGATGCAAATGGTTTGGATTGTGAGACGCATCATGACGTAGGTGTGACATTGTGCTTTGATGTTCCATCTCTTCCTCCTTATGAGGATTGATGATGAATTTGGTGATGGCAAATTTTGAAGTAGAGGGATTGTGGAGACGAATTTGGTATAGGAAATAAGGGGAAGACGTGAAAGTAGTGACGAATTTGTAATGTGTAGATTTTTGTACATAGGGGGTAAGGGCAAGGGTAGTGTAGGTGACAGGGGGGTGACGTACGGTAGGGACGAGCTTTCTCACTTCGCCCTCCGTACGCATTTCGCCTTGCATTGCCTTATTGAGGTGTACCCTTGTGACCTTACCCCTCGCTCATTTGTCTCTTTTGTCTCCCACATGACCTGTGCATTGGGCGCCGAGGGGAGCGTGCGTGAGTCCTCCATTGTGCGCCCGGAATTCCCAGAACCAGCTGTCTGCATCGATGCACCACATTATGGACCACATGTCTGTGGCCGAGCACCACTTATGGACCCCATGGGTTGGGGCATGGGCCCTCTGCTGGAACCGGCCATGAAGGCCTGAAATCTTGCTGGCGGACCTTGATCACAGGGCACCGATGCCCCGCAGGTGAACCACACATAGTCGGCCCCTGTGGGCCATAAATAAAATAAAAACGGACACATTAGGTGCATTCTTTTATTGCAAATAGGCCGCCAGCAAGGGAAGAATGACAACATCTGGAAGAACAAATAATAATAGCCAGCAGAGGGAGCCGAAGAGCAAGAGACCACCTGCAGGGTTAGGGGTTGTTGATTTATTTTTTATTATTGAACATGCATTGAACACTGATGAACTGTGGTGACTGCACCGATTGGTGCTTGGGGGTGTATTGGTGCGTTTTTGGGTGCTTTCATGGTGCATTGATGCAGAGCAGACTGTCTCCCCCCCAGAAATAACAATTACAGGTCCTGGGTTAGTCTTGTAAATAAAAGCAGAGTCATTGTAAATAATGCTCCCCACCGTCAGTGTGTAGTTTGAAGACCAATTCCGCAATTCGGTTAACTGTGGGCGTAAGTCTGTTAGGCAGGGTGCAATGGAGCAGCGGGACACATTTATTTATGTTTTAAAAACTGTCGCACTCAGGGTCAGGTTAAAAGTAGAGGGAACTACACCTACGTGTCACACTAAATAAAAGTTGTAGGCCCGGGCTGTGCCTAAGAGGAGGAGGGTGCAGTGTTGCGGATATGAGGACTGTATTTTTTTTATTGTGTGTATTATTATTATTGTTTATTCTGCGCCTCCTGCCTCCGGAGCTGTGTAAAGGTCAAAGGGCGTCCCTCCGTCCCATAATTAGTCCATAGAGCACCCACACCACAGCTAATCATAGAATACCCCTGTTCAACAGTTATATCTTATTATGTGTTTTAGGGTAAGGCTGTGTCTCCCATTAATTGAAATACCCCATTGCACCAGTGAAAGAGATAGATTCCCTTCATTCCCATTCCCAAAACCTCCATTCCCCCTTTTCGTCAATTGCCATTCGCATTGCCAACTGCATTTTGGGCGGTTTTCTCTTCATCCGCCATTGACCACGAGGCAGGGTTGGGCAAGAAAGGTGGGTCCCCACCTCGTCATAGAGGGGAGGAGTGAGTCAGCCCCACTCAACCAACCACGAACAAGGGGTTGGGCTTGGAGAGGGTGTGGAGAGAAACATCGAGGAGGTTCGCGAAGGTTGAGGGGTGGGGCCTATATAACCCACGGCAGGGCGTTTCCCAAGCGGCAGAAGGGAGATGATGAGCTTTTACCGAAACTGTGAGAGAAGTCCAGAGTTGAGCTGCAGATCGAGCCACCGAAACTGCGAGAGAAGTCCAGAGTTGAGCTGCAGATCGAGCCACCGCAACTGCATTTTACTGCAGCTGGAGCCACCGCAACTGCATTTTACTGCAGCTGGAGCCACCGCAACTGCAGCCACAGCAGCGTGAGGCCTGGGCGGCAGTTTGGAGCAGGGCCGCGAAGGGGCGGCGGCTGCCCAACGAGTCGATCGGGGCAGGACCAGTTGGACCTCCCTATCCCGCCAGCCATCCATCTCTCGCCAGTCCTATCATCATTCCCCGTGTAAGTGTGCTCGTAGTCTGTCTTTTGTCTTGTCCCTGTGTAGTAACAATAAGTCTGTATAAGCTAGTATTTTCACTGTGTCACCTGCGTCTCATGTGCTTGTAAATAAACGTGACTGCTGTCTTTTTGCTTATGTGTGTGCATAGTAAATAAATTTAGTAGTATTTCCAAACCTTTCTTTGCCTTCGTTTTCCTCTTTGCATTCGGTCGCTTTAAAGTTTTCCATATTGGGCAGCCGCGGTGCGATACGGCCAACATTTGGGTGGAATCGGGTTCTAGTCGGGGAATAACTGTTCGGTTGCGGCAACACCACCGCTCGGTAAAATAACATCTTTAACCGCGTGCGTAACAATATATATATATTGTTACGAAACACAACGTCGGCCTCGGATCCCTTCTCGAGGGGGGATTATTCCCCTCGTTTGTGACTGACCGACGTGGTCCCTGAAGCTGCACAAGCTCCCTCCAGAGGCAGGTGAGCAGCTTCGTTCGTGACCGCGGATAAGATGTTAATTTGCCGAGCGGATGGCAGCCGCGGCACGAACCGTTAACAAAGACTAACCCGATCCTGAACGTTGGCCAAATCGTGCCACAGGTATTCAATGGGGAAAAGACAAAGACGACGGATGTGAAGAAGAATAAGACGAAGGCAAAAGGTTGGAAATGCGACTATTATTTATTATTACTATTTACACAATGAAAGAAACCAAGGAAGAAGGAAGGATAATAAAATAATGTAGAAAGGGGGATGGACCAGAAGGACACAGTGCAATTTCTAGCTTATACAGACTTACTTATAACCCAGGGCAGAACACACAAAAGAAACTCACGTACACAAAAGGATGGAATGGCAGGAATGGTTTGGAGGGATGAGCAGGTGAAATCACAGGGCACAGCGAGCAGGTCCACTCTGGGCGGGAAGCGAGGAGCCGGCAGCTCCTTGTATTCGGCTTTACACCGCACACCGGCAGGGTCACTCGCTGCCCCGTCAGGGCTTCACGCGGCTGGTTGAAACGGGGCTGGTTGAAGCGGCTCTCTGCAGAAATCGGCTGGGTCACGCATCTGCCGTATCTCTGACGCAACTCTTCCAAAAGCTTGCGCGCGCTTATATCTCCCTCGGGCGATCAAGCCGCCAGCCTCCAGGACACGCCCATCGGTGAGGTCGCCTCGGCCCTGATTGGTCGCGAGGGCTCACCGATCCCGCCCTTAGAGGAGGCATTGGCAAGGCCACGCCTTGTTCCCGGCACTGGGCCGACTCCTCCCACCTTCGGCTCCGAGATGACCTCGTGGCTAATGGAGCCTTGCAGCGAAAACAACAACCCACAGCTGCAGCAGAATTCAGCGAACCGCTCAATGCAGTTGGCAATTGAGGAAAGGGGAATCAAATGGAGGTTCTGGGGAAATTGAAAGGGGATACTACCTTGTCTGGATTCGGTGCAATGGAGTGTCAATTAATGGAAGACACAGCCTTAATCTAATACACACAATAAGGAGATAACTACTGAACAGGGAGATCTATGATTTGGCTACGTGATTGTATATGACCTAACTAAGGGACGCCCTTTGACCTTTATACACAACAACTGGAGGAAGGAGGGTGATATTTTACAACACAAAAAAAACACCATTCTCAAATTCATAACAATATATATATATATATATATATATTTAATACAAGGTCTAAGGTTCTTAATGGAGCTGACAAACACACAAACACACACACACACTCACACTCACACACACACACACACACACACACACACACACACACACACACAGACACATGGACACACTGACGCGACAAACACACAACATAGCCACTGAGCTTGGGGGAAGTGCCATCACTGTCATCACTTCCCAGGATACTTTGGGTACCAGCGACGTCATAACAATGACGTTATGACGTCACTGGTGCCCATAGGCGCCACTTTTGAGGAACTTTTTCCTTTATAATGAAATTGAACTCAGAGAAGGAGGCCTTTCGGCCCATCAACCCTGTGCAATCACGACAACATATTTGTGCCTCCCTCCACCACATCCACACCAAGATATACCTATCCAACTCAATTTTTTAACTATCCACTGACTGTACAGTCAGTACCCTTACAGTGAGACCATTCCATTTATTCACCACTCTCTGAGTAAAATAGCCATCCAAGTCATAGGATCATCCTAACTCTCTTCTTCTTTATTAAACTCTGGCCACTTGTCCTGCAGGTTACTGTATGCTGGTACCCTGGATAAATTGCCTTCCTGGTGATTAAATAGCATAAGTAAAGTAATTACAGAGGCTTGTTGACATTAATTTGGACAAATTCATGCTTAAAATGTAATACATTCACTAATGGCATGTCATAATTGCTACACAGGCTAAATGGCCAAATGGCCTCGCTCTGTTCCTTAAATATCATTGTTTCATCTCTAAACTACCAAAAGTACCCGTCCAAAGTGATGGAAAGGTTGAAGCTAATCTATTAATTTAAATTATTTCATGGACTTCAAATTTAATTTATGTGTTGCACTCTCGGTTTTACTTAACGCCAAATCTCGATGCTACTTATACAGTGCCTTCAGAAAGTATTGTTGCGGTTTTGAGTTTGTACAGTGAGTTTAATAAAGGTTAAAATTTCCCCCTCATAGTTAGTCACACAAGCAACATGTAGCCTCGCGATAGTATAGTTATGTCTTAGTATTTGTAAGCTTAGTCCTTTTCCATTGTTAGTTCTGCGTTGAGTAGAGCCAGGAGAATAGGCCCTACTGCCACCGACTATCCAGCTACCCTAGCCTTATGCCCCTTTGCGCTAACTTGGGTTCATTTTGGGCGAGTTAACACGAGGCAGGCAAGGAAGGTCAGGAGGACCAAGGCGGAGCGGCAGAACCGCTGACGTTAAGCACGAGCCGCTAATCAGGGCTCAGAGGTGGTGGCAGCGGCGTGACGTCATAGGGCGTGGTAAGAAGGTTCGAGCGGGTGCCAGAAGGTTCGGGGGCGTAGCTATAAAAACCCGCTGCGCAAAGCCCTTGAAAGGACTTACGTCAGGACTGGCACTCGAAAGGACTCGCGCACATGGCAGTAGAAAGAGGACTAGCGCTGTTGGACTCGCGCGCACATGGCAGTAGAAAGAGGACTAGCGCTGGAGAACCCGATAGGACTGCTGCCTGATAGGACTCGATGCAAAGGACTCGCGTGCACATGGCAGTAGAAAAAGGACTTGCGTCAGGAACTTGCACTCGATAGGACTGAAGCGGAGGACTCAATGCAAAGGATTTGCAGATGAACGAAGAACCTGAAAGGACTGGCGTTGAAAAGGACTCGCGCAAAAAAAAGATTGGTAAAAGGACTCGCGTTGAAAGGACTGCTGCCTGATAGGACTCGATGCAAAGAACTAGCGCGGAAAGACTTGGTGAGCAAAGAACTCACACGCCCTGACCAACCAGCTTGGAAGGATCGAGGAAGAGGAGTTGTGAGCGTCCGAGAGCTGTACAATATTCGCGGGTGAAGCCGACGCGCATGAACTGAAAGACGCGCTTTTATGAGTGACGCTGGTTGAGTTTAGGCCGATCGCTATACAGTGCATTTAAGACGCGCGAGTGAGGAAAACGGCTGAGTAATCGCCAGCCGCGCTGAGAGTCCCGCCCTTTGCGTTCCACCTCGTTATCTGCCTTGTTCAGGAGACGTGCTACGAGGTTCCTGCCATCGCCTGCTGCTGTCTTCGCGGGACATGCTGGGGCCGTGGAGAGCCGGACGGAGGCCGTCTCTGGACGACCACGTCGACGCGTTGGCTGACCACCTACCCATCTGCAATTCCCTGTGTGAGTGAGACGGGCCCGTTGTCTGGGATTTTAAGATAAGATTGTCTAAGGCTGCTCTGTGTCTCTGCATCCCCGATCATTGTAAATATGTGTGGGAATAATTAATCCTGTGTTCTTCCTTTCTTCCATTCGATCGTTTCTGTGGTTTCTTCATTGGCTAAGCGTGGTATGAATAGGATCGCTCAAATCGGGTTCCACTAATTAAGACTGCATGGACCACATGGTACTCAATCCGCTCGGCGTACTCAAACCACACGTGGCTCATGCGAGGCTTGTTTCCTCGCTTCCAGGGCAGCGTGGGGAATTAGGTACGAGCAAGAAGTGGTCCCCAGACCCTACTCTGCGTTTGTCCGGAAGGGACGTATCTAGCCTCGGTTCCGCCAAGCCCAGAAAGAACAAGGGGATTAATCCCCCCTTTGTAAGGGGAAGTAGGGCGGCATAGAACCGCAACAGTATTTACACCCCATGATTGTTTTCACATTTAGTTGTGTTACAGCGCAAATTTAAAATGGATTGAATTGAGATTTGTTGTCAATGATCTACACATAACATCCCATAATGTAAAAGTGGAATTTTGTTTTTAATTTTTTTTTACAAAATAATCAAAAATAAAAAGTTTAAATGTCTTGAGTCAATAAGTATTCAACTCCTTTGGTATGCCATTCCAAATTCAGCTAAGGTGCATCTGATTTCCTTTGATCATCCTCGAGATCTATCTACAACTTCATTGGAGTCCACCTGTGGCCAATTCAATTCATTGGACATAATTTAGAAACACCTTCCTATAGAAGGTCCCGCAGTTGACAGTGCACGTCAGAACAGAAACTTCACAATGAACTCCAAGGAACTGTCTGTATAACCCTGGGATAGAATTGGGAGGATGCATAATGAAAAGAATATGGAACTACCCAGACTCTCCCTAGAGCTGACTGTCCGACCAAACTGAGCAACCGGGCAAGAAGGACCTTGGTCACGGAGGTGACCAAGAATTCAATGACCACTCTGACAGTACGACAAAGTTATTTGGCTGAGATGGGAGAACCTGTTGTAATGACAACAGTCTCTGCAGCACTTTACAAATGTAGCATCCACACATTACACAAATCCACACATTACACAAAATTAGGCTAAGTCTGCCTTGAAGGAACTAGGTCCCCACCCATCAGTGAAGTGATGTGAGTTGACAAAGTGGAAGACGCAAGGCGGCCATCTTGGATTTTGACGTGGCGACCCAATTTTCAATAACGTTCTTCCTTATGCGTACATACACCCGCACACCAGATTAGAAGTTAGTAGTTCGTTTATTTTTCAAGATATTTCGTTCACAAGGTTCGGACATATATATGGTGGCGGCCATCTTGGATTTTGACGTGGCGACCCAATTTTCAATAGCGTTCTTCCTTATGCCTAGATACACCCACACACCAGATTAGAAGTTGGTACTTCGCTTATTTTTCAAGATATTTCGCTCACAAGGTTCAGATGTACATGGCGGCGGTCATCTTGGATTTTGACGTGGGTTGCACCCACACACCAAATTAGAGTTCGGTCCTTCACTTACGCACGCACGCACGCATGCCCGCACGCACGCACACACGCATGGACGCACGCACACACGGACGCACGCACGGAGGTGAAAACCAGAGCCGTAGATAGAGAGAGTTCGGTCAACCCGGTTTCAACTGGTCTGCCCTATGATTGGTTAAGCGCTGTCATGTGATTCACAGGCGCCATGTTGTTACCCAACCTCAGTGACTAGCAGAACGCGCATCGCATTGCATACATTCGCTTAGTGGAAGTTGGGATGGGTGAGGGGAATTTGGGATGGATGAGTGGAAGTTGGGATGGATGAGTGGAAGTGGGGATGGATGAGAGGAAGTTGGGATGGATGAGTGGAATTTGGGATGGATGAGTAGAAGAAAGGAAGGATGGATGACTGGAAGGAGGGATGGAGGAGTGGAAGGAGGGATGGATGAGTAGAAGGAAGGATGGATGATTGCCGGTTGAAGGAAGGATGGATGATGAGTGGAAGGAGGGATGGAGGAGTGGAAGGAAGTATGGATGAGTGGAAGGAGGGATGAATGCGTGGAAGGAAGGATGGATGGGTGGAAGGAAGGAGGGATGGATGATGAGTGAAAGGAAGGATGGATGAGTGGAAGGAAGGATGGATGAGTGATTGATCTTCCACTCATCCATCCTTACTTCCACTCATCCATCCAAAGTTCCACTCATCCATCCCAACTTCCACTCATCCATCCTTCCTTCCACTCATCCATCCTTCCTTCCACTCATCATCCATCCCTCATTCCTTCCACTCATCCATCCTTCCTTCCACTCATCCATCTCTCCTTCCACTCATCCATCCCTCCTTCCACTCATCATCCATCCTTCCTTCCACTCATCCATCCCAACTTCCACTCATCCATCCCAACTTCCACTCATCCATTCCTCCTTCCACTCATCCATCCCTCCTTCCACTCATCATCCATCCTTCCTTCCACTCATCCATCCCTCCTTCCACTCATCCACCCTCCTTCCTTCCACTCATCCATCCCTTCTTCCACTCATCATCCATCCCTCCTTCCACTCATCCATCCCTCCTTCCACTCATCATCCAGCCTTCCTTCCACTCATCCATCCCAACTGCCACTCATTCGCAACTGACTAAACAATGTATGAAACTCACGAACATAAAAATAAACCCCTCCCTTAAATGGCAGTGAGTTGCATGCACGCTTGAACGCACGCACAGGTGCACTTGCCCTTGGGTAACAACATGGCGCCTATTGTTTAGTTGGCCAAACTCTATCTACAGCTCTGGTGAAAACCATAGTCCCCCTTTCGCTCCGCGGTGCGAAGGGGGACAATAATGAGGGAACAGAACGACACCGACAATGAACGAACGTTAACACAGACTTGGACGGGATGCTGAGCAACAAAGACATTGGAAGGTAATGTGTGCTCAGCAAACATATACAAGAGCAGCTGTACTGAATCCAGATGAAGTATTACATAATATAATATTGTTGAAGATCATCATTGCGGTGCGAGTCCGATGACGTCACCATGCCTGTACTGTTCTGTGAAACATTTCATTAATGAATGAACAGGACAATGGGGTGGATTTACACTGTGTTGCTCGAAGAGAAAAGTACAATTACTTCTAATATTCGCTGTACCTGCTCGATTGGAACAACTGCCGGAGTGAGGAGGGAGAGGAGACTCAGGGAGCCGGAGAGGAGACTGGGGGAGAGGGAGAGGAGACTGGGGGAGAGGGAGAGGAGACTGGTGGAGGTGAAGAGGAGACTGGTGGAGGTGAAGAGGAGACTGGTGGAGGTGAAGAGGAGACGAGGAGGGGGAGATACTGGGGGGGGGGAGGGAGAGAAGCCTGTGGGAGGAGGAGAGGAGACTGAGGGAGAGGAGACTGGGGGAGAGGGAGAGGAGATGAGACTGGGGGAGAGGGAGAGGAGACTGGGGGAGGGGAGAGGAGACTGGTGGAGATGAAGAGGAGACTGGTGGAGGTGATGAGGAGACTGGGAGGGGGAGATACTGGGGGGGGGGAGGAGGGAGAGAAGCCTGTGGGAGGAGGAGAGGAGACTTGGGGAGAGGGAAGGAGACTGGGGGGGTTAGAGGAGACTGGGGAGGGGAGGGGGAGAGGAGACTGGGGGAGGAGGAGAGGAGTGAGGAGGAATTGGAAAGGAATGAGGAGAGAGGAGTTAATCGACCCTCACTCTCTCTCGTGTGTGACCCACTCTCCCCCATGTGTGTGACCCACTCTCCCCTATGTGTGTGATCCACTCTCCCCTATGTGTGTGACCCACTCTCCCCCATGTGTGTGACACACTCTCCCCTGTGTGTGTGACACACTCTCCCCCATATGTGACCCCCCCATGTGTGACCCACCCCCCTTGTGTGACCCCCCCCCCTGTGTGTGACCCACTCTCCCCTGTGTGTGACCCACTCCCCCACCCCCCTTGTGTGACCCACCCCCGTGTGTGATGCACCCACCCCCGTGTGTGACCCCCCCCTGTGGACCCCCCTCTCCCACCATGTGTGACCCACCCCGCCATGTGTGACCCACCCCTAAATGTGTAACCCCCCCCCCATGTGTGACCACCCCCGTGTGTGACCCACCCCCCTGTCAACCCCCCCCCCCCCCCACCGTGTGTGACCCACCCCACCGTGTGTGACCCACCCCTACATGTGTGACCCACCCCCGTGTGTGACCCACCCCATGTCAACCCCCCCCCACCCTGTGTGACCCACCCCACCGTGTGTGACCCACCCCTACGTGTGTGACCCACCCCGCCATGTGTGACCCACCCCACCGTTTGTGACCTCCCCCCCCCCATGTGTGATTCACTCCTCCGTGTGTGACCCCCCCCCCCCCCCGTGTGTGACGCGCCCCCCCGTGTGTGACCCACGCTCATCTGTGTGTGACCCACCCTCACCCGTGTGTGACCCACCCTCACCCGTGTGTGACCCACCCTCACCCGTGTGTGACCCACTCCCCCTCCCCCCCCCCCCAGTTTGTGACCCACCCACCCCCTATGTGTGACCCCCCCCCCCCCCCCCCATGTGACGCCCTCCCCACCCCGTGTCTCCAGCCTCATGAGCGCACGCTGTGACGTCACCGTCACGTACGTGCGCTTTGCCTGCCAAGCTCCTGAAGAGCCATCTGACAGTGCGTAATTTAGATCTCAGTTCAGATACTGTCACAAGTGCATACAAAACTCACAGTTACCGACCTGGTTTCGCTCTTGTTGGGGCTTCTCATTAGGCTGGAGTATATCAAATCACTGCAGTATATTTGCTTTTGAATTGTCTCGTCATTGTTTCGACTCCCGACCTGATTATAAACTCTCATCCTATTCCTTTGTACAAAAGGTGCTTAATCAATTAACACATCATTTTTAATTGGAGAAGTCATTAAGCCATTTATCCTTTCTGTAAGTATTTGCTGATGTATGTTTTATATCCCATGGTAGCTTGCAAAATGACGAGACCAATGTGTGCAGCTACCTGACCTGAATTCTAAATTCGCACCCAGATCTATGGAGAGTGGGGTGGTGACTTTAAATATATCTTAGAAATCCTATTAACCATGGATTTGAATCACAGCATGTTGCTTACGATAGAACTTTCTGGAGTCTCTTCATCATTTACTGCCTTGCACAATTGTAATAGATGTAAGGATGGAGTTCCTCATGAAAGAAAATCAACTTTGTATATGCTATTTTAAAGGAAAAACTCATAACATATCACTGCAGTCATTGTCACTGTGACCTACACCACAGTGAATATGTTGGAACCCATCTGTGGATCGGTCCCATCGGCCGATGGGTCTGCGCCATCTGCGGATGTGTTGTTCACCTTGAAGGAATGTGTATGCATCATAATTCATCTCTGTTAAATTCTGTTTAACGTATTGTATCCGTATTCCGTAAATTGTATCCGTAATTGTATCCGTAATTGTATCCGTAATTGTATCCGTAAATTCTGTTTAACGTATTGTATTGTTTGTGTTAAAAATCATCTCTGTTAAATTCCTACCACATGTATTTCCAATGACTATGTACCTGATTGAAGAGCACCATTCTGTCAACACATTCCTTCAAGGTGAACAACACATCCGCAGATGGCGCAGACCCATCGGCCGATGGGACCGATCCACAGATGGGTTCCAACAAATACACTTATATTCGTATATAGAATGTATGTTCATGAAACGGCTAAGTTCGGTGTAAGGCGATGTCAGTGAAACAATCATTTGCAACAATGGGATGACTGAACAGGAGGAGGAGAAGATAAAGGGAGGAAATGTGGAATTCTGCACGTAGATGGGGATAGGCAGAGTAGGGATGTCCTACTGTTGTCCATACAGAGATGTCCATTTAACAATGGATGGAGGTCCTCAATGTCAAACAGAAAAAGCTGTCTCCCTTGACATATCACGTGCCTTCGATACGGTCTGGAACCGCTCTCTGCTCACCAAACTCTCCTCCTATGGTATCCATGGAAATCTCCATGCATGGCTTGCGGACTTCCTCTCTAGTCGTAGCCAACGTGTGGCCCTGAATGGATTTCTCTCATCTCCCCTTCCTGTTCAGGCTGGAGTTCCCCAAGGCAGTTTTCTGGGCCCTGTGTTTTTCTGATCTTCATCAATGATCTCTCCGACTCTCTGGAAAATCCTCGTATACAGGGATTTCATCTGCAATACAAGGCTTTCATCCGCAGCTCAATGTAATGCTGTTGTCCCCTCTGGGCTGGTGCTCCTGCCTCACACCTAGCTCGGCTTCACGTAGTTGAAATCAAAGCTTTCAGAATCATTGGAATCTCCCGTGATGAAGCTGATTCTGAGGGCCTTTCACTCAATCACCGCAGGCAGGTAGGTGGTCTTTCTGTCTTCTACCGACTCCTCTCCGGCCTAGTCCCCTAGCTCTGTCTGTGCTCTGTCCCCCAAGTATTCCTACAGGTCGCACAAGATCTGCCAGCAACCCTCTTATGGTGAAACTGCCAAAATCAAGACTCTCTGCTCACCTTCACTCCTTCATGCCTCTTTTCTCCTGCCTCTGGAACAAACTCCCTCACTCTCTTCAATCCCACTCCTCCCTCCAGGTCTTTAAAACAGCTGTTCACCACCATCTCTTATCTTCCCCCATCCAAAACCTTGATCTTTTCTACCCCTGTTAATTCACCCCAGATCCACTTTTTGGAAATACCGACTTCTTTCCTGGAAGTCCTAGCCCCGTCCATGTGTTGTTGTTTTTTAGCTCTCTTACCCCCCCCCCCCTTCCCACGCCCCTCCCCCAAGCCCTCTCCCTCTCACAGATCTCCCGATGTCCATGTTCTCTGCTGTTGTACTTGTGTGCTTCCCTCTCTCTCTCCATCTTGTCTCCCGCTCTGTTTATCTTATGTTTTATGTGTCAGTTTGTTTTTATGTGATTCATGTTAGCTCTTACACGAGCCTCGATTTTGTACACAAAAAAATAAATAAAAGAGTGAATGAGGATAGAAAGGGTGATAGGTGTCTGACCTGAAATGGTGTGGTGTACTGGCAGTTTTATCCAGAAATTCAGATAAGCACTATCCTGGAGATAAATCACCTATCCGGGAGATAAATTTTACCCCCTGGATAAGTTCCGTTGCTCAAAGGCCGAATAACTTTTTCTGATGGATAGATTGGTGATTTTTCCGTTTAACTTTATCCGAGCCGCATCTGTGTCCAGTTGCTATACATTCGGTTAAACACGCTACTGTGGATAAATCACCTATCCCGTGGATATTTATCCGCTGGATAGGTTCTGTTGCTCAGATCATGGATAACGTTATCCTCAGGATAAATTAATGAGTTTTCCGGATAACTTTATCCAGTCTCCTCTGGCCCAGATAATTAACGCGTACATATGTTTGTCCAATTCGAAAAATGGCCGACGATCCAGCTTTGTTCGACATCTGTCTGGAAAATGTTTAAAAGAAATCCGCCGAGCGATAGTTGTCTCCGACACTGTTAATGGCAGCTGTGATCACCAACCACGCCTTCCTCTTCACATCATTCGTTAGCGTGTTGGAAAATTTACTCACAACGAGCTTTATATGATCTTATGCCGCCCGACAAGAATAAGCCGTTCAGTTGAAGTAAAATTTACCTTCTCATTTCTAGCTTGACTGACTTCACCCGCCATGGCAGTTTTGCAAGCAGACGAGACAATTCATTGCATTGTGGGATACCATATGCCAATCAAAACTTTAACTATGCCTTATCCAGTCCTTATCCAGCAGATAGCTATCCTACCCTTATCCAGTCTTTGAACAACCTCAGATTATCCATCGCTTAGGTATCCTTCGGATAAGAAATTTATACACAGGAGAGCTCTTATGTAGGGGTTAAATTATCCATGTTTCTATCAGCTGCGAACTGTGAAAAATAATTATTGACTTGCGTTCTCCTTTCATAGTGCATTTCATAGATTTTTTTTTTCTTCTTCCGCTTTCGTAGTGCATTCGTGGTGAAGGAAGTACCTATACAAGGTAGTTAAATAAAACTTTGATTTCCTTTTTCAGCCTCATCTGAAGGCTATAGTGGCGATATAATGGTGTCATTGAATGATGTGTGGGTCCTTCAGTGCCGTGTCCTCCAAGCACAGATGGAAAAGTTGCTGGAGAAGAAAGAAAGGATTACATTTGAGAAGGAAACGTTTGTGGTCGAGAAGAAGAAGTTGGAGATGGAGAAAGAGAAGATTGTGATGGAGAAAGTGAAACTTGAACTGGAAGTGTAAAAGCTGCATGCTAATGGACGCGGACTCCTGCTGGGTTCTCTCATTTTCCCGAATTCTATTGAGGAAGTGAAATATGAGACAGCCATCTTGTTGGTCTATCTATGTTTTATTTGGGTGGAAATATTTGAACACGACGTATCATAAATCTTTAATCGCGAAATAATAAGCAATCCATATGCGTCATCTCGCCAGCAAATAAGCATGTGGCGCAAAATGGTAGAAAACAACGATATTCATTGCTGATCACCACAATATAATGCAGTATCGGCACACGCTATATGATGATATGGCCGATGGCAGCTAGGTAGGAGCCGACCTTTACATGCTCTACCGTCGCCAAACACAGCATATATCCCGTCCGGTGGGGCTAAAGTTTGCTCTCCTCTTTCTAGTTGGAATTTTTCAGCCACCATGATAGTTTTGCAAGCAGGCGAGACGCAATGCATTGTGGGATGCCATCTACCAATCAAAACTTTACACCTCTCCTTATCCAAAAATAGTTTATCTGTAGGATAGTTAACCTTTGGATAAGAATTTTAACCACAGGATAGCTCTTTTGAGTCTTATCCAGTCGTTAAATTCATCTGAGTTTCTAGGAACTGGGCACTGGACTTTAACTCAACCTCGTGTTGCAGTTGTGCCATAAAGGCAAACCCCCTATAGTTCGTTGCAAGACAACATGTAGCCTGCAGTAGTTAGGTATGTCTTATTGAATGTAAAGATTATCCCTTTCCCATTGTGTAGTAATAAAGACCAAATATGCATTGAGTTAGGCAGGATGTCAAGCCTTCGTGGCTGGGAGAAGCCATTACTAATGTGCAGGAAGGCATGGCCAGAAGCACAGGCCCACGTGACCAGTGAGGAGGCGGGAACACCTCGCCATGATGCGACAAGCCTCAGCCAATGGGAGGCTCTGGAACATTTTGAAGGGCATGGGCAGGTCTGATAATAGCCCACGCGGGGCATCATTCTCTTTTGCCGAGGATTTCGCTGCGCACAGGACGACCTCCTGCTCTGTTCGATCTTGCCTTGCCTGGGATTTTGCCACGTGGACGACATCCTGCTCTGGACTCTCTTGTTTTAGCTCCAACGACACGTGTTTTGGCCTTTGTTCTTCGTCGACGCCAATCGCTTCTGCGCCTATCTTTTGCGCCATCCGGCTGACCTGCAAGCTTGTCCAACCTGTGCTGAAGTTCGTCCATGCCAACTTCGAGGCGGCGGTTCGTCCTTCGGACCTTACCTCATCCAGGCTGCACGTCCGGATCGGGTATTGAACTGCGAGCTGCGCACACCAGACCACGTGGTCACCAGCGAGGCAATTCCAGCACGTACATCGGTACGCCCTTAACCAGTGTCCTTTTTCCCTGAGTGTGTGTTTGTCAGAGTGTGAAGGCGCCAAGTCGGGGTTATTAGTAGGTAAGAGTTGGTAAGCTGTATCTTCCTCTCTGTTTCTCTGTGCCTTCTAAATAAAAGGCTGTACATTTTGTTGTTACTTTCCAACCTGTTTGGTATGTCTTTTCTCCATTGGCCTAGCCTCATCCGGGACCAAATTTGGCTAGACTCAGGTCCATAAATCTCGTGGGGTAACGCGGCTTTCCACACCGTGCAAATCCGCTCGGCACGCAATTGAATAAGGTGTATGAAAGCGAGGGTTCGATCGCGCGGTTCTTTGGCACGTGCGTGCACCTTGATCCGTGCACCTTGAAGGTATTCGTGATTCTCCGGTATTGACTGAGGGAATCACGCAAACAAAATTGTTGTGCAAGAAGGGGGTTTTGAATCCGGCCCCCGCAACAAATTGTTGTTAATGAGTGGGATAATTTGGAACCACAGCAACACTATTTTAAACATTAAATGTCTTCATTCAGATTAAATATTTTCAGTGTTTTATGGCAGATCACATCTGTAAACTGTTGGTGACATGCTGTTCTTAATTATTGTAAACTATATAATGTTCCATATTCATATTTTATCTGATCCATGTTTCATCAATTTCTGTTCACTGTTAAATCTTATCTTTGGAATAATGTTTCAGCTAATAATGTTTAATTTTATTTTGATGAATTTTAAATGTGTTACTTTTTTTTTTTTTTTTTTTTTTTTTTGTATACAAGATCGAGGCTCGTGAAAGAGCGAACATTAATCACACAGAAAGACAAACAGACACATAAAACAAATAACATCGGGAGCGGTAGACAAGATGGGGAGAGAGGGGGAAGGACACAAACACAACATTTGAGAGCAGGGACCGAGAGACATGGAGACATCGAGAGATCTGTGGGAGGGAGAGGGCTTTGGGGGGGAGGCATGTGAAGGGGGGGGAGGCATGTGAAGGGGGGGGAGGCATGTGAAGGGGGGGGGGTGGGAGAGGTATAAACATATGGACACTGCCAGGATTTCCAGGAAATAAGTTGGAATTTCAAACAAGGTGGATCTGGGGTGAATTAGTGGGGGTAGAAAAGATCAAGGTTATGGATGGGGGAAGATAAGAGATGGTGGTGAACAGATGTTTTAAAGACCTGGAGGGAGGAGAGGGATTGAAGGGAGTGTGGGAGTTTGTTCCACAGGCGGGAGAAAAGAGGAATGAAAGAGTGAAGGTGAGCAGAGAGCCGAGATTTCGGCAGTTTAACCATCAGAGGGTTGCTGGCAGATCTTGTGCGACCTGTAGGAATATTTGGGGGACAGAGCACAGAGAGAGCTGGGGGAGCAAGGCCGGAGAGGAGTCGGTAGAAGACAGAAAGACCACCTACCTGCCTGCGGTGAGTGAGTGAAAGGCCCTCAGAGATAGCTTCATCGCGGGAGATTCCAATGATTTTGAAAGCTTTGGATTCAACAGCGTGAAGCCGAGCCAGGTGTGAGGCAGGAGCACCAGCCCATAGGGGAGAACAGTATTCCATTGAGCTGCGGATGAAAGCCTTGTAAGTGGTGAGGAGCTCAGGTGTGCCGAGGAAGGACTTCGCACGACGGAGGATGCCCAGTCGGCGACTGGCTTTGGAGGCCAGCTTGGAAATGTGGTTTTCCCAAGAAAGATCATGGCAGATAGTGAGACCCAAAAGCTTGAGTGACAGAACTTCTTGGAGAGGATTGTTGAGAAAGTAGATGGGAGGGTTGTCCAGTCGATCTTTTCGGAGAGACATAGTAAGAGAGTGAGATTTGGCAGGATTGAAAGACATGTTCCACTTGTTTGACCAGTCTGTGATTTTGTCCAGGTCTTCAGAGAGTGAGGAGGCTGCAGACTGCCGATCTGAGGGAAGAGGAATGGAGCGGCAGAGAGTGGAGTCATCAGCAAAGAGATAGAGAGGATTTTCCAGAGAGTCAGAGAGATCATTGATAAAGACCAGAAAAAGCCCAGGGCCCAGCACACTTCCTTGGGGAACTCCAGCCTGAACAGGAAGGGGAGATGAGAGAAATCCATTCAGGGCCACACGTTGACTACGACCAGAGAGGAAGTCCGCAAGCCATGCATGGAGATTTCCATGGATACCATAGGAGGAGAGTTTGGTGAGCAGAGCTGGGTGCCAGACTGTATCAAAGGCCCTTGATATGTCAAGGGAGACAGCTCTGATTTCCTGTTTGGCATTGAGGACCTCCATCCATTGTTGAGACAGCAGAAGCAGCATGTCCAGAGTAGAGTGACCTGGTCTGAAACCAAATTGATGATCAGAGATCAAGCCATTGGAGAAGACGAAAGATTTCATATCCGAAGCAATGATGGATTCCATGACTTTGCTGATAATTGGGAGCAGGCTGATTGGTCTGTAGTTGCAAGGATCTGTTTTTGCACCTTTTTTGTGTAAAGCGGTAATGTTAGCTGATTTCCAGGATGTTGGCAGATGACCTTGAGCAAAAGATAGGGTGAAAAGAACAGAGAGAGGGTGAGATAGAGTGGCAGAGCAGGATTTTAAGACCCGTGGGCTGATGCCGTCTGGTCCAGTTGCAGAATCAGAGTCGAGGTTTGACAAAAACTCCTCCACCTTGTCAGGAGAGAAGGACACAGAGTCCAGGAGCAGTTGGGTTCGACTGGGAAAGGTGGGAACAGAGAGAGATGGGTTTGGGACTAAGGATTTCGAGGCGAACACAGAGTTGAGGCATTCGGCTTTGTCACGTGCGATGTCAACTGTGTGGCCATTTGAGGTAAGGGAGGGGATGGAGGGGGAACAAACACCAGAAACGGATTTGACCAGACGCCACCAGGATTTGGAGGAAGGAGACAGGTTTGAGAGTTCATTCTTGAGTGAGGAGAGATAGTGCTTCCTGGCACTCCTGAGGGTAGACACACACTTGTTCCGAGCTTGGTGGAAGGAACTGAGATTTCCTTCAGTTGGATTAGCCTTCCAAGAGGCAAAGGCAAGTTGTTTCAGGGCAACTGCCTCACCACAAGATTCAGTGTACCATGGACGGGAGGAAGGGTAAGACAATTGAAGGCGAGATGGGATAAATCTGTGCATGAGAGAGATCAGTTTGCTTTGGAAGAATTCCCAGGAAGAATTGATGTCAGAGGCAGTGGAGATGGGAGACCAATCCAGACGATTGATGGCTGCTTGAAGACCGTCCCAGTCGGCCTGAGTGAAATGCCAGACTCGTCGACGCTGAGGAGGCTCTCTGAGAATGGCCAGAGAGATGTCCACTTTGACAAGCACATGATCAGAAGAACCGATTGGAGCAGAAGAAGAGCAGCAGACATTAGCAGGGAAGTTTGTCATAACCAAGTCTAGAAGAGAAGATACTCCATTGGCTGAGATCCGGGTCGGGAAATTGACAGATTGTGTCAATCCCAGTGAGTCACAGAAGTCCTTTGCTGAGGTGCCATGACTAGTGAGAGAGGAACCCACACCCAACCAGGTGGCATGATGACAGTTGAAGTCACCACATATGAGGAAGAGAGAGTTGGGATGAGTGGATAGAAGTTGGTCCATGTTGTCAGACATTGAAATGTAGATGGAGTCATCACTGTTTGGGGGACGGTACAGAACACATATGAACAAAAGGTGGGAGCGGAGAGGAAGCCGTAACCAGAGGTACTCCTGCGGGTGAGGAGGAAAGAGAGCAGTGCAAGGAGAGTGAGGAAGAGAGTTTTTGACAAAGATAGCCACCCCACCACCAGGCCGAGGCTCAGGTCTATCATACCGGAGGAGGGAGTAACCAGGAAGAGATATTAAGGAATCAGAGACATCTTGAAGGAGGAAAGTCTCTGTTAAGCAGATCAAGTCTGGATTGTCAGAAGCAACCTGTATGGAGAGATCAGTCAGGTTTGAGCGAAGGCCCCGGATGTTTGAGGTCCATACCGTTAATGAAGAGAGAGGGGGAGCATCGGGTACAGGACAGGGGAGGGGAGGAGTAGGGTAAGATGAAGGATGAGAGGGGGAGGTAGGGAGAGCAGTTGATAGTGTTTCAGATGTTGCAGAAGAGTTCCAAGAAAGGGAAGGATGAGGAGGATGAAAGGTTTGCTGGTGAAGGGATGCGGCACAGTGAGGGGTTGTTTGAGGGGGGGCAGAGGAAAGTAGAAGGTTTGGGGGGGTGGAGGTATGAGATAGAAGGGAGACGAAGTGGGGAGGAGGCAGCTTGGAGGAGGAGGGGGGAGGAGAGAGAATTGGAGAGGAATGGTATGGGGGGAGAATTGAATGGGAGGGATTGGGGGGGAGTTTTGAAGGGCAGGAGTGAGGGGGGAGTTTAGGAGGGGAGGGGCAAGGGGGGAGTTTTGGAGGGAAGGGGAAAGGGGGGAGATCAGGAGTGGAGGGGCAAGGGGGGGGATTAGGAGGGGAGGGGCAAAGGGGAAGTTTAGGAGGGGAAGGGCAAGGGGGGAGTTCAGGAGTGGAGGGGCAAGGGGGGAGTTTAAGAGTGGAGGGGCAAGGGGGAAGTTTCGGAGTGTAGGTGCAAGGGGGGGGATTTGGATGGGAGGGGCAAGAGGATACTTATTATACTTCTGGATACTTATTATATTAATGTCCATTTAATATTGTAAACCTCTTTTTTTTGGTTGTTTGAAATGAAGAAAACCTATGAAAAATCTTAATCAATATTTTTGTCAATATCAATAAAATATATCAATAAAATATATCAATAAATATCAATAAAACAATCAATATTTTTGAACTAAAGATTTTGTGCTGAAATGGAGAGACTGCCGTGTTTTGCATTTATACAGTAGAGCATTTGAGAGTGAAGCATTCATGACAATCACACATTGTTGATTGTCCTCAATTGTGTTGGTTAAATTATCAATGTTGGATGCTCAGTGACCATTTCCATACCCTGCAACAAGGCGGCAGCCTCTTCAGGATTGTTTCTTCCCCAAAGAAACATTCATTTTTCACATAATGTCATGAGTGCACTCATAGCTAACCCCCGCTCTAGCAGGGAAAATGGCCTTAAAATGCATGTTGTTGTTGTTGTGTCATGAGTGCACTCATGAGCTATCAAGAATATGAGCCTCACCAGGTAAAAATTTACTGCAAATATGCCACCTTGGCCAAAATCCCAATTCTGGTTTTGCAAATGCACCATCAAATCAGAGTATCACAGGGATAAAGAGGCTGACCAGTCAACAGATTGATTTGATGTAAACTTTGCAACAAGCCATGGTCATCATGCAAATCTTCTTAAACTTACCAAAACCCCTGAAGAGTGCATGTATGAAAACTGGGTATGTTTAAACACCCCTTTTGAAGATCATTAACGGGGTGCTCATCACAAAAAAAGCCTTACCAAGATGGCTGTGTGCCATTTTGGTCAGCCCTCTGTCACATCGCTGGGTTTTTAAGCCTCCATTTTGTTTTGGCCTATTCAAACATGCCTCACCTTGGAAACACACTCTACTCTCATGGACTAATTAAAGCATATCATCGAAATCTGGATTTGAATTTGAGGTGCGGATCCAGTACACTAAATAAGTATCAAAATGTGGTGTGAAATCTGAAAATGTTAAGACATTAGCAATTCTCATAACAAAGTGTATATACAGTACTTATTTACTTTGAGCAAGAAAGGCCGTGATCCCTCCTTCTCTATATTTTCACAGGAAATTGAGAAATTGCCAAAGTATTAAACTTGACTTTTTCAACTGTTTGGTGAATTATATTGAGTGAACAAAAGATTGAGGAATATGGAACTTGAACTCCAAGGGAGTACACAAATGAAAACTGGGTGTTTGGGTGTGTTAAAACTCCCTTTTTGAAAATAATTTACACTAAAATGTATGCTAAAACTAGAAAAAGGCTTACCTTTGGTCAGCCTGTGTTCAGCTCGCTCAGCTCTGGGTCTTAATTCCGCCATTTTATCCGCTCAGCTCAAAATTGGCTTGCCTCAGAACAGGTCGGCTTCTGCACAATAAAGCTTCATATCTACGAATCATAATATAGTTGATCTTCATACCTACGAATTGCTTTATTCCCGTGTACATCGCAATGCTTATAAACACCAGTATCTGTTCCTTTATTTATTTTCTGCATGTTTTACATCTAACATGCAATAAGCTCGATAACCTCTTTACCTGAAATTAATTCAAAATTTTAACTGCAGAATTGATCTTAGTAGCAGTTCCCACTCCTAAAAAGTGTTCATTTGTTCAATTTGACCATTGATGGACACTCCGGGCATATCAACTGTTTCGTTGGAGGTGCTTGCTTGAGTGCTTAAGCCGCTTGGAAGCACTCTGCAAGCAGGTTGTTAATGGAACACCCCCCTGTTCACCATTCCTTTATCTTTCATTTGCTTTATTTGTCTTTTGATGATGACTTTGATGGTTATACATGACTTTCATGTTCAATTTTGAGTGCTATTTGTACATCCTTGAAGTTAGCGTGTGTTTCACTGAACCCGTTTCCTGATTCAAAGTGTGCATTGTACTATTACAAAAAAGAGGGTCCTTATAAAACCTCAATACTGTACTGTACTACAGTATTATTCACAAATAATAATTGTATATGCTCCTGGGGTGGAGCCTATTGTTGGCTTAGCGGTTAGGGTGCCGGCTTGGGATCCTTGGATCCTGGGTTCAAATCCTGTTCGATCGCTGAATTAACGCCAGGGGGGTTGACTCAGCCTGTCATCCTTCCGAGGTCGGCAAATTGAGCACCAGTTCACTGGTAATTCCCTGTGTGTCGCAAGAGGCGACTAACAGGGTTGGCGGCAGGAAGGGCATCCGGCCATAAAACATTGCTTCAAAAAGGGGACCACGGTGCCCAAAAAAGGCCAACCCCTGCTCTGCGGGGAAAAATGGCCTAGAGGCTAAATGCCTAGAGGCTTGCTAAAGGTGGTTCTAAAGGTGGTTCTAAGCTCCTGGGGTGGGAGTCCCCCCCATGTTCATGCTACCGCATGAACGTTAATGCTGCCTTCCCCTCCCTCCCCTCACTGCCTTTCCCCCTCCTCTCCTCATGCTGCCTTCCCCACCCCTCTCCTCATGCTGCCTTCTTTCTCGTCACGCTTACCTACTCTCAAAGCCCCTCATCCCTCCAACCCCCACGGACGTTTACAGGTGGTGTTTAGTATGATGCACATGAACGTTCTGTTTTAACGTACCCTGTTTCGTTCAATCCTGCACTAATGCTGGCGGACGGGACCAGCAACCCCTCTCCCCCTTCCCCTCAAGTCCCACTAACAAATGCAAATCGGAAACTCCCCCCCCCCCCCTCGGTTCCCTCTCAAGTCCCTCTAGCAAATGCCATTTGGAAAGCTCTCCTCCCCTTTTCTCCTCTAGTCCCTCTCCCAAACGCAAGCGTAGACACCTCCTTTTCCTTGCTCCCCCATCCTTCTTGCTCCCCCTTTCCCGTCACCCGTCCTCACCCCCCCCCCCCCTACCTTCCCTTAATATTCCCATCAGCGAAGCGACTGCATTGCCTGGAAACGCCAGGTACCTTTGCTCATCTGTAATACAATAGATCTATTTGAGGACACATTCACTGACACAGAGGCCAATTGCAATGGCCTCTCCTGTCCGCTTGACAATGGTGAGGTTAAAAGTGCAGAAAATGTAATTCTGCACATCTCAGCCTGAACCACATATTGACCCCAACATGAGACAGAGATTTCTACAGCAATACTTCAGGATTGCTAGAAAACTGAAGATTACAATGAACACTTCAATTGCATGAATGTATTCATGTCTTTTAGACTTTTGTCTTCTTTGTGCACAAATAGGAGCGAAAGGTATGAGAGGCATACCTCAGAGTAAAAGTGGTGAGAGTGCAAGGAATGGAAGGAATGAAGGTAAATATTAGCAAAGGTACACACTTGCAAGCCAGTACATGTGCATTTAACTGAGTATGCAAACAGTACTAATCCTATAATAAGATTACGAAAACTGAACACACAATTCAAAATGTGGAAAACCTCTCAGCTTCTTTACAATGCCAGCACTTCTTTCTCTGACATAAACAAAATAGCCATTGCTTTTCAATGCAACATTTCAATTTATCTTCATTAGTGCACACCTTTTCCAGAGTGTCGGTTCTGTTGAAGCACTCTCATGGTAACTAACTCCATTCATAGTTTAACATTTTCTTCCCAGGATTAGCCAGGACAGGAATTTTTTTTTTTCCAAGGGTGCTGGCACGCAATGGCCTGCTCATTGTGAAGGACATGGTGGATCATGAATGTCCAGCAGCAAATGCTGACTCGGATGACAATTTAAAGTCAGGGGGAGGCCATTGCAATTAATGCCTTAGCACTTTATTTACAATAATTCCAAAATCTTCCAATGATGAAAAATAATCTCAACTAGAAAACACGTGAACATGCAAAACCCGTCCACGTCCGTTTGTATTTGGTCATATTCTTCTTCTTCTTTATGTTCAAAATAACGAAAACAGTTTTCAAAAAAATACAAAACGAAAATTGGTAATTTTATGCAGCCTTGACCTTTGAGCTTTTACTCTAAAAAATAATCAGCTTCTAGCTTTTGATTGGTGAACCAATTCTATGACGCATTATGGGAATTCTTAAAATTACACGTCAATTGGACAAAAATTGACAATTTTATGCAACCTTGACCTTATGATATATAAAAAAAAAACAATAGACTCCTACCTTTTGATTACTGAACCAATTCAGTGACCTAATATACAAATTCCAGAAAGTTTTCGTCAATCAGGTGAAAATTGGTGATTTTACGCAACCTTGACCTTTGACCTTTTGATGTAAAAAACAATCGGCTTGTTGGTTTTGATTGATGAACCAACTCAGTGACCCAATATGCAAATTCTTTAAATTTCAGGTCAAATGAAAATTGAAGACTTTATGTGACGCTGATCTTTGACCTTTTGACCAAACTATTAATTTGCCTTCTCCATATTCTCATAATAAAGCTTTCTTGAAAATTTGATGACAAAACTCAAATGGTAAATTTCAATTTCAGGTCAATTGGATGAAAATTGATGATTTTATGTGACGATGACCTTTAACCTTTTGAAAATTTTATTAATTTGCCTTCTGCGTATTAACATAATAAAGCTGTGGTGAAAATTTGATGACAATAGCTATAATGGTAAAAAAAAAAGTTATGGCCCGGACAGACAGACACACACACACACAGACAGACAGACAGACAGACAGACAGACACACAAAAGTGATTACAATACCCCATCCCCTGCTGCAAAGGGGACAGGCTAATGACTCCTTTTTCAACCCATTCCCATGACTTTCCACTCACCACCTGTATTAAAACCTCTGTCATTCCCTGACCCATTCCCCTAAAATATGCGAATTATACTCTACTTACTGCTCCTCTTCCTAGCTAATTACTTTACTCCCTAGCCTTGTGTCCCATGAAAATGTATAACTCTTAATCCTCTGTCCATGTAAATAATTTATTGGAAATTGCAAACAGTGATGGACCCAGATTCCTCCCATGCCATAGCTCACAAGTTACCATTTTTCATCTGAACATATGCCCATTTCCTATTGCTCTCTATTTCCTGAAGTCTGCAGAGGATGCTTTACAAATAAAAAGAAAAGGCTTATAATTGCATTCCCAAATCAATTTTTCCAAATTAACAATGATAAACATTTGCCTGTGGTTCTTGTGGTTCAACAGCAACTGCAAAAAAATTGGTATTAGAAAGTAACCACAATAGGAAGGGATCCAAGTATCCTTGGAGAAACTATTCTGATTGTTGACACCACACAAAAGTCAGAAAAAGGTTGGCACAGTGCCGGGGGGGGGGGGGGGGGGGGTGGGGAAGGGGTAATCCACCATCTCTTATCTTCCCCCATCCAAAACCTTGATCTTTTCTACCCCCGCTAATTCACCCCAGATCCACTTTTTTGAAATTTCAACTTCTTTCCTGGAAGTCCTTGCAGTGTCCTTGTGTTTTATACCTCTCCCACCTCCCCCCAAGCCCTCTCCCTCCCACAGATCTCTTGATGTCCCTGCTCTCAAATGTTGTGTTTGTGTCCTTCCCCCTCTCTCCCCATCTTGTCTACCGCTCCCCTTATTATATGTTTTATGTGTCGGTTTGACTTTTTGTGTGATTAATGTTTGCTCTTTCACGAGCCTCGATCATGCCCTAGTTGTATACAAAAAGAATAAATCCAGAGCACTTGTAACACTAATTCCTCGAAACAATCAAGATTAAATGGTTGGAGGTCAATAAAGGCATATGAATGAGCTTTTATGATATTTGACATGCTGCATGCTGTTGATATTTGATAACAAGAAAAAATGCCCTTCACAAGGTGGAGTGATGTGTCCGTCATACATGTTGATGCTGTGTGCTCCAGTGGGAAAAAGCAGAAATAGAGATTCAGTCGAAATTTCAACATGAAGTGCCTGCTTATACTAGCTTCTACTATGTGGGCTGGAGTCAGCAAATTCACTATTTTTCATCCTCCTTTGTGTTTTTCCCCTAACTCCTATCTCCTTCAAGCAACTTTCCCTTATCTATTTTTGGTGGCAGAGGTGGGATGAGAACTGTAAGTGGTCGAGGATGCTGCAGGTCCATTCTCGTGTGTTTCTCTGCACGGATATCGGGCTGCGTTGTTTTATCCCCTCAAAGAGTGCCAATTTCTCAGGTCGAAATGTAATGTCGCTGGCTGTTTCCACTGCCATTCCAATGACACTGGAGTGTTGTGGCTGCCACAGATAAAGCAAAAGGGTGATACCTATTCGATCAACGTCTTCACAAGACTCGACTCTGCTCTGTTTGCCTGTGTTGTGGTGGGGGTGAGGAATACCATACCTGTTTGGATCTCTGCTGCAGAGTGGATGCCTTTGTTCAGTTCTGAGTGTGCAATATATAGATGGCTACCCACCTGTACCTTTTTCTGTCATCTCTGATTCTGTCTCTCTGGTCGTACCCTGACAAATCTATTATGAGCTGGAAAGGATAAGGGGTTATATATTGTGTGTAATTGAATTATCTATTTTTGTGTGTGTGTGTGTGTGTGTGTGTGTGTGTGTGTGTGTATACACACACACACACACACACACACACACACACATATATATATACATATATATATATATATATTGTTACGGACCGTGGATAAGATTTTGGTTTGCCGAGCGGATGGCACCGCGGCCCTAACAGTCACCCCGACTAACCTGATTCCCGAACGTTGGCCGAATCGCGCCACAGGTATTCAATAGGGAAAAGACAAAGGCGACACAGATGTGAAGAAGAAGAAGAAGAAGAAGACAAAAAGGTTTGAAATGCTACTAAATTTATTCCTACTATTTACACACGCAAAGTAACCAAGGAGAAGGAAGGATAATAAAATAATTTACAGAAGAGGCAAGGCGACACAGCGAAACTTAGCTTAACTATACAGGCTTAATTATTACCCAGGGACAGAACAAACAAAGACAGACTCACGCGGGGAATGATGATAGGAATGGCAGGAGGTGGATGGCTGGAGGGAGAGGAAGGTCCACTGGAACTGGGTCACGGTCGGGCCGGGAGCGGCAGCTCTGTTCCTCCGCGGCCACGGTCGGCACCGCCGTCAATGCCCAAGCTGCGGTCGTGCGAGCTGCCGTGGGACGAGCTCCGCCGGTCGAGTTAAAGCTGCCTGATGGAGCCAACGCTGCTTGGTGGAGTTTAAAGCTGCTGGTACTGCTCGTGGTACTCCTCTTGCTTGCTCTCAGGACTCTCTCTCAATGCTTGCTCTCAGAACTCCTTCTCTCAATGCTTGCTTGTGTACTGCCAACTCTTTGACGCACCTCTCTTTGCACGTCTCTCGCTTGGTCCAACCACACACTCGGTTCTTGCGCGCACGCTTTTATAGTGCCTCAGGCGATCAAGCCGCCGGCCTTCAGGACACGCCCCCCGGTGAGCTCGCTTCGGCCCTGATTGGTGGGCACAGGCCCTCTGACTCCACCCTTGATGACGATGGGCGGGCACGCCCTTCTTCCCCGAGCTGAGCACATGCTTAATGGCGGCTATTGTAGTTGGCAATGCGAATGGGAATTGACGAAAAGGGAATGTGAACGGAATCTACTCTTAATTCACCTGGTGCAATGGAGTGTCATCTTAATGGAAGACAAGGCCTTACCCTAATACACATAATAAGGAAATAAGCTACCGAACAGGGATATTATGGTGTCCTTCATGTATGCTTTATGGAACTAACTACGGGAACGCCCTTTGACCTTTATACAACACTGGAGTAAGGAGGGCGATATTTTAACAACAATTTACACAATAACAACAAAAAAAAAAAACATTCTCATATCCACAACAATATATATATATATATATATATATATATATATATATATATATATATATATATATATATATATATATATATATATTGTGTGCGTGTGGATGTTAAATATCCCATGATGTCCTTCACAAAGCGAAAGTGAACTATTGCAGGTACCCTGGCCAAATTAGAAATTCCTGCCCTTACAAGTGCTGGTAAGGCAATGGCAAACCACCCTGTATAACCCTTGCCGAAAAACTGCTTTGGCAGCACCGATGCTCTGTAACAGAGTATGGTACATTATAATCATTATCGGCTCAGATCAATTCTGTTGATTGTTTAATGGCACAATATTTAGTTAATCAGTGTCCCACTCTGAATCATGAGACGAAGAGCTGTATATTGTTCCCTCTTCTTTCTGCTTCATTATCGTCTCGGGGATCGTCATCCATCTGTTGACAAACGTCATGCGGGATCAAATCTCCTTCAAACCATGGAATCTGGCGACGACCTTCATGGAGCCTCCATCCATTCTCTGTGAGTTTGTGCATAGCTGGAACACAATGGTGGGAATTTTGACGAATTGAAGCCACGTAATTTGTACGCTTGATCGTTTAAACAAGAACTGACTTGCAAGATGAAAGTAAGCCCGAGTCGCTTCCCTTAGTCCTGTCAAGGGGACGCTCCTCAATTCTGGCTTAAGTGGCTTAACGGAACAATATGCATTCTGAGCATCATTTACACTTGACAACTGTGGCTTTCCATAGAGAGTACAAACAAAATGGTTAAGGGGCTGAAGATAAAATCTGGTGATATGTAACATGAGTCACCAAGCTTTGTGAAGGCATTCATGCTGGCTTCGTTACTCTTCATCGATTCCCGGGGGATGTATTTTTCCTTTCCATGAAAAATATGCAGCACTTGTCATCACATCCTGAAAAAGTCTCTATTGCTGGAAGGGCGTAACATCGTTTAAGACTCAGAGACTTTTCAAGAGTAGAGAAAATTGCTGGAAGGGCAAAATAAAAAGAATGGCGCTATGATTGTATCGCTGGACTATGATTGTATCACTGGACTATGTATCGCTATTATTGTATCACTCCGAGTAGTGTTTGTGCTACAAATGGTCCCAGATCCATCCAAATGTTTGAAGCAATGTTATTCATTACCCTGCGCCCACGAGCCTAAAATCCAGGGTTAAACGATGGGATGCGTCCGTCGGTATGTATGTATGTATGTGCGTGTCTGCATTTTAAAAATCATTTTCTCGGTAACCGTTGGTCCGATTGACACGAACGTTTCATCATAGTAGCGCCTTCATCTGTAGAATAGTTTACTCTAATTATGATGTCCTCGGTGACGTGGTATGCATTCTGAGCGTGTAATGAAATTGTGTCTAAGTTGAACCCAGGTGTTATGTCGACTCTGTCCACTGAGAGGCTCCTATAAGAATTCGGACTGGACAGCGCTCCGATGATTCCTGTGACATTTACTCTGTGTGATGTAATGCATACTCAGATTGTGCGTGTTACTCTAGGTTCTAAGCTTGCTTGTACTAATTGCAAAACCATTATTTACTTCTATGATTACTGTATACTGATATGTGGCTTGTTGGTTTCTTGGACGCCATCTTGGAAAAAAGTTGCACCTCTATATCTCTGAAACTGCTCAATGGAAAAAAATTGAAACATGGCTCATTGTCAAGTACTCCTCGTGTGGAATAAGATCTATTAATGATGATGGCATCTGTGCCTTCATTATGACGTAATAATTCGACAAGCTCAACACTTGATCCAATCAGTATGAATTTTTCTTTCTCTGCAACTGTTGGTCTGATGGACAGGAAATTTTCACCATAAGACCGCCTCCTCCTGTAGAATATTTTAATGATAATTATGACATCATAGGTCACGTGGTACAGGCGCCATCTTGGAAAAACAAAAACGTTGTAACTCTATATCTTCCAAAACGCTCTGTTGTACGAATCAGATCTACAACATTGTCCCAAGAGTAGGTTTAATTCAGAATCGATCTCTAGCAATACCTGTAAGAAACCAACAAGCCACATATCAGTATACAGTAATCATAGAAGTAAATAATGGTTTTGCAATTAGTACAAGCAAGCTTAGAACCTAGAGTAACACGCACAATCTGAGTATGCATTACATCACACAGAGTAAATGTCACAGGAATCATCGGAGCGCTGTCCAGTCCGAATTCTTATAGGAGCCTCTCAGTGGACAGAGTCGACATAACACCTGGGTTCAACTTAGACACAATTTCATTACACGCTCCATGAAAAAAATTGAAATGTGGCTCATTTTAAATAGCTCCGCATGGGGAATAAGTGTTAACGATGACGTCATTGGAGCATTAATTATGACGTCATAATTCGACAAGTACAACACTTGGTCCGATCAGTTTGAAATTTATTGAGCGTGATCTACGCAACAATTACATGAGAGAATGTAAACTTATAATGTCATCGCTCACATGGTCTGGCAGCCATATTGGATCAAATAAAAAAAACCTTCAAAAACAGAAGAGTTGGCTCGTACCATGTTGACTGCACGAGGTAGGTATTCTATGAATACCATCTAGTTTGACACAGCAATATGATTATGACGTGTTATTGTCAGATGATGTTAAAATAATGTTTGCATTTGAATTGTTTTGCGACTCACAAATATGTCGAATATTCCAGAAAATGTGCGTGCCAAACTCTTCAAGTTGAAATGTTAGGCCAGGAATGGCATGCTTCCCCACATATACCTCTTTTATTTCGAAAGGATAGCATTCTTGCTCAAACCACATGAAAAGATCATTCTTTGGTAGTATTTTAACATAACTTCTGTCATTCTTTTACCAAAAAAATTACCAAAATTTTCAAAAAAGAAGTCTTGAATTTTCTCGATGTTAGCTCCTCCATCTTGAATGAATTTCCTCCATTTTGAGGGCGCTTTTGCTCTGGTCATGTAATCACAATTCTGAATCAGTAGACCGATGACTTGGTTTCTCAATGTCCTTTATTGATGGGCTGCTGTAAGTACCACAAACAAAGTCTCACAGTGGAGCAAAGTTGCACAATTTTGAGAGTATCACCATGAGAGCAATGCCACCTTAGCTTCTTAGCTCTTTCACGAGCCTCGATCTTGTATAAAAAAAAAACCGAAAAAAAAACAAAAGTACATAGGGGATTTTCCAGTGTCTGATTGAAAAGCATTGCATCAACAACAACAACAACAACAACAACAGCATCAACACCAACATCAATCACAACATCAATCACACCAATCACATCAACACCAACAATCTCAGTTCCTTCCACCAAGCTCGGAACAAGTGTGTGTCTACCCTCAGGAGTGCCAGGAAGCACTATCTCTCCACACTCAAGATTGAACTCTCAAACCTGTCTCCTTCCTCCAAATCCTGGTGGCGTCTGGTCAAATCCGTTTCTGGTGTTTGTTCCCCCTCCATCCGCTCCCTTACCTCAAATGGCTACACAGTTGACACCGCACGTGACAAAGCCGAATGCCTCAACTCGGTGATTGCCTCAAAATCTTGTGTCCCAAACCCATCTCTCTCTCTGTTCCCACCTTTCCCAGTCGAACCCAACTGCTCCTGGACTCTGTGTCCTTCTCTCCTGACAAGGTGGAGGAGTTTGTGTCAAACCTCGACCCTGATTCTGCAACTGGACCAGACGGCATCAGCCCACGGGTCCTAAAATCCTGCTCTGCTGCTCTATCTTACCCTCTCTCTGTTCTTTTCACACTCTCTTTTGCTCAAGGTCATCTGCCAGCATCTTGGAAATCAGCAAACATTACCGCTTTACACAAAAAGGTGCAAAGACAGATCCTTGCAACTACAGACCAATCAGCCTGCTTCCAATTATCAGCAAAGTCATGGAATCCATCATTGCTTCGGATATGAAATCTTTCCTCTTCTCCAATGGCTTGATCTCTGATCTTCAATTTGAATTCAGACCAGGTCATTCTACTCTGGACATGTTGCTTCTGCTGTCTCAACAATGGATGGAGGTCCTCAATGCCAAACAGGAAATCAGAGCTGTCTCACTTGACATATCACGTGCCTTCGATACGGACTGGCACCCAGCTCTGCTCACCAAACTCTCCTCCTATGGTATCCATGGAAATCTCCACTCATGGCTTGTGGACTTCCTCTCTAGTCATAGGCAACGTGTGGCCCTGAATGGATTTCTCTCATCTCCCCTTCTTGTTCTGGCTGGAGTTCCCCAAGGTAGTGTTCTGGGCCCTGTGCTATTTCTGGTCTTCATCAATGATCTCTCCGACTCTCTGGAAAATCCTCTCTATCTCTTTGCTGATGACTCCACTATCTGCCGCTCCATTCCTCATCCCTCAGATCGGCAGTCTGCAGCCTCCTCACTCTCTGCAGACCTGGACAAAATCACAGACTGGTCAAACAAGTGGAACATGTCTTTCAATCCTGACAAATCTCACACTCTTATGCCTAAGTCACACATAGGCGGATTTGTCGGCGACTACTGGCGACTGGAAAAATCGCCACCACCCGCCGACAATCGTAATGAAACCGTAATGGACGGTCGCCTGTAGTCGTGGTTATCCTCCCCAGGTTGGCTGCAGTCGGCAAGAGCCGCAAAGGGGCCAAATATATTTTTAAATGTTTAAAAACGGCGTGCTCAGTCGCACTCGAAAAAAATCCGCCATGCTGTCGTGATGGATCCGCCATGCTGTCGTCGGTATCCGTAATAAGAGCGTAAAGCGGCCGCAACCCAGTCGCTCATAGTCTTCCGCAATCGCCCCACCAGCTAGCACGGCAGAGATGCGAATGCCATACGGCCTTCCTGCGGCATCTTCCCGACTACGGGCCGACACTGTTGCGGCTGCATATCGACTACAGAAGAACTACCACGTCTCCCCTGCGGCTATGGGAGACTGACGACGACAGAAGTAGGACTAGTGGCGGCCGAGTTACGGCCATTGGCGACAAAGATACGACTGCCTGGCGACTGCATTACGACATACCACGATTCCATGGCAAGACAGGATGGTGTGAGGGTCTCCGTGGAGTGAGGTCCTGTGGTGCGAGGTCCTGTGGTGCCGACAAGGATATGGCTTTATTGTTTGGACTTGGGACTTTTGGGAACTTTATTTTTGGGACTTTCGTCCTTTGGAAACTTTATTTATGGGACTTGGGACCAGTGGAAATAATTTGTTGGACTTTATTTCCATTCTCTCTCCCTGCAGAAAAGTTTGATTATTACATTACAATGATACATCTTTATTAACTTTCTTATTGTACATCAAACATCTTTATGCTTCATGTCATACATCATTGAAATGAATAAAGTGAAATGTAAAATAGAGAAATAAAGATTTAAAAAGCTGTGTGAATCGTCTCCAATCGTCGGCGGTCTTATTGCAGTCTTGCGGACGCCGGAGTAAACCGCCACCCATCCCCAATGCAGTCGCCGCGATCCGCCATCGGTCGTAATCTAGCTGCCAGACTGTCGCCATACTGCCGCCTGACCATATTTGACCGCCCGAAATCGCCAGTGGTCGCCGAAAAATCTTGATCGCCGGCAGTCGCCGGTAGTCGCCAAAATATCCGCCTATGTGTGACTTATGCATTACAATGTCTCTCCGAAAGGACCGACTGGAAAACCCTCCCATCTACTTTCTCATCAATCCTCCCCAAGGAGTTATGTCGCTCAAGCTTTTGGGTCTCACTATCTGCCATGATCTTTCTTGGGAAAACCACATTTCCAAGCTGGCCTCCAAAGCCAGTCGCCGACTGGGCATCCTCCGTCGTGCGAAGTCCTTCCTTGGCACACCTGAGCTCCTCACCACATACAAGGCTTTCATCCGCAGCTCAATGGAATACTGTTCTCCCCTCTGGGCTGGTGCTCCTACCTCACACCTAGCTCGGCTTCACGCTGTTGAGGCCAAAGCTTTCAGAATCATTGGAATCTCCTGCGATGAAGTTAACTCTGAGGGCCTTTCACTCACTCACCGCAGGCAGGTTGGTGGTCTTTGTCTTCTACCGACTCCTCTCTGGCCTTGCTCCCCCAGCTCTCTCTGTGCTCTGTCCCCCCAATATTCCTTCAGGTCGCACAAGATCTGCCTGCAACCCTCTTATGGTTAAACTGTCAAAATCTAGGCTCTCTGCTCACCTTCACTCTTTAATTCCCCTTTTCTCCTGCCTCTGGAACAAACTCCCCCACTCCCTTCAATCCCACTCCTCCCTCCAGGTCTTTAAAACAGCTGTTCACCACCATCTCTTATCTTCCCCCATCCAAAACCTTGATCTTTTCTACCCCCGCTAATTCACCCCAGATACACTTTTTTTTTGAAATTCCAACTTCTTTCCTGGAAGTCCTTGCAGTGTTCATATGTTTTATACCTCTCCCACCTCCCCCCAAGCCCTCCCCCTCCCACATTTCTCCCGATGTCCCTGCTCTCAAATGTTGTGTTTGTGTCCTTCCCCCGCTCTCCCCATCTTGTCTGCCGCTCCCCTTATTTTTTGTGTTTTATGTGTCGTTTTGACTTTTTGTGTGATTAATGTTAGCTCTTTCACGAACCTCGATCTTGTATACAAAAAAAAATTAAAAAAAATAAAAAATGAGGTGATGCACTGACTATTTCACTCTCAAGCTTTTTCATGAGTTTGGACTTGTCTGTCTTATTGGGTGATCCAGTGATATGTGCCAGTGACATTGGCACATGAGTTACGAGATAGCTGAACGTCTTTGACAAGTCAATGGCCATCGAGGCTGCCAGAGAGAGCGAGAGAGATTAGTCTGCCAATTAGATCTCATCTTCCCTCGTCTTCTTTGATTTTTACACCTTTACCTCTTAAGGTGACCTGTAGGCCAATTGCATCGGAGTCAAATTCTTGATTTTCTTTCTAAGTATTGGCTTTTAAAACAATTGGAGTTCTTAAAACATCCTTGGTGAAGACATCCCACTATTTGTTCAATATTATGGTAATATAGTATATCATCTCTGACCTCTGATCACACCGATCGACCAGTGGATATACAATGGAGATGACAATCTCTATTGTACAAATCCCTTGCAGCTTCATGAAAAGGATTCAATTTGACTGTATACCAGAGAGTAGCTTTTGTCTATCTAAATTATCTCTCCTAAGTATGGCGTCACCTCCTGAGCAACATGTCCTCATTCGTTCGTTATCTCCAACAACGAAGGTGGAGGGAGGTTATGTATTCACCCCATTGTATGTTTGTCTGTGAGCAAGATATCTCAAACAATTATGGATGGATTCGAACGAAATTTGGTGGACAGGTTGGGTGTGTGACATGGACGAATTGATTCAAATTAGGTGAAGATCCCAATCTGAAAACGAGAATTTTAAGTGATTCTTCACCATTGAAAGATAGGGCCAACAACTATATATACACTACATGGCCAAAAGTATGTGGACACCCGAACATCACACTCGTATGTGCTCGTCGAACATCTCATTCCAAAACCATGGGCATTAATATGGTGTTGGTCCCCCCCGCCCCCCAGCCTTTTGCTGCTATAACAGCCTCCACTCTTCTGGGAAGGCTTTCCACTAGATGTTGGCACATTGCTGCGGGGATTTCCTTCTATTCAGCCACAAGAGCATTAGTGAGGTTGGAGAGCACGAGAGCAAATGTACTTCCACACCGATGTCGACAAACCATTTCTGTATGGACTTCG
The DNA here is from genome assembly GCF_964187855.1 of Myxine glutinosa. Classification (NCBI taxonomy): domain Eukaryota; kingdom Metazoa; phylum Chordata; class Myxini; order Myxiniformes; family Myxinidae; genus Myxine; species Myxine glutinosa. The sequence goes on from NC_136261.1 coordinate 135,458,624, forward strand.
CTTTGTGCACGGGGACATTGTCATGCTGAAACAGGAGAGGGCCTTCGCCAAACTGTTGCCACGTAGTTGGAAGCACACAATCGTCTGGAATGTCATTGTATGCTGTAGCGTTAAGATTTCCCTTCACTGGAGCTGAGGAGCCTAGCCCGAACCATGAAAAACAGCCCCAGAACATTATTCCTCCTCCACAAAACTTTACAGTTGGCACTGTGCATTCAGGCAGGTAGCGTTCTCCAGGCATCCGTCAAACCCAGTTACATCCGTCGGACTGCCAGATGGTGAACCTTTAATCATCGCTCCAGAGAACGTGTTTCCACTGCTCCAGAGTCCAATGGCGGAGAGCTTTACACCACTCCAGCCGATGCTTGGCATTGTGCATGGTAATCGTAGGCTTGTGTGTGGCTGATCGGCTATGGAAACCCATTTCATGAAGCTCCCAACGAATAGTTGTTGTGCTGACGTTGCTTCCAGAGGCAGTTTGGAACTCGGTAGTGAATATTGCAACCGAGGACAGACGATTTTTACACGCTACGCGTTTCAGCACTGGGTGGTCCCGTTCTGTGAGCTTGTGTGACCTACCACTTCACGGCTGAGCTGTTGTTCCTCCAAGACGTTTCCATTTAATAAGAACAGCACATACAGTTGACCGGGGCAGCTCTAGCAGGGCAGAAATTTGACGAAATGACTTGTTGGAAATGTGGCATCCTATGACGGTGCCACGTTGAAAGTCACTGAGCTCTTCAGTACGGTCCATTCTACTGCCAATGTTTGTCTATGGAGATTGCATGGCTGTGTGCTTGATTATGTATGTCTGTCAGCAATGGGTGTGGCTGAAACAGCTGAATCCACGAATTAGGTGTGTCCACATCCTTTTGGCCATGTAGTGCATATATATATATATATATATATATATATATATATATATATATATATATATATATATATATATATATATATATATATATATATATAATTATATATATATATATATACATACAGTGCATTCAGAAAGTATTCAGACCCCTTCACTTTTTTCACAGATGGGAGAAACTTCCAGAAGGACAACCATCACTGCAACACTCCACCGATCTGGGCTATATGGCAGAGTGGCCAGACAGAAGCCTCTCCTCAGTGAAAGACACATGAAAGCCCGCTTGGAGTTTGCAAAAAAGCGCGTAAAGGACTCTCAGACTGTGAGAAACAAGATTCTGTGGGCTTTCATGTGTCTTTCACTGAGGAGAGGCTTCCGTCTGACCACTCTGCCATAAAGCCCAGATCGGTGGAGTGTTGCAGTGATGGTTGTCCTTCTGGAAGTTTCTCCCATCTTTACACAGGATCTCTGAAGCTCAGCCAGAGTGACCATCGGGTTCTTGGTCACCTCTCTTACCAAGGCCCTTCTCCCCCGATTGCTCAGTTTGGCCGGGCGGCCAGCTCTAGGAAGAGTCCTTGTTGTTCCAACCTTCTTCCATTAAAGAATTATGGAGGCCACTGTGCTCTTGGGAACCTTCAATGCAGCAGAATTTTTTTTGGAGGCTTCCGCAGATCTGTGCCTCGACAGAATCATGGCGCTGAGCTCTGCAAGCAGTTCCTTCGACCTCATGGCTTGGTTTTTGCTCTGATATGCATTGTCAGCTGTCAGACCTTATATAGACAGGTGTGTGCCTTTCCAAATCATGTCCAATCAATTGAATTTACCACAGGTGGACTCCACTCAAGGTGTAGAAACATCTCAAAGATGATCAAGAGTAATGGGAGGCACCTGAGCTAAATTTCTAGTGTCATAGCAAAGGGTATGAATACTTATGTCAATGTGATATTTCAGTTTTTTCTTTTTAATAAATTTGCAAAACTTTCTAAAATCCTGTTTTCTCTTTGTCATTATGGGGTATTGAGTGTAGATTGATGAGGGGAAAAATGAATTTAAACGATTTCATCATAAGGCCGCAACATAACAAAATGTGATAAAGGTGAAGGGGTCTGAATACTTTCTGAATGCACTGTATATATATATATATATATATTGTTACATTTGTAGGGGGTAGGCAGTGATTACTTTAGTCCAGGTAGATTTGTATAGATTAGTGTGCTCCGATTGTCATGAAGAGGAAGAACCACCATGTAATAAGTAATAAGTCGGGATCCGGTAGACCGTGTGTTTGGATTAAGGTGTATCTTCGTCCCAATTATGAGGAGTGGGGCATGTTAAGTAGCTCAGTGATTACGGGTAAATTATCCCTTGTATGTCGATACCTCTGTAATTTATTTCCTTTGTCCCTTTTGGCATTGCACTATACACACGTCGGGGTAGAATCCCACATTTAATGGCACTAATAAAAAAGCCTACCGGAAGCAGGACATCCAGCGCTATGGCTGATAACACCAACGATAACAACGAGTGGTCAGGGTTTTGATTGACGGGAAGGACTGGTAGGGAGCAACTCGCTGATTGGCGAAGCATGACCGATGACATCAGAGAGTGGCGTGTAAATATTTGGAGCGGCGGACATTTCCCCTTCTCGTTCTGGATGTTAAAGCGAACGGTTGTGCTTGCTCTCTGCATGGTGAGGCTTCATCATAAACGTCCGCATTCCGAGACATTACTGGTGGTCGTGAGACGGAAGAGCCGGGGACGGAGAGCTGCAGTTTCCCCCAGCAAGAACGACGAGCTGCGTGACAACTCCTGTTCTTTTCGCACATGAGGTCCGGAGTGAAAGCGCAGTGAGGCCTGTTTCGTGCCAACGAGCGCGTTTCGCGTGCAAAGCCGCCAATGCCCCAGCAGATTCTTACGACCCCTGACGAGACCCCACCAGCGATCAGAGCTAAGTGCACTAAATAACGACACACCTTAATTTTATGCACCATTAATTTTATCCTTCGTCTGTGTTTGTTTCTTGTGGGGACGTCCAAATTTAGGAAAAATTCCTTTCAATAAAGCCGGTATTTTTGGCCATTTTAAATCCGGTTTCATTTGAGTTTATTTATTGAAGGGTTTGGAGACTACCGGTGGGATTGACAAGGTAAGGCTCCGGTCCTCCCCCTCCCTCTTGCTTCCCCACGCATATTCCCCGCATATATATAGATTACAGTTGATCTATGGTGGGGGTCTCAAGAACATTTGGTCTGTGTTCATTTACCAAGTTTCTTGTGGAGAAATCGCCAAGTGGTTTAAGCATTCGAGCAAGCACTCCATTCAAAACCGTTAAGGAATGGCTGGCTTGCCAAGTGCTAGCTAGCTGCCTGGTAAATGAGCACACCCTGGTCTTCCTCCCTTTTCGTTTCATGTTAAACAGCAGGAGCGAGTTTCAAAAGTTCGCTTCATAAAATGCCATGGTAGCGGCAGGAAGGGTCATGTTATTAACCCAACCCTTGTTGGGTATATAGAGTACCGTAGATCTTCGCTCAGTTCTGCAAGTACAACTTACCTCACGGATGTCGGGATTCCTCCAATTTCTTCATTTAGTGTTATAAACAGCATTAGCGACTGTTTAAAAAGCTAATCATACGTGTTTGTTTTTTTAAATAATATTTTTACTTCAGGTAGAGGCCGTTGCTGCCACGAAAATGCCATGATAAGCTATTTATAAACGTCGACTCGACGTTTGTTCAATGAGCAAAAAGCCCTTGGGGAGGTGGGATATTGTTGGTATTAATATTGTTTTGAAATAACATTAATATTATGCTGTTATCCTCAGTTTTGTTATTAGAAGCGGCCTTGGAAAAACGCCACGATAAAGCCAACTTAACATAGATATACACCTCAACACGCAACCCCATTGAATGCAATGGCGGGGAAAACCCGCTCAGGGGAGAAAACTCCCTTGGGGAGGGGGGGGGTGGGGTGAATGCGCTACAACCTTCATTATGTAACCCTTAGTCATCCTGTCATGTTTGGGTGAGATTGGACAAGTAATGACGGAATGTATCGCGGTCAAAAAATCTTCGGACAGACACACGCCAAATTGCGTATTTTAGTATGTGATAGATATATATATATATATAATATATATATATATATATATATATAATATATATATATATATATATATATATATATATATATATATATATATATATATATACAGTATATATATACTGTATGAGCACATCTATCTATATCTACCAGAGATAGATATAGATAGATATATAATTATATATATGTATCTATATATATAAAACACAGTTTGTGTGTGTGTGTGTGTGTGTGTAATGTTACCGATAGACTCCGAAACGGAGAGGCTCACGTGCTTGATATTTGGCATAGACATGGCCATTGAGCCTGGGACGAACATGGCCGAGACAATATTTGACGAGATCCATATTTTTTATTCATATTTACCTCAGCGCATTTCAGCGAAGTACCACTAATCTCAGCCAGTGCGAGCAGCTCGCTGATTCGCTCAGAGCGATCACGTGATGTTCCATCCCGTCATAGGTTACATGTTTGCACGTAATTCAGCGCGAAAAGCCATTGCGTTTTTTCACCTTTATGCGACCGTGTTTTGTGTCGATTTTGTGCGATATGAATTAAATTTTAATTCATATTTCGTGTTTACGAATTCGAATACGAAGGATTTCCCCTTTCGATTTTGAATACGAATCGAATACGAGCTTGAGTCGAGAGGGCGAATGTACGGGTTGGGAATGTGCGGGTCTCCCTTCCCCCGCCCGGAAACGCCGGTACTGGAGGACGTGGGTCACAGGATCGGTGAGTCTCCAAAATCCGCTTCGTCCTCTTTCGAAGATGCAGGACAATGTCGCGATTGTTGTGCTGCTCTCCGACCATGAGAACTGCAACGTCATTGTTGACTGGCTCTCCCCCTTCCCCCTCCCCCGTACGTCCTCCCCCTCCCTTCCCCCTCCATCCTCCCCCTCCCTCCCCCCTCCACCCTACCCCTTCTCCCCTCCCCCTCCCCTCCCCCTCCCTTTTCCCCCTCCCTTCCCCCCCTCCCCTTTCCCCTTTCCCCCTCCCCCCTCCCCCTCCCCTTTCCCCCTCCCCCTCCCCTTTCCCCCTCCCCCTCCCCTTTCCCCCTCCCCCTCTCCTTTCCCCCTCCCCCTCCACTTTCCCCCTCCCCCTCCCCCTCCCCTTTCCCCCTCCCCCTCCCCCTCCCTCCTCCCCCCTCCCCCCTGCCCCCTCCCCCATCCCCTCCCCCCTCCCTCCCCCCTGCCCCTCCCTCCCCCCTCCCTCCCACCTCCCCTCCCCCCTCCCTCCCCCCTCCTCCTCCCCTCTCCCCTCCCCCTCCCCCCTCCCACCCCCCTCACCCTCCCATCCCTCACCCTCCCATCCCTCCCCCTCCCCCTCCCATCCCTCCCCCTCCCCCTCCCATCCCTCACCATCCCCCCTCTTCTCCCCTCTCCCCCTCACCCTCCCCCTCTTCTCCACCTCTCCCCCTCCCCCTCCCCCTCTTCTCCCCTCCCCCCCTCTTCTCCCCTCCCCTCCCCTCCCCGCCCGGCAATGCCGGGTACTTCTGCTGGTATATATATATATATATATATATATATTGATTATATATATATGTGCACATATATATATCTATACAGTCACGTTAAAAAGTAAGTACACCCCATGTAAAGTTTTGACTTTTTCAACATATTTCAACATACAGCTATTTGATCTTCATTTCAACAATATTGATAGATAAAGGTGATATAATATAACAAATATCATGAAACATTTCCATTTTGTAGTCCATTGTATAATTTAAATGAACATAAATGCAAATTTCGCATGTGGAAAAAGTAAGTACACCCCTACATTTATCACTACTTCAAATACCTAAAATTAGAATCAGGTGCACCAGCTCAGGTGCAAATGATTAGAACATCGTTAGAGAGGAACCCGTCATATTTAAACCTCAGACATTTCGTTTGGTTTGCTCTTTGTTGTTGAAGTGTGCGGCGTCACCATGCCTAGATCAAAAGAGCTCTCCGAGGCCTTCAGAAAGAAGTTTATAGATGCCTACGAGTCTGGGAAGGGATTTAAAAATATCTCCAAACAATTTGAAATCAATCATTCGACTATCCGGAAGATCATCTACAAGTGGGGAAGATCAAACAACTGCCAACTTGTTCAGGCCAAGCCGCCCCAGCAAGTTCAGCCCGAGAGCAGACCGCAATATGCTGAAAGAAGTCTCTAAGAACCCCAGAATGTCATCACCGGACCTACAGGTAGCTCCTGCCACTGTTGATGTCAAAGTGCACGAGTCTACCATTGGAAAGAGGCTGCACAAATTTGATCTTCATGGGAGGTGTGCCAGGAGGAAACCTTTGCTGTCCAGAAAGAACATCAGGGCAAGACTAAAGTTTGCCAATGAACACCTAGGCAAAGACCAGCACTTCTGGAACAATGTGCTCTGGACAGATGAGTCAAAGGTAGAGCTATTTGGCCACAGTACCAGAAGACATGTTTGGCAAAAACCAAAGACAGCATTTATCCACAAGAACCTGATACCAACTGTAAAGCATGGTGGTGGAAATATTATGGTTTGGGGCAGCTTTGCTGCATCAGGGCCTGGGCAGCTCACCATCATAGAATCCACTATGAATTCTTCATTGTACCAGAGAGTGCTTGAGGATAATGTGAGGCCATCTGTTGGAAAGTTGAAGCTCAACCGAAGGTGGACCTTGCAACATGACAATGACCCTAAACATACCAGTAAATCCACCAAGGAATGGTTGAAAAGAAAGAAATGGAGGGTTCTGGAATGGCCAAGTCAAAGCCCGGATCTAAATCCCATCGAAATGTTGTGGGGGGATTTGAAACGAGCTGTGCATGCAATGAACCCCTCAAACATCGTTCAGGTGAAAGAATTCTTCATGGTCTACCATTGGAAAGAGGTTGGCAAAAATTTCTCCCAGTCGATGTCAGAGACTGGTAGACAGTTATAAGAAAGGCCTACTTGAGGTTGCTTTTGCCAGAGGGGGCAATACCACCTATTAGAGCCAAGGGTGTACTTACTTTTTACACAGAACGAAATGGCATCTCTGTTAATTTTTGTTGCATAAATTATTGAAAAGTCAAGTTTTCATTGTTTTTTCTTCAATTAGATCACCTTTATCTAAGATACTGTTTAAATGAAGATCAAATATTGATATGTCCACATATGTTAAAAAGATTTTAAAAAACATTTCATGGGGTGTACATTACTTTTTCCACATGCGAAATTTGCATTGATGTTTATTTAAATTATACAATGGACTACAAAATGGAAATGTTTCATGATATTTGTTATGTTATATTAAAGCGCGGCGTTACGCGCGCTGCTTGTGAGCAAGGAGGAAGCGGACAAGCGGTAACATACAAACGTCTTTATTGTAAGACTACACTGTAACACTGAACTCCTCCGGGCTGGTCGCCCGGTGTATATCATGAGGCCACGCCTACCCCTCGGGCGTGGCCACCGCCCACTTGGTGCGTGGAATGATGTCACCACGCCAGTGGGCTTTTGTGTCCGCCACACGCGCCCCCCCAGAATTCCCGCGCACCTGGAGGGCCAGTTTGTGGGGCAGTCGAATGACCCGGCCGAAGCGCCCCCTGGCGATCGGCGGCGTCCGGGGTGCAGGGATACCAGGTGGGATGCCCCTGGCTGCCCCTGGGATGGGTGCAGGACCGGGGGGCGCCGTGGCGGCGGGGCTGGGCGGTGCCGGGGGTCTGCCCGCAGGAGGGCGGCCCCGACGTGGGGGTCAGGCCACTGGCGGTGGATGGTCCACATCGAGGTGGGCCGGCTTGAGGCGGTCTACCGAAACGCGGTCAGGAGTACCGCCGATGTCCAGGGTGAAGTGCTTCGCCCCGGTCTCCAGCACGCGGAAAGGCCCGTCGTACGGGGGCCGCAGTGGTGTCCGATGGGCATCGTGGCGGACGAAGACGTACTCCGCCGTGCGAAGCTCCGGGGCGACGTGCGTCGGTGGGTGCCCGTGGCATGCCGTTGGCACCGGGGCGAACCTCTGGGCGGTCTCTTGCAGAGCGGAGCGCTGCTGTGCCGCGGACCATGGTGCCGTGGAGTCGGGAAGGAACTCGCCCGGCACCCGCAGCGGTTGCCCGAAGACCAACTCCGCCGCGGATGCGCGCAGGTCCTCCTTGGGCGCCGTCCGGAGGCCCAGCAGGACCCAGGGGAGCCTGTCGACCCAGCCGCCGTCGCGGAGGGTGGCCCGGAGCGCGGCCTTCAATGAGCGGTGAAATCGCTCACACAGGCCGTTAGCCTGGGGGTGGTAGGCCGTGGTTCGGTGCAGCCGGACCCCGAGCCCCTGCGCAACCGCCCCCCAGAGCTCCGAGGTGAACTGGGGGCCGCGGTCGGATGAGATGTCTGAGGGGGCGCCGAACCGGGCGACCCAGGTGGCGATGAAAGCCTGCGCGACATCGGCCGCCGTTGTCGACGCCAAGGGCACGGCCTCCGGCCACCGGGTGGTGCGGTCCACCATGGTGAGGACGTGGGTGAAACCCTGCGAGGGGGGCAGAGGTCCCACCAGGTCCACGTGGACGTGGTCAAACCGGCGTTCCAGCACCGTGAACGGGGCCAACGGGGCCTGGGTGTGCCGGTGCACCTTGGCGCGCTGGCACGCGGAGCATGTCCTGGCCCAGCCGCGGACGGCCTTCCGGAGGCCATGCCAGACGAACTTGTCGGCGATCAGCCTTTGGGAGGCCCTCGCGCCCGGGTGGGACAGGCCGTGGATGGCGTCAAACACCTGGCGCTGCCAGCCCGCGGGCACAATGGGGCGAGGACGCCCGAGGGAGACGTCGCACAAGAGGGCCGCGCCCGCGCCGTCGAACGGCACCTCGGTGACGCGGAGGCCCGTGACGGCGGTCCGCAAGGCCTGGACGTCGGGGTCAGCGGCCTGGTCCGCTGCCATCCGGGCATAGTCGATGCCGAGGTGGACTGCTTGGGCGACGGCCCGGGAAAGGCAATCCGCAACCGGGTTGTCCTTCCCCGCGACGTGCTGGATGTCCGTCGTGTACTCGGACACGGCCGAGAGGTGACGCTGCTGCCGGGCCGACCACGGCTCGGTAACCTTGCCCATCGCGAAGATCAGCGGCTTGTGGTCGACGAAGGCAGTGAACGCCCGGCCCTCGAGCAGATGGCGGAAGTGCCTGACCGCCAAGTGAAGTCCGAGCAACTCGCGGTCGAAGGTACTGTAACGGCGTTCGGGCAGGCGAAGCTGTCGGCTAAAGAACGCCAGCGGTTGCCAAGCTCCACGCACCCATTGCTCGTGCACCGCGCCCACCGCGTAGTCCGAGGCATCGGTGGTGAGGGCGATCGGTGCATCGGGCGCCGGGTGCGCGAGCATGGTGGCGTTAGCCAAGGCGAGCTTCGCGCCCGTGAACGCCGTGTCCATCTGCTCGGTCCAGGTAACGTCGCCTTTGCCCGGCTTACCTCGGAGAGCTTCGTGCAGGGGGCGCAGGAGCTGGGCGATACGGGGCAGGAACCGATGGTAAAAGTTCACCATGCCCAGGAACTCCTGCAGCCCTCTGATCGTGCGGGGGCGCGGAAACCCCTTCACCGCCTCCACCTTGGCCGGCAGGGGGACGGCTCCGTGCCTGGTGACACGGTGCCCCAGAAAATCGATTGTGGCGGCGCCGAACCGGCACTTTGCGGGGTTCACAATCAGGCCATGCTGGCCCAGGCGTTCGAAGAGCGTGCGGAGGTGGCGTAGGTGCTCTTCGCGGGACGCGCTGGCGACGAGGATATCGTCCAGGTAGACGTAGACAAAATCCAAGTCGCGCAGGACGCTGTCCATCAGTCGCTGGAACGCCTGAGCCGCATTCTTCAGACCGAAGGGCATGCGCAGGAACTCGAAGAGTCCGAATGGCGTGATGACCGCCGTCTTCGGGACGTCCTCCGGCCTGACGGGGACCTGATGGTAGCCGCGTATGAGGTCCACCTTCGAGAAGAAGGACCTGCCCGCCAAACGGGCGGAAAAGTCCTGAATGTGGGGGACGGGGTAGCGGTCGGGAGTCGTGGCGTCATTGAGACGGCGATAGTCCCCGCACGGTCGCCATCCCCCGCCGGGCTTCGGCACGATGTGCAGCGGCGACGCCCAAGCGCTCTCTGAGCGCCGAACGATGCCGAGTCGCTCCAGGGTAGCGAACTCCGCTTTTGCCACCGCCAGCTTCGTCGGCTCGAGGCGGCGTGCCCGGGCGTAGACCGGTGGCCCGACGGTGGGGATGTGATGGGCCACCCCGTGCTTGACGGCCCCCGCCGAGAAGGTGGGCCGCGTGAGGGCCGGGAAGCCGGCGAGGAGGCGGGTGAATGCGTCCGCTGCCGGAAGCGTACAGACCAACGTGGCCGGAACCGAATCGTTCGGCAAGCCGCTTGGCAAGCCGCTCGTTGAGCTGGGCAACGCACATGCGAGCGAGCTGAACGTCTCGGCCTGGACAAGCCGTCTGCGCTTGACGTCGACCAGGAGCCCATTAGCGCACAGGAAGTCTGCGCCAAGCAGTGCCATGGGCACGTCGGCGGTGACGAACGTCCATCGGAAAACCTGCCCTCCAAACCGCAGAGAGAGGCAGCGTTTTCCGTACGTACGGATGGGCGTCCCGTTCGCGGCAAGCAGCGCGGGGCCCCCACCCGCGGCGTGCTTGTCTGACGTGCCGGCGGGAATGACACTCACCTGTGCTCCCGTGTCGCACAGGTAACGGCGCCCGGAGAAGGTGTCCGTTATGAACAGCAGGCTGCTCGAACGGCCGGCGCTCATCGCCACAATTGAGCGCCGGCCCGGGCGTTTCCCGACCCGTTGAAGGAGCACGGCGGATGACACCGCCGAGCTTCGTGGCCGAACTTGGCGTGGAACCAGCACCAGGTGGTGGAGCTGGAGGAGCGCGGCTGGCTCCGCCAGGCCGGTGGAGTCGACGGGTTTCCCCGCGGTGGCGGTTTTCGCCGCGGCGGTGGGCGGGGCGTGGCGGCGTTCACGAGGTGCGTATCAGCATGCTGCTGAACCACAGCGTGCTGTAGAAGATGATGCTGTGGAACATCAGCGTGCTGTAGAAGATGATGCTGTGGAACATCAGCGTGCTGTAGAAGATGATGCTGTGGAACATCAGCGTGCTGTAGAAGATGATGCTGTGGAACATCAGCGTCGAAGGCCGTGACGGCCACGCCAACGCTCGCCCGCGTGTCCGAAGCGGCGAAGTACTTGTCCGCCTCGGCCGCCAATGCTCGGGGTTCCGTTAGCCCGGTCCCGGCCAACGCGAGGCGAACCTGCGCTGGAAGTTGGCGATGGAAAAGCGCCCGGAATAGCGAACCGGGGGCTTCGTCGCCCAACAGTGACAGCATATGGTCCATTCGGACCGACGGGCACGTCTCACCGAGCTCGGGGAGATCCAGGAGGCGATCGGCCCGTGCGTCGTCCGTGAGGCCGAACGTGGCTAGGAGTAGCCGCTTGAGTGCCTCGTACTGGTGGCCGTCCGGTGGGTGGCGAAGGACGGACACAACTCGAGCGGCCGTGCCGGGCCCGAGGGAGGCAACGACATGGCAGTAGCGCAGGTCGTCGTTGGTGAGGCGCCGAAGCTGAAATTGGGCTTCGGCTTGAACGAACCAGACTTCGGCCTGGGCCTCCCAAAATTCGGGAAGTTTAATCGCCATTGCCTTGTCGTTGGCCATTGCAATGGCGTCGTGTTCGGAAGGATCGCTACGGCAGATCCAACGTCGAGGGTCACCAGTAAAGCGCGGCGTTACGCGCGCTGCTTGTGAGCAAGGAGGAAGCGGACAAGCGGTAACATACAAACGTCTTTATTGTAAGACTACACTGTAACACTGAACTCCTCCGGGCTGGTCGCCCGGTGTATATCATGAGGCCACGCCTACCCCTCGGGCGTGGCCACCGCCCACTTGGTGCGTGGAATGATGTCACCACGCCAGTGGGCTTTTGTGTCCGCCACAATATCACCTTTATCTATCAATATTGTTGAGATGAAGATCAAATAGCTGTATGTTGAAATATGTTGAAAAAGTCAAAACTTTACATGGGGTGTACTTACTTTTTCACGTGACTGTATATATATATATATTAGTATTTGCAGTTTGGCGCTCCAATCTAACAAGCGAACGTCATGGCGTTATCGCCACGCATGTCCGCATTGCTTGCTAAGCTCCGTCGGGGCTATCTTGCAGTGCGTCATTATGGATGTTAAATTCAGATACTGTCACAAGTGTATGCAAAACTCACAGTTACCGACCTGGTTTCACCATTGTTGGGGCTTCATCCGGGCACCGCAGTGAGCCTTCCATACACTTGTGACTCTGAAACGATATCCCTGACGATGACCCGGCTGGTGGCATCAGCGGTATTTGAATGTCCTGGTTCTGGTTACTTTTATTTGGTGTTTTTAGTATTGGGGCGGAGTGCATGGCTTGTGTGGTGTGTGTCATAAAGAACAAAAGAAAAATCAGAGGCATTTACATACAGGGAATTAATTACCCTCAAACCCTACCTAATTAACATAGCCCCACCCCTCGCCATGGGGACAAAGATATGCTCTTACCGGACACACGGAGCTGACTTAAGTTGATGAAGGTTTCTTCTTCTTCACGGCAGTCGGAGCACACTACCTATACAATCCTTCCTGGCCCAAAGGTATTTCATTGCCTGCCCCACACAAACATGACAATATATTGGGCTATCTCAAAAGGTTGTGGCCAGCTTATGGCAAATGTGTATGACACCGATGGAAGAGTTGGGTGGTGGGTGACAAGAACAAGCCGATTACATTTTGGTTTAGGGCTGGATGCAAATCCGGTCTATTAGTGGGATACAAAACGTTTACTGTTTAGCAAGGTATGGTTCTGTGTCTTGAAGGTTCGTGGTTCAAACCCCGGTTGAGTCGTTCCAAAGACTTGAAAAAAAATAGTTCGTGCTGCTTCCTTGATTGATGCACAGCAATTAAAAGAATAGAGCATGGACAAACAATGCTGGGAGGCAATGGCAAACCACCAAGTGTAATCCTTGCCAAGAAACTGCTAATACCCCCATTCCACTTATGCCGATCGACCCCGATCTGCACAACGGGAACGATCCTATTTGGAACGGGATCAATCGGCATGATCGTAAACGGAACGTCTTCGATCTTTGTCGATCGGGACAAAAAAATAGATCGGGGCGATTTTTTAAACATGTTTAAAATTTCCATCCCGATCTGAAATAGCGGGACTGATCGTGATTACAGCGTGAATGCAACGTAGTCCATCGGAATGATCGTAGTTAGAACGGCTTGATCGTAGTTAGAACGGCTTGATCGTGATTACAGCGTCGTTGCAGCGGGAGGATTATCTTGTGCCGTTTCGACGACGATCGTTACCTATCCGTCCCGCTCCAATGCCGATCAAAGCCGCTGTATATAAATCGGTCAGGATTGCATCAGCCTCACCCGATCAAGTATTTCGACACGACAATTTTTGTCAACGTTGTTAAGTGGAATTGATAACTGCATGAGCCAAATTGCATTGCCCAATAACCCCATGGTCTAAAATTAAAAGCGGTACAAGTTAAACAAATATTATTAATGATCAATTTTACCGCTTTTAATTTTATGACCTTTTAATTAAGTGAATGCAAACTTTGATCCCCTCTACCCAGCAAAAACTTGTCAAATTTTTAGCTTTTATTTTGAAGACCTTTCATTTTGCAATGCATTTTCATCCCCTCAACCCTTCTGTCAACCATGGCCGGACCCAGAACTGAGGGGCTCTTCTTCTTCTTCTCATTCTTCTTCTCACTTGAGCAGCTCTTCTTTCATTAATTGCATATTGTTGGAGAAGTAGAGCGAGCTGCAGACGGCCATGTCTCTGATGTTGATCCATGGCTGTCTTCGACGATACTGATGATCGGCAAGCAAATCGGGCCCTATTTATAGGGATCGGGACCTGAAATCTGCTTTTTAGTCGGCTTAAAGACGGGAATAGAGCGTAGTTAGATCGGTTTGGTCGGGAATGACGTAGTTGAAACGGCAATAGATCGGCAGCATCGGCGTTGGATCAGTTTTAGATCGGCGGCGATCGGGAATGCATCGTGTCAGAGCGGCGGCAATCGCGAATGCAGCGTGGTTACGGCGTACGCGAGCGGGAACACAGCGGCTCTAAACGGCTTCGATCGGGTCTTCAGGGACCGAATCTACCCACGATGAGCGTGGTTACAGCGTAGTGATCGTAATCGGAGCGTACTTAGGACGTAGATATACAGCGTAGATGACCAGTTTTTTTCCCAAAGTGTCCCGAACGCTCCCGACCTGGAGATCGGGGCTAATCGGGGCCAATCGGCATAAGTGGATTGGGGGCATTAGGCAGGACCAACTGTGGCAAAGGGTATCGAACATCAAATGAAAAGTATAAAACATAAAACATTCATATTGTTACGGACACGACTTTGATGTTATGGTGGGCCGAGCGGAATGGCCGCCGTGTTCGCACAAGTTACCCGATTATACTCGAACCTTGGCCGAGTCGCGCTACGCTAAATCAATGAAGGAAAAGGACACAACGGCTGGGATTAAGGCAACGACACAAGGGGTACGGTTCTCAAGACCTCCGGAGGAGGTTATATTAGTTCGGAACGTTTAGATTACAGGGATGAGAGGTACAGCATAGTAAGGTGGGCACTTATACACGGTCTTATATTAGCCCCGACAGACCACAGATAAACAGGACAAAACTGACTCACACGGGGATTGATGGCAAGGAAGGCGGGTAGTCGATGGCTCAAGGTGCACCTTGGCTCAGGGCAGAATCGACCCGGTCCGGCCCAAAGATGCGGGGAGGTTGCTCAGCGCTCGGAGGTCGCGACTTGTCTTTCCAAGCTGGGGGCGCATCTCACGTCACGTCCGGTAAGTGGCTGCGCATATCCGGCGGGGAGTGACACGCCCTCGGCTCATTAGCTCCGCCCCAGATGGAATCGGCCCGCCGCTTCTCACTGGCTGCGGGGGGTTACCGGGCTCCGCCCCTGACGAGGAGCTGACAGCCAGCCCCTTCGTGGTAACCCCGTGGAGCGCATGGGCAATGGCGGCTAACCAAGCCGGAGTGAGGACGCACACTCCCCGCGCCGCGCCGCCCCCCTCTGTTGTTGTAGTTGTTGTTGTAATTGTTGTTGTTGTTGTTGTTGTTTCATGGGGAAGATGGGCGGAGGTATGGGGAGGTCCTAAACTCACTACTGATGCCATACAATCACATTCTGGTGCAACGAAGAGTCAGAATTAATGGAAACGAGTCCTTAACTGACATAGACTAAGAATAACTAGCAAGATGTCCGAAAGTTGTCTACGTGAGATGCGGTGGACCTGGGCACGACATTTAATGGGGGAAAAAGGGGAAGGTCGGTTCTACAGAGTGTTATTTACAGGCAATGGGACTAGGGAATGGGGGATTGGGGATAGTTGGGGAGTATTGGGGAAATAGGGGAATATTTACAAGCGGATAGGGAGGCCAAATGCCATATCCGCAACATTGCACCCTTCTCTACCCTCGGGGCGTCCCGACCCGATAAATTTTTACCTATTTTAGTGTGGCACTCAGATGTAGTTCCCTCTACTATTAACTCTACCCTGAGTGCGACAGTTTTACAGATATTCACAAATGAGTAAATATGTCCCCCTGCGACGTTGCACCCTTCTCCTCACAGAAACACACCCACAGGATAACCGAATCGCGGAAAGAATTCGCAAACTAAACATACAGCCGGTAGGGAGCATTTATTTACAAGACTACGCTGCTATTTACACTACGATCCAGGACCTATTTTTGGAGGAACACATGCAGATGTTATGCATAGAGAGAGCACGCATGCCAGCATCGATACACCAACCCACGAGTGCTCTGTGGCCTTACGGCCTTTAATAATGTGCAGAGCACCCCTTCCAAGCACCAAAAGCACCACCCCATCACACAGTCAGCACCATCCGGTGCACCAATAAAATGTTTAATGATCATGGTGTGGTGTCGCAGCCGGCCGATGTTCTGCCGCTGGTCTTGCCTTCGTGTGGTGCACTTGGCCTTCTTACTTCTTTAAAAATAAAGAAAGGCGCCAACCGCGTCCATTTCTTTATTGTGGCCGTCAGGGGGCCAACTAAAAGTGGTTCACCTGTATGGCATAGGTGCCACGTTGACCCATAGGTCCATCCACGGGTGGTGCTTGGCCGCAAAAGAACTGCGGTCCATTGTGGGTGGCCACCAAAATTGCGGTCCATATGGTGTATTGATCCAGGCAGCAAGCAGCGAAAGTGCAGGCCCACAACTGCGGAGCCAGCACCTCTCTCTCCTCTCTCTCTGCCCCAAAGCCAGATCCTCGGAGGTGGGAGACAAAAGAAAAGACAAGTGAGTAAGGTGGTAAGGGCACAAAAGTGCACGCAACATTAGGTAATGCACACTAGGGGCACATGGGAACCAGGTGAGACAGGTACGTTCCTACCGTACGCCCCCCCCCCCACCAGGTAACCTACATGGCCCCTCCCTTACCCCTTACTGTATCCACAAAACACAACACTACCCATAAACATCTATTTTACAAATCAACAAACGTCCCTACTGTCTTCCCCGTTCCTCCCATATACCAAATTCGTCTTCTCTCCCTCCTAACCAATCAAATTTGCCATTTTCAACTTTCATCAAAATTTGCCATCTCCAACTCAACATCATAATTTGTCATCACCAATTCATCATCAGTCCCTCCTAAGGAGGGAGAGATGGAATCACCCCAATGTCTCATCCACGTCGTGATGCGTCTCACAAATCCAACAGCAATCCTTACTTCCTGCAACACAAAACAAAGAAAACACAGGTGTGGAGTCATCATCATCACCTCAGGTAAGTGGCTGCGTATGGTGCGACAGGTTCATCAATCCTAACTATTTCCTAAATGACTTTAACAACTTTACATTACCCGGGGTCTTTCTCCTGCCAAACCATTGGCCCTCTTACACTATGGGTTCTAAAAACCAATGCCCATTGACCAAACTGTGGTGCTTTTCAATTTGGGGTCTCACTCCCCCGATTCATCTCCCGGTGCCCTCGCACAATTTCTGGGCTGTGGCGTGTACCTCTTCCAGCGGGTCTACCCACCTGCACACCTCCACCACTGCAGTTGCCTCCGAGCTTACCTGCTCCTTACCCTAACCTAACTACCTGGGGAAGGCCCTCTGGCGCTCTCCCCACTCGGTGCCCTCTCTGGCACTGGGCTACCCGGGTCCGTCCTCCGGATCCTCGGGCCCCACTGACACTAACGGCTCCCAGAGCCCACCTGCGGCCTCACCTGGCCGACATCCTCACAGTGGTGGAGTGCCCAACCAACTACACACACTAACAGGCTACACGCACAGCCATTTCCACAACACTAATGCACCCATCCACAATACCATTCTGCAACCGCACCACAAATGCCAATATCCAACCACAATTTACCTATACCCTCTACCTAACACTTACACTACCCGCCCTGGGTACTCGTGAAAGGGGTCCACTCTTCCCCCATCCACACCTTCGCACCATGCACACCACTCCGTACCACTTACTCCAACTCTCTCCACACACCTGTACCTGCACACCTGTGCTCTCACACCTGGTGCCACCTGCACCCTTCTCTCCCCAAGCGCATTCGCGCTGATCCACAACACTCACTACTCATACACTGCTCCACACACCTGTCCAGTTGCACACCTGTGCAATCACACCTGTTCAATTTTCACACACACGGCATCATCTCAGCTAACTACTCCCCTCTGAAACTTGCGCTTCCCAGTCGTCCCTTTAAACTATTGCGCTCCCACGTCATTATCATCCACACTAAACTACCTGCGTCCCCACTACAGGTATCAGTCACTAACTAATCTTAACGTTACCTAATGTCATCTTCGCTAGATCCCTATCAATATAACCTAACCCACCCGGGCTAGTTTTCACTGCCATACACCCCATAAGCTATAGCTCCTTTGCCCCACTGTCAGTTGTTCTACTCCCAGCGTCAACTCCTCTATACCCCCTTGCAATTTTACAGTCCCCTTTCTCACCTCCTTCTCCATGCGCTCCTTACAGTGCCTCACCTCCTCGCGCACTCCTCCGACCTCCTCACTCACACCTCTTCTGATCTCCTCTCCCATCACTTGCATCTCCTGCCCAGATGCCACCCTCATCTGCTCCATTTCCTCCCTGTGAGCATCCAGTTTGGTTTCTACCCCCATTCTGACCCCCTCTATCTGCTGCCCCATTTGTTTAACTTCCCTTTCCGCTTGGTTCCTCATGTCCCTCAATTTGCCTTCCATACTGTTTTCTAACCCCTCTAACCCCTTTTGCATCCCTTCCATTTGATTCTCTTGAGCGGCCATTCTGTTTTCTACCCCCATTAACCCCTCCTGTATTTCCCCTAATCTATTGTCTAATTTCCCAAATTTCTTGTCTAATCCCTTAAAATTATTGTCTAACTCCTCACTGGTACCCCTCGCTTCGTCCCTCATTACCCCCATTTGGCCCTCCAATCGCTCACCCAATCGCTCACTATTAGCCCTCATATCGTCCTTCTGCAGGTTGAGGGACGCCTGCATTTGCGCCATAAATTGCTCCATGAGGGCCTGCTTTTGGGCCATCCCTCCCACTTGTGCAGCGGGTGCGGCCGCCGTAGCTATGTGCGAGGCGCCATTTCGCGCGCCCGCAACGTCGGGCGCAACGACGCTATTTTGTGCGTCTGCTACCCTCACTGCTTCGCTCTCCTCTTGTCCCTCATTTTGGTCCTGGATCGACCCTGCCTCACTCTCCTCTACCGGACCCCAGCCGACTTGGTCTGCCATAGCGCGACTTTCAAAATTCGGGTTTTTATATTTGGTAAAACACAATCAAATTTCGCCGTTATAATTTCGAGCGCGGGAAACGCGCTCCGGATCGAATTCTACCTCCCAACACCAATTGTTACCCTAGTGGTACAATTGGTGTTCCAAAATTTGGGCCTAATAAATTTAGTCCCAGGTCCGAATCCGACACTCCTGACACCAATTGTTACGGACACGACTTTGATGTTATGGTGGGCCGAGCGGAATGGCCGCCGTGTTCGCACAAGTTACCCGATTATACTCGAACCTTGGCCGAGTCGCGCTACGCTAAATCAATGAAGGAAAAGGACACAACGGCTGGGATTAAGGCAACGACACAAGGGGTACGGTTCTCAAGACCTCCGGAGGAGGTTATATTAGTTCGGAACGTTTAGATTACAGGGATGAGAGGTACAGCATAGTAAGGTGGGCACTTATACACGGTCTTATATTAGCCCCGACAGACCACAGATAAACAGGACAAAACTGACTCACACGGGGATTGATGGCAAGGAAGGCGGGTAGTCGATGGCTCAGGTGCACCTTGGCTCAGGGCAGAATCGACCCGGTCCGGCCGAAAGATGCGGGGAGGTTGCTCAGCGCTCGGAGGTCGCGACTTGTCTTTCCAAGCTGGGGGCGCATCTCACGTCACGTCCGGTAAGTGGCTGCGCATATCCGGCGGGGAGTGACACGCCCTCGGCTCGTTAGCTCCGCCCCAGATGGAATCGGCCCGCCGCTTCTCACTGGCTGCGGGGGGTTACCGGGCTCCGCCCCTGACGAGGAGCTGACAGCCAGCCCCTTCGTGGTAACCCCGTGGAGCGCATGGGCAATGGCGGCTAACCAAGCCGGAGTGAGGACGCACACTCCCCGCGCCGCGCCGCCCCCCTCTGTTGTTGTAGTTGTTGTTGTAATTGTTGTTGTTGTTGTTGTTGTTGTTGTTGTTTCATGGGGAAGATGGGCGGAGGTATGGGGAGGTCCTAAACTCACTACTGATGCCATACAATCACATTCTGGTGCAACGAAGAGTCAGAATTAATGGAAACGAGTCCTTAACTGACATAGACTAAGAATAACTAGCAAGATGTCCGAAAGTTGTCTACGTGAGATGCGGTGGACCTGGGCACGACATTTAATGGGGGAAAAAGGGGAAGGTCGGTTCTACAGAGTGTTATTTACAGGCAATGGGACTAGGGAATGGGGGATTGGGGATAGTTGGGGAGTATTGGGGAAATAGGGGAATATTTACAAGCGGATAGGGAGGCCAAATGCCATATCCGCAACAATATCAAAGAAAATCTCCGGAGACTTGTAGGCAAATAACAGACAAGGATTCACTTTCCTTTGCGTGATATTTGTCGTCAACAAGCAGCCTCACCCACACAGATGTTTATCGCCAAGATCTGTATCACCAGCCTCACCCACACATACCTTAAGTTGAGCTCACTTGACATGACCACACATTAACACCAACGTGCAAGGATGATGCAAAGTGAGTATGGAAACTCTGAAGCTGTTTGACGTTTTGTTACCTCCGCCACTGAAGGTGGACGAAGGCTATGTTTTCACCTCTGTCTGTCTGTCTTTCTATCATTGCGAAGAGGATATCTCAAAAAGTTGTGGATGGACTCTTTATTTAGTGAAGAGATTGGGAATATGACAAAGATGAAATGATTAAATTTTAGTGAGGATTCAAATCCGAATCTGGATAACAGAATTTTAAGTAATTCTTCACCATTGAAAGATTGGGCCAAAAACGATATGCAGGATGTTTCAAAAAGAGTGATACAACTTTAAACGTTTATTTACAAAGAAACAGAAACCTCAGGAACATGAACCCAACATTTCTTGAAAGATTATGACATGATATTTTCTATCACTGATTGCTATTGCAGTAAGTTACTGCTAGAGTTAGTGAGAGGCCAAGGTCTGCAATTGGCATTTACGCAAAATCCTTGTAATTGACATTCTCGATGTGTGCCCCCTCATTGATCCTGACTCCAAAGTGACGTGACAAAGTGACAAATCCTGTCCCCCAGAAAATGTTGTTGTGGTTGTTGATGGCACCGTTCAAGTGGAAATGGGCTTCGTCACTGAACCACATCAGGTTGATCCAGCTTGGGTACCGCTCCCTCCTGTCACTGAACCAATTGCACATATCAAGTCTCCTTCTCATGTCATCTTGACTCGGTTTATGCCCAATAGAGATGATTTATGAGAAAAGCTTCAGTTCCTGAGTGAGGATATGCCAGAGTGATGTTGGTTTGATGCCCAGCTCCTGAGATACCGGTGGTGGGACGTCTTGGGACTGTCCACTGCAGAATCCCGCACGGCGTCGATGTTGACTTGGCTCTTGGTTACTGATGCTGGCCTGACACTGTTGCCCTCGCTCTGGTTGTGCACTTTACCCTTGTGCTCAAAATGTTTCACAATACATTGAATGGCACAATTTGTGGGTCCATCACGTGTTCTGAGGTCGTATTCCCGGCAAAACCTCCGGCGGGTGTCCATATATGATTTAGTCTCATACCACAGAGCCACCACTTTTGTCTCCTGCTCCACTGTCAATGGCATCGTTGAGCTACAGAGCTAGAAATCCCAGGAAACAAATACCACGACAACACCACCAAACCCTGAAAATGAAAAGGGAATAGGTCAAAAAAACAAAGAAATGGAAGAAAGTCAAAGTTGTATCAATCTTTTTGAAACACCTTGTATAGTACGATATCTCAAAAAGTTGTGAACGACTTATGACAAAACTTGGTGATGAGTTGGTTAGGCGACAATAACAAGCCAATTAGACTTTGGTTCAGGTCTGAATCCAGATAAGGCCTATCAGTGGGATAGAACCACCTTTAGAGGCCATTTTTCCCTGCAGAGCAGGGGTTGGCCTTTTCTGGGCACCTTGGACCCCTTTTTGAAGCAATGTTTTATGGTCAGATGCCCTTCCTGCCGCCAACCCTGTTAGTCGCCTCTTGCGACCCGCAGGGATTTACCAGTGAACTGGTACTCAATTTGCCGACCTTGGAAGGATGACAGGCTGAGTCAACCCCCCTGGCGTTAATTCAGCGATTGGTCGGGATTCAAGCCCAGGATCCTCGGATCCCAAGCCGCCACCCAAACCGCTAAGCCAACACCAGGCTACCGGCCTATCAGTGGGAAACAAAACATAAACTGTTCAGTCTGGTGGAGATATGCCCTTTACCGGGTGCTGTTGTAGATCATTCATATCACATGTAACCTGTGGCTGGAAGTGTGGCTGTGCCACAGATTCAGCTCCACATCCATCTAAGGGACGGCACACACATTGATGCCTCACCATGCCTGTGAGACACGAGGAGGACATTTTATAGCTGGGTTGAAATTAGAACCCAGGCCAGATGGCTCAGAGGCCAGTGTGCATACCTATAGCGATAGCCCATCCTACCAGACAAACCATATAAAGACAATGTCAGTTTGTGTGTTTGTACAGATGTCTGTCCCCTTCATAAGGGTACGTTTTAAAGGTCAATCTTTTAACACGAATGTATGTTCAGAACGGTCTATTTTTGAAGATAAAACAAACTCGAAAAACATTTTCCATAAAAGAGTAATTATTTCTCTTCTATTGGAATTGTAGATGGTGGCTTGCAAACCGAGCCTCAAGGGCGGTGTACAGAAGCGTGTTTTTTAATAACAATAAATACAAGGCGCAGGGAGGTGAAATTCACTGCACGTGATGTGCAACGCACTCATAGTAAAACGAGTGTTCATTTACATCCGTATGATGTCTAATACAGAAAAACTATATAATCACACCTGGCACAAGGCCGAGGCTTCAGACTTTGGCACATTCACGAGGCTGTACTGTTGAATCAACTGTTCCATCCCATCATTTTTGACGAGCTTTTTACTCGTTAATTATAAACTACAGACACTTACAAACATCCCTGACATGGCCAAGTAGCTCATTTACATTTATATGTGCAGTCGGAGAGTAGTCCATGTACACCACTTTACAATTTCCCCCAGAACAGCAAGTAAATAAATTCTTCCTTTGATTCCTGCATTAATTCACCGCATCAAGCAAAGTGATGAAACAAACAACAAACTGATGACAATTAAAACAGACAACGGGAACTTTTCCATCAAGGCCTTTTTGTCCTTTCCGCAGATTTTCCGATCTCTTTATGGGAGCAGGGAGGAACCAGGTCCTAGTGATGGATGCCAGACGTGCATTTGCATTTGGGAGCATGACTTGTAGCACGTCTGGGAGGAATTATCCAGTCGTTTGGAAGCGTCGTAGATTCAAGCAGGTAAAGGCGTGCAGGATTCCTACCGCATTCAGATCAAGCCTTGCATTAAGGTGACAGGCCTTGCCCCCATGCCATGTAGATATGTTCCCACACTGGACCTGATGATCAAGTTAGTTGTTCGCCACATTGTCTTCAACGAGGAGATGCAACATCTTCATTGCAGCAGCTGATCACAGCGTGCGAAAACAAATAGCAAGCTCTGTATAGCATTTGCTGCGGCTCTTTTGTATTTCAAAGTTCCCCTGCATTAGACGGACCACTTCTCCACCCACCTGCACACCCACTGGAGAGCAAAATCATTTGTTCCTTCTCGCAATGGCAGAATTGAGGGGGAGAAGCTTATTTGTCAAGGACAGCTATAATTTTGTTCATCCCTTGCTTGCTATTTACCCTCTGCTCAATTGAGAAAGTAGACAGCTAACAAAAAACAGACCATGTGACCTTGGCAAACAAAGTGGTTTCTTCTGACCACCAAGATGGAGGGAAAATCCTGTGGCTTGTCTGTACAGGTCTAAAATAGCCAGTACATTACACATGGACAAAGTACACTTCTTTACATTTTTACCTGCTATGTGTCACAGGTCTACAAGAGCTCCACATGAATGTTGTTGTCATTTCTTCTTGGGGGTCGATTTTTGAAATGTGCAACAATTGGCGAGACAGCTGCCAGACCCCACCTGCATTTTTTGCTTGACTTCACCCACCATGGCACCCAGCCAAAATAATATGGCTGCCATCTTGGTTTTCTGATGGGCCTAAGACATCAGGAGAAGGGGTTGGGAGGGTGATGCCTTCAAGTGTTATGCAATATCTTCGGGGGTGTGAAACCAGACCCAGCTGCCCGTCAGACTCGTAATTCATATTGAACCAAATCATGAAGATCCTTGGAGATGAATTGTGTAATACCTTCAACAGCAAGGATGAGGGAGTTAAGTGGACAGAGGAAGAAAATATATATTTATATACAGTCACGTAAAAAAGTAAGTACACCCCATGTAAAGTTTTGACTTTTTCAACATATTTCAACATACAGCTATTTGATCTTCATTTCAACAATATTGATAGATAAAGGTGATATAATACAGTAATACCCCGGCCTACGTCATTAATTGGTTCCATAAGCCGTGACGTAACTCGGTTTTTGACGTAAACCGGGTGTAATGTCTTAAAAATGCCTTAAAATGAAGACAAACACTGTAATTCATAAAACTAGAGTAAACAACTGGAGGAGGCTGCGGCTTCGCCCTGAATCTTTGCCGCTCCTCGTCGGGAGTCCCTCCATTGTTTTCTATCAGTCGGGTCTTCTCCTCGAACAGGGTGACCGGCACGGACGTGTCGACCGTGAGCTGGCTTGTGCCGAGTGGCTCCACGGCCCGGTTCACTACGGCATGCTTTACCCAACGTGTCCGAGCAGTTTCGCCGGTGGTCGTGTCGTCTGTGACGAACGAACGAGTTCAGGGTTCCGTGAACCCGGCCGCCCCGGGGATCGACGCTCGCCTCTGAGTCGTAGGCGTGCCCCGTCTTTCCTCGAGCGGCCGAAGTTGCTTGCTTCTTTATTTTTGGACGATGCGATATACGCAGAAATGACGACGTACAGGCAGGCATTTGCAAATCCATGCACATGTGCACATGCACACGTCGATTGGTTCTTTACAAGGATATGCATCAAGGGTATCTACTTGGTATATCTACTACAAAAGTGCAGCCGCACAGCTCAGGGTTCCTGCACACTCCCCTCAACAAAGGATATGGGTCCATGGGTGGGGAGGAAAGACAAAGCAGAGGTTAGCAGGGGAAAGGGCGCAAGGGTACACGTCAAAACAAGGTAATGCAACATGAGGGGCGCAGGCGAGCGAGCGAAGAAAGCTCATCCCTAGCCGTTCGTCACCCCCCATGTCAACCTACACTATCCTTGCCCCTCCCCGTATTTACACTTTACAAATTCCGTATCTACCGTCTTGTCTCTTCTATCCCCCTTTATGCCAAATTCGTTTCCAATCCCCCCCAAGAAGGAAGAGATGGAATAAACACAATGTCTCCCCCACGTCATGATGCGTCTTTCATTCCAAATCATCTGCAAAACCTGGTGTGGAGTCCTATCACCTTGGTGAGTGGATTTCGATGGCACGAAGAGATTTCATCCTAACTATCCTTCTAATTGACAGTAACTCTTTAAACTACCCGGGGTCTTGCCCTGCCAATCAATTGGCCTCTTTACACTATGTGGTTCTAAAAACCAATTCCCATTGACCCACCCTGTGGTGCCCTACCAAATTTGGGGTCTCAATCCCCCCTTTTTTCTATCTGTGCCTTCGCACAATTTTGGGGCTGGGTCGTGTGGCTCTACCAGCAGGTCCTACTTACCTGCGCACCTCCGCCACTGAAGTCACCACCCGAGCTTGCCTAGCTCCTTCAACTACCCTAACTCGGGGAAGGCCCTCCTGTCTCTCTCACCCCTCTGATGCCCTCTCTGGCATTGGGCTACCCGGGTCCTCTCTTAGGATCCTCGGGCCCCACTGAACTCTACACTGAACGCTACCTGGCTCCCAGAGCCTACCTGCGGCCTCACCTGGCCGACAGACTACCAGTGGCGGAGTGCCCATTTAACCATACTCACTAATTAAGCCCACACGCCCAGCCATTCCACTCACTCATGCACCCCTCAAAGCAACAACTTGCTACTCCCTGCACCACAGATGTCAATTTCCAAACAATTTACCGACTCCCTCTACCTAACTTTAAACTACCCTCCCCGGGTATTCGTGAAGGGGTCCATCCTCCCTCATCCACTCCTTCGCACCATGCACTCCACACCACCCAATCCACACTACTCACTCCACACACCATTTATTCCCACACACCAAGTGTTCTCGCCATTTATCCACTTGCACCCCATGCAAGTCAATCACTCAACACCATTACTCATGTCCTCAATACACCACTCATACACTTTCTCCGGTCATCCCAGACCATTGCCTCATTTCACCAAGTTCAACGATAACCAGATTCTCACACACACAACCATTCTCGACCAATGCCTCATTTCTCCAAGCCCAAGAGGCACCCACAATTACACACACACAGCATCATCGAACTAACTACTTCCCTCTAATACTTGTGCTTTCCCTGTCTTCCCTTATACTAAGCACTTCCCTCGTCATTAACATCCTTCTAATCTGACTACGTCCCCTCTACCTGTATCAATGTCTCTAATTAAATCTCGGTCTCCTATTTTCATCCTTCTAAATCCCTAACAATATCCTAGCCCGCCCTCAGATAGTTCACACTGCCAAACCCCATAAATCTACTGCTCCTTTGCCCCAACGTGAGGGATGGTAGAGCTACCATCCCTCTACATCGGGCACTATCTCCCACTATCACCCCCCAGTCCTCTCGCACTATGAGCCCCCGTCATTGGAGGTACTGGGTCCTGCCTATATATATATATATATATATATATATATATATATATATATATATATATATATATATATACAAACGTATACTGTACGTCCGAGCCGGCATCGTCATGTTTCGCCGTTGCCACGTTACGTTGGTTGTTTTACACGGTAAAGGAACCTTTACACAGTAAAGGAATAATCACAAAAATACCAGCAAAAGGCAAAGCAAGCACGCGACCACAGCACAGGACAAAATGCATATGGCGTCGCCTTTGTTTTGAATGAGAACCAGCAGCTACGCGTACATATACTGTACGTACATTTTTTATATTTTTAATGTGCTTTTTATTGTATTTTAAATTGTTTTGATCGTTAAAACATCAACGTTAAAACAACGATCAATGATCGTTAAAACATTAAAACATCCAATTGTTTAAATTGTTTAATTGTTTTCACGTCCGTAGGAGTGACGTAAAATCACACATAATGACGCTCGCTGAACTGAAATTTACTCTAGAAGAGTGGCATGAAGTCGGATTTGACGTAGGTCGAAATGGCGTAAAACGGGTTATGACTGAATAACAAATATCATGAAACATTTACATTTTGTAGTCCATTGTATAATTTAAATAAACATAAATGCAAATTTCGCATGTGGAAAAAGTAAGTACACCCTTGGCTCCAATAGGTGGTATTGCCCCCTTTGGCAGAAACAATCTCAAGTAGGCGTTTCTTATAACTGTCTACCATTCTCTGACATCGACTGGGAGAAATTTTTGCGCACTCCTCCATGCAGAATTATTTCAGCTGTGCGATGTTTGAGGGGTTTCTGGCATGCACAGCTCGTTTCAAATCCCCCCACAACATCTCGATGGGATTTAGATCCAGGCTTTGACTTGGCCATTCCAGAACCCTCCATTTCTTTCTTTTCAGCCATTCCTTGGTGGATTTACTGGTATGTTTAGGGTCATTGTCATGTTGCAAGGTCCACCTTCGTTGAGCTTCAAATTTCCGACAGATGGCCTCACATTATCCTCAAGCACCCTCTGGTACAATGAAGAATTCATAGTGGATTCTATGATGGTGAGCTGCCCAGGCCCTGATGCAGCAAAGCTGCCCCAAACCATAATATTTCCACCACCATGCTTTACAGTTGGTATCAGGTTCTTGTGGTCAAATGCTGTCTTTGGTTTTCGCCAAACATGTCTTCTGGTACTGTGGCCAAATAGCTCTACCTTTGACTCATCTGTCCAGAGCACATTGTTCCAGAAGTGCTGGTCTTTGCCTAGGTGTTCATTGGCAAACTTTAGTCTTGCCCTGATGTTCTTTCTGGACAGCAAAGGTTTCCTCCTGGCACACATCCCATGTAGATCAAATTTGTGCAGCCTCTTTCTCATGGTAGACTCGTGCACTTTGACATCAACAATGGCAAGAGCTACCTGTAGGTCCCGTGATGACATTCTGGGGTTCTTAGAGACTTCTTTCAGCATCTTGCGGTCTGCTCTTGGGCTGAACTTGCTGGGGCGGCCTGGCCTGAACAAGTTGGAAGTTGTTTGGAATCTTCTCCACTTGTAGATGATCTTCCGGACAGTCGAATGATTGATTTCAAATTGTTTGTAGATCTTTTTAAATCCCTTCCCAGCCTCGTAGGCATCTATAACCTTCTTTCTGAAGGCCTCAGAGAGCTCTTTTGATGTAGGCATGGTGACGCCACACACTTCAACAACAAAGAGCAAACCAAACTAAATGTCTGAGGTTTAAATAAGACTGGTTCCTTCAAGATCCTCTCCAACGATGTTCTAATCATTTGCACCTGCGCTGGTGCACCTGATTCTAATTTTAGGTATTTGAAGTAGTGATAAATGTGGGGGTGTACTTACTTTTTCCACATGCGAAATTTGCATTGATGTTTATTTAAATTATACAATGGACTACAAAATGTAAATGTTTCATGTTATTTGTTATATGATATTAAAGCGCGGCGTTACGCGCGCTGCTTGCGAGCAAGGAGGAAGCGGACAAGCGGTAACTTATAAGCGTCTTTATTTCAGGAGCTCACTGTAACACGAGCGCGCTCCGGGCTGCACGCCCCGTGTATATCCTCAGGCCACGCCTACCCCTTGGGCGTGGCCGCCGCCCACTTGGTGCGCGGAATTGATGTCACCACACCAGTGGGCTTTCGTGTCTGCCACACGCGCCCCCCCAAAATTCCCACGCACCTGGAGGGCCAGTTTGCGGGGCAGACGGATGACCCGGCCGAAGCGCCCCCTGGCGATCGGCGGCGTCCGGGGTGCAGGGATGCCAGGTGGGATGCTCCTGGCTGCCCCTGGGATGGGTGCAGGACCGGGGGGTGGCGTGCCGGCGGGGCTGGGCGGTGCCAGGGGTCCGCCCGCAGGGAGGCGGCCCCGACGCGGGGGTCGGGCCACTGGCGGTGGATGGTCCACGTCGAGGTGGGCCGGCTTGAGGCAGTCTACAGAAACGCGGTCAGGAGTACCGCCGATGTCCAGGGTGAAGTGCTTCGCCCCAGTCTCCAGCACGCGGAAAGGCCCGTCGTACGGGGGCCGCAGTGGTGTCCGGTGGGCATCGTGGCGGACGAAGACGTACTCCGCCGTGCGAAGCTCCGGGGTGACGTGCGTCGGTGGGTGCCCGTGGCATGCCGTTGGCACCGGGGCGAACCTCTGGGTGGTCTCTTGCAGAGCGGAGCGCTGCTGTGCCGCAGACCATGGTGCCGTGGAGTCGGGGAGGAACTCGCCCGGCACCCGCAGCGGTTGCCCGAAGACCAACTCCGCCGCGGATGCGCGCAGGTCCTCCTTGGGTGCTGTCCGGAGGCCTAGCAGGACCCAGGGGAGCCTGTCGACCCAGCCGCCGTCGCGGAGGGTGGCCCGGAGCGCGGCCTTCAATGAGCGGTGAAATCGCTCACACAGGCTGTTAGCCTGGGGGTGGTAGGCCGTGGTTCGGTGCAGCCGGACCCCGAGCCCCTGCGCGACCGCCTCCCAGAGCTCCGAGGTGAACTGGGGGCCGCGGTCGGACGAGATGTCTGAGGGGGTGCCGAACCGGGCGACCCAGGTGGCGATGAAAGCCTGCGCGACGTCCGCCGCCGTCGTCGACGCCAAGGGCACGGCCTCCGGCCACCGGGTGGTGCGGTCCACCATGGTGAGGACGTGGGTGAAACCCCGCGAGGGGGGCAGAGGTCCCACCAGGTCCACGTGGACGTGGTCAAACCGGCGTTCCGGCACCGTGAACGGGGCCAATGGGGCCTGGGTGTGCCGGTGCACCTTGGCACGCTGGCACGCGAGGGACGTCCTGGGCCAGCCGCGGACGGCCTTCCGGAGGCCATGCCAGACGAACTTGTCGGCGATCAACCTTTGGGAGGCCCTCGCGCCCGGGTGGGACAGGCCGTGGATGGTGTCAAACACCTGGCACTGCCAGCCCGCGGGCACGATGGGGCGAGGCCGCCCGCGGGAGACGTCGCACAAGAGGGCCGCGCCCGCGCCGTCGAATGGCACCTCGGTGACGCGGAGGCCCGTGACGGCGGTCCGCAAGGCCTGGACATCGGGGTCAGCGGCCTGGTCCGCTGCCATCCGGGCATAGTCGATGCCGAGGTGGACTGCGTGGGCGACGGCCAGGGAAAGGCAAGCCGCCACCGGGTTGTCCTTCCCCGCGACATGCGGGATGTCCATTGTGTACTCGGACACGGCCGAGAGGTGACGCTGCTGCCGGGCCGACCACGGCTCGGTGACCTTGCCCATCGCGAAGATCAGCGGCTTGTGTTCGACGAAGGCCGTGAACGTACGGCCCTCGAGCAGATGGCGGAAGTGCCTGACCGCCAAGTGAAGCCCGAGCAACTCGCGGTCGAAGGTACTGTAACGGCGTTCGGGCGGGCGAAGCTGCCGGCTAAAGAACGCCAGCGGTTGCCAAGCTCCACGCACCCATTGCTCGTGCACCGCGCCCACCGCGTAGTCCAAGGCGTCGGTGGTGAGGGCAATCGGTGCATCGGGCGCCGGGTGCGCGAGCATGGTGGCGTTAGCCAAGGCGAGCTTTGCGCCCGTGAACGCCGTGTCCATATGCTCGGTCCAGGTAACGTCGCCTTTGCCCGGCTTACCTCGGAGAGCTTCGTGCAGGGGGCGCAGGAGCTGGGCGATACGGGGCAGGAACCGATGGTAAAAGTTCACCATGCTCAGGAACTCCTGCAGCCCTCTGATCGTGCGTGGGTGCGGAAACCCCTTCACCGCCTCCACCTTGGCCGGCAGGGGGACGGCTCCGTGTCTGGTGACACGGTGCCCCAGAAAATCGATTACGGCGACGCCGAACCGGCACTTTGCGGGGTTCACAATCAGGCCATTCTGGCCCAGGCGTTCGAAGTGCGTGCGGAGGTGGCGTAGGTGTTCTTCGCGGGACGCGCTGGCGACGAGGATATTGTCCAGGTAGACGTAGACAAAATCCAAGTCACGCAGGACGCTGTCCATCAGTCGCTGGAACGCCTGAGCCGCATTCTTCAGACCGAAGGGCATCCGCAGGAACTCGAAGAGTCCGAATGGTGTGATGACCGCCGTCTTCGGGACATCCTCCGGCCTGACGGGGACCTGATGGTAGCCGCGTATGAGGTCCACCTTTGAGATGAAGGACATGCCCGCCAAACGGGCGGAAAAGTCCTGAATGTGGGGGACGGGGTAGCGGTCGGGAGTGGTGGCGTCATTGAGACGGCGATAGTCCCCGCACGGTCGCCATCCCCCGCCGGGCTTCGGCACGATGTGCAGCGGCGACGCCCAAGCACTATCCGAGCGCCGAACGATGCCGAGTCGCTCCAGGGTAGCGAACGCCGCTTTTGCCACCGCCAGCTTCGTCGGCTCGAGGCGGCGTGCCCGGGCGTAGACCGGTGGCCCGACGGTGGGGATGTGATGGGCCACCCCGTGCTTGACGGCCCCCGCCAAGAAGGTGGGCCGCATGAGGGCCGGGAAGCCGGCGAGGAGGCGGGTGAATGCGACCGCTGCTGGAAGCGTACAGATCAACGTGGCCGGAACCGAACCGTTCGGCAAGCCGCTTGGCAAGCCGCTCGGCGAGCCGCTCGTTGAGCTGCTCGATGAGCTTGGCAGCGCACAAGCGAGCGAGCTGAACGTCTCGGCCTGGACAAGATGTCCTCGGCGCTTTACGTCGACCAGGAGCCCATTAGCGCACAGGAAGTCCGCGCCAAGCAGTGCCATGGGCACGTCGGCGGTGACGAACTTCCATCGGAAAACCTGCCCTCCGAACCGCAGAGAGAGGCAGCGTTTTCCGTACGTACGGATGGGCGTCCCGATCGCGGCAAGCAGCGCGGGGCCCATGCCCGCGGCGTGCTTGTCTGACGTACCGGCAGGAACGACACTCACCTGCGCTCCCGTGTCGCACAGGTAACGGCGCCTGGATAAGGTGTCCGTTATGAACAGCAGGCTGCTCGAACGGCCGGCGCTCATCGCCACTATTGAGCGCCGGCCCGGGCGTTTCCCGACCTGTTGAAGGAGCATGGCAGATGACACTGCCGAGCCTCGTGGCCGAACTTGGCGTGGAACCAGCACCAGGTGGTGGAGCTGGAGGAGCGCGGCTGGCTCCGCCAGGCCGGTGGAGTTGGCGGGTTTCCCCGTGGTGGCGGTTTTCGCCGCGGCGGTGGGCGGGGCGTGGCGGCGGTCACGAGGTGCGTATCAGCATGCTGCGTATGCTGTGTAAGCTGATGCTGTGGATCAGCATCATCAGCAGCATCAGCCTCGAGGTCCGTGACGGCCGCAAAGTACCTGTCCGCCTCGGCTGCCAATGCTTGGGGTTCCGTTAGCATGGTCCCGGCCAACGCGAGGTGAACCTGCGCTGGAAGTTGGTGACGGAAAAGCGCCCGGAATAGAGAACCGGGGGCTTCGTCGCCCAACAGTGACAGCATATGGTTCATTCGGACCGACGGGCGCCTGTCGCCGAGCTCGGGGAGATCCAGGAGGCGGTCGGCCCGTGCGTCGTCCGTGAGGCCGAACGTGGCTAGGAGTAGCCGCTTGAGTGCCTCGTACTTGTGGCCGTCCGGTGGGTGGCGAAGGACGGCCACAACTCGAGCGGCCGTGCCGGGCCCGAGGGAGGCGACGA
Organism: Myxine glutinosa; assembly: GCF_964187855.1. Classification (NCBI taxonomy): domain Eukaryota; kingdom Metazoa; phylum Chordata; class Myxini; order Myxiniformes; family Myxinidae; genus Myxine; species Myxine glutinosa. Next base: position 135,491,185 of record NC_136261.1, read on the forward strand.
CGTGGCAGTAGCGCGTGTCGTCGCCGGTGAGGCGCCGAAGCTGAAATTGGGCTTCGGCTTGGACGAACCAGACTTCGGCCTGGGCCTCCCAAAATTCGGGAAGTTTGATGAAGTTGGCCATGGCAATGGCGTCGTGTGTGGAAGGATCGCTCCGGCAGATCCAACGTCGAGGGTCACCAGTAAAGCGCGGCGTTACGCGCGCTGCTTGCGAGCAAGGAGGAAGCGGACAAGCGGTAACTTATAAGCGTCTTTATTTGAGGAGCTCACTGTAACACGAGCGCGCTCCGGGCTGCGCGCCCCGTGTATATCCTCAGGCCACGCCTACCCCTCGGGCGTGGCCGCCGCCCACTTGGTGCGCGGAATGATGTCACCACGCCAGTGGGCTTTCGTGTCCGCCACAATATCACCTTTATCTATCAATATTGTTGAAATGAAGATCAAATAGCTGCATGTTGAAATATGTTGAAAAATTCAAAACTTTACATGGGGTGTACTTACTTTTTCACGTGACTGTATATTACGTTATTTATCATCAGTAAAGTAATCGTACATCGCCCAACACTGATATAACTTATCAAACTTTGTTTATTTTCTTCAAAACGAAGTTGTCGTTCATGCATTATTAGTTATAATGTCATGATACAGTCTCCAGTAAATGCTTTAAACTGAAGTCAGTGTACAAATTGTTCGCTTTTGTTCACACACATTTGACAACGATCAGCCACCGAATAACAGATTGCTCTGCAAAAAGCTCGTTGTCATTGCAAAATGATGCAAACTGTCCTCACTTGGTTTACGTATAATTGTTTACATATAATAATGGTTGACCCAGTGCTGCCATAATGGCCAAACAAGTGCCAGGGATTTAGCTCAATTGGACCATAATGTTGCACCATTTCACTGCGAGATCATTGCTCCAAACACCAGATCTTGAGTTAGTGTCTGACATCATGCAGGGGTCGTTTTGTTAGGCAAGCATTCCATTAAAGAGGAGTGTCTCCATGACACTGTGTCACCAGATTCCTCTTCACAAGGCATCATTGGACGCCGCTCAATGAAAGCATGAAGATTTGTGTTGCTGCAATAAATGAAATTGTCTGGTGAAACATGAAGGTGATTTCATGCATCCACAGAATGTGATCCAACAGGATTGCATCTTTTCCAGACGAATCACAAAACTCCATGTGCTCAAATGCTTCATCTTCATCATTCAATCCTTGTCGAATCAATAATGCTCGCAGGTTTCAACTACAGGACTTTCACGAGTCGGTGAAAAGATTAGACGTTGCGAGTTTGTGCATGACTTATTACCTTGATCATATGTATTTGTTGTTGTTGTTGTTGTTGTTTTGTATGCAGGCTGTGGCTCCTGGTTGCATCAATTTATTGAAGCATGGCTGTGCCACTGATGCAGTGCCCCCCCATTCCCAGTACACTGGTACTCATTTTTCCAACCTCAGGATAACAGGCTGAGTCAACCCACCTGGTGTTAATCCAACAGCACAACAGGGGCTCAAACTCAGGACCCTGAGAGATCTCCAACCAGCCACGTTAACCGTTAAGCCAACACCAGGCTTATTGCTTTGTATAACACTGATTTATGTCGAATGGTGAGGAAAAAGTCAGAAACAAGTTCTCTGTTCTCTTTCCTTGGTGTTCCAGACAGACGTCCAATCGATGGCACATCAACCACATAATCGATTTGATTACATGTCTTTGGAAGCTTGTTTATTGCTTGACTGCTTGGCACTCCTTCATCACAGAATTGGTCCTAGAAAGTTTTTCTCACCAATTTAAAGGTTTCTTATTTTTCTCATGTTCACTATTCTTCAGGATGTCTGTATCCATCTCTGCCTTCATCTTGGTAAACTACCATTTGATTCTCAGTGTGTGTGTGTGTGTGTGTTTGTGTGTGTGTGAGTCTGTTTGTGTGTCTGTTTGTGTGTGTGGTTGTGTGTGTGTGTGTGTGTGTGTGTGTGTGTGTGTGTGTGTGTGTGTGTTTGTGTGTGTGTGTGTGTGTTTGTGTGTGTGTTTGTGTTTGTGTGTGGGTGTGTGAATGTGTGATCACCCTTTAGCTGTTATGGCAAGCCAAAGATGGATCTATAATGGGCATTGCTGCATGAATTTTAATAAGCACATGCGATATCACCACAAACAGCTAAAGCTATCCAAAGACAGTCAGGTAATTGATATTCAAGCTTGGACACCGACTTCTACACATCATAGCATGCCTTGCACTGCATAACATAACATATATACTGTATATACATATACAGTCACGTGAAAAGTAAGTACACACCATGTAATGTTTTGACTTTGTCAACATATTTCAACATACAGCTATTTGATCTTCATTTCAACAATATTGACAGATAAAGGTGATATAATATAACAAATATCATGAAACATTTACATTTTGTAGTCCATTGTATAATTTAAATAAACATAAATGCAAATTTCGCATGTGGAAAAAGTAAGTTCACCCCTACATTTATCACTTCTTCAAATACCTAAAATTTCAATCATGTGCACCAGCTCAGGTGCAAATGATTAGAACATCGTCAGAGTGGATCTTGGAAGAACCTGTCTTATTTAAACCTCAGACATTTAGTTTGGTTTGCTCTTTGTTGTTGAAGTGTGTGGCGTCACCATGCCTAGATCAAAAGAGCTCTCTGAGGCCTTCAGGAAGAAGGTTATAGATGCCTACGAGTCTGGGAAGGGATTTAAAAAGATCTCCAAACAATTTGAAATCAATCATTCGACTGTCCGGAAGATCATCAACAAGTGGAGAAGATGCCAAACAACTGCCAACCTGTTCAGGCCAGGCCGCCCCAGCAAGTTCAGCCCGAGAGCAGACCGCAAGATGCTGAAAGAAGTCTCTAAAAACCCCAGATGTCATCATGGGACCTACAGGTAGCTCTTGCCACTGTTGATGTCAAAGTGCACGAGTCTACCATTAGAAAGAGGCTGCACAAATTTGATCTACATGGGAGGTGTGCCAGGAGGAAACGTTTGCTGTCCAGAAAGAACAGCAGGGCAAGACTAAAGTTTGCCAATGAACACCTCGGCAACGACCAGCACTTCTGGAACAATGTGCTCTGGACAGACGAGTCAAAGGTAGAGCTATTTGGCCACAGTACCAGAAGACATGTTTGGCGAAAACCAAAGACAGCATTTGACCACAAGAACCTGATACCAACTGTAAAGAGCATGGTGGTGGAAATATTATGGTTTGGGGGCAGCTTTGCGGCATCAGGGCCTGGGCAGCTCACCATCATAGAATCCACTATGAATTCTTCATTGTACCAGAGGGTGCTTGAGGATAATGTGAGGCCATCTGTCGGAAAGTTGAAGCTCAACCGAAGGTGGACCTTGCAATGTGACAATGACCCTAAACATACCAGTAAATCCACCAAGGAATGGCTGAAAAGAAAGAAATGGAGGGTTCTGGAATGGCCAAGTCAAAGCCTGGATCTAAACCCCATCGAGATGTTGTGGGGGGATTTGAAACGAGCTGTGCATGCAAGAAACCCCTCAAACATCGCACAGCTGAAAGAATTCTGCATGGAGGAGTGGGCAAAAATTTCTCCCAGTCGATGTCAGAGACTGATAGACAGTTATAAGAAACGCCTACTTGAGGTTGTTTCTGCCAAAGGGGGCAATACGACCTATTAGAGTCAAGGGTGTACTTACTTTTTCCACATGTGAAATTTGCATTTATGTTTATTTAAATTACACAATGAACTACAAAATGTAAATGTTTCATGATATTTGTTATATTATATCACCTTTATCTATCAATATTGTTGAAATGAAGATCAAATAGCTGTATGTTGAAATATGTGGAAAAAGTCAAAACTTTACATGGGGTGTACTTACTTTTTCACGTGACTTTACATGTATACACACACAATTAAATCAATACCGTGCATTCTCAAATTACGATTTCAAGCACGAATTTGTCATAATATTGTAGATATGTATTCATATTCTTTAATTTATTAGAGTTATTATTGACTGACACTTTGTCTTCAGTCTTGACAGAATAAATGAAGGGTGAATACATTGGACAGAAAGATACAATTTATGTGAGCAGTCTGACTATGTTATGAAGTGCAAATTACAACACTTTTGGGAAAAGATTGACTCCAACTTAATCAATAAACTAATGAAATGAATCACAAATTGAGTTTATTTTTGTTTGTTGTTGTGTTATGTCGCAGAAGCTGTTTGAGAGCTAGTATTAGTACACTGAATGTATCAGGATGCAGCAGGACATAAAGGGACAGTTGAGAAAGGGGGAAAACACCAACAACAGGGCGAAGGCCAAGATGGAGGAAGGCTTGGACAAACAATGGATGTAGGGAGGAATGAGGGGCAGGAGAGAGACATGGGGTGGACAAGATGGATGCAAAAGAAACTTTCAGGAGGGAAAACTGGAAATTTGGAAGGAAGTGGACTTACAGTGCATTCAGAAAGTATTCAGACCCCTTCACTTTTTTCACATTTTGTTATGTTGCAGGCTTATGCTGAAATCGTTTAAATTCATTTTTTCCCTCATCAATCTACACTCAACACCCCATAATGTCAAAGAGAAAACAGGATTTTAGAAAGTTTTGCAAATTTATTAAAAATAAAAAACTGAAATATTGTAGCGGTTACCGCTGGATGCACACAATCGCCTTGCACCGGCCAGAACACGGCCAGACGCGCCTCTCCCGGGCATGCCCGGACTCACTGTTCCCGGGCACGCCCGAACCTCCCAGGCACGCCCGGTCTCGCCTTTCCAGGGCTCGCCCAGAGCGTCCGGGCATGCCCGCTATCGCCTTTTCAGGGCTCGCCCAGAGCGTCCGGGCATGCCCGCTATCGCCTTTCCAGGGCTCGCCCAGAGCGTCCGGGCATGCCCGCTATCGCCTTTTCAGGGCTCGCCCAGAGCGTCTGGGCATGCCCGCTATCGCCTTTCCAGGGCTCACCCAGAGCGCCCGGGCACGCCCAGCCTCGACTTGCCAGGCCGCAGCCAAACACGCCCGGGCAGGTCCAGACTCGCCTTTCCAAGGCTCGCCCTTGACACCCGGGCATGCCCGGTATAGCTTTTGCCGGGCAAACTTCCCGACATAAATGTGTATATATATTGCTGCCCGATAAACAGGCTTGTCAGAATACCTGAGCTGTTTTGTTTCAATAAAGCAACTCGGACGAATTCCGTCTTTGGTCGCGTCAATTCTTTCGACTCGCGTTGGAGCGCAGTTCCTTCAATATCACATTTACATAAGTATTCATACCCTTTGCTATGACATTTGAAATTTAGCTCAGGTGCCTCCCATTTCTCTTGATCATCTTTGAGATGTTTCTCCACCTTGATTGGAGTCCACCTGTGGTAAATTAAATTGATTGGACATGATTTGGAAAGGCACACACCTGTCTCTATGAGGTCTCACAGCTGACAATGCAAATCAGAGAAAAAACCAAGCCATGAGGTCGAAGGAACTGCCTGCTCAGAACTGAACTCAGAGACAGGATTGTGTCGAGGCACAGATCTGGGGAAGCCTATAAAAAAATTTCTGCTGCATTGAAGGTTCCCAAGAGCACATTGGCCTCCATAATTCTGAAATGGAAGAAGTTTGGAACAACCAGGACTCTTCCTAGAGATGGCCGTCCGGCCAAACTGAGCAATCGGGGGAGAAGGGCCTTGGTAATAGAGGTGACCAAGAACCCGATGGCCACTCTGGCAGAGCTCCAGAGATCCTGGTGGAGATGGGAGAAACTTCCAGAAGGACAACCATCACTGCAACACTCCACCGATCTGGGCTATATGGCAGAGTAGCCAGACGGAAGCCTTTCCTCAGTGAAAGACACATGAAAGCCCGCTTGGAGTTTGCAAAAAAGCACTTAAAGGACTCTCAGACTTTGAGAAACAAGATTCTGTGGTCTGATGAAACCAAGATTGAACTGTTTGGCTTCCGTCTGGCCACGCTGCCGTAGCCCAGATCGGTGGAGTGTTGCAGTGATGGTTGTCCTTCTGGAAGTTTCTCCCATCTCCACACAGGATCTCTGGAGCTCAGCCAGAGTGACCATCGGGTTCTTGGTCACCTCTGTTACCAAGGCCCTTCTCCCCTGGTTGCTCAGTTTGGCCGGGCGGCCATCTCTTTGAAGAGTCCTGGTTGTTCCAAACTTCTTCCATTTAAGAATTATGGAGGCCACTGTCTCTTGGGAACCTTCAATGCAGCAGAGATTTTTTTTAGGCTTCCCCAGATCTGTGCATCGACACAATCCAGTCTCTGAGCTCTGCCGGCAGTTTCTTCGACCTCTTGGCTTGATTTTTTCTCTGATTTGCATTGTCAGCTGTGAGACCTTAGATAGACAGGTGTGTGCCTTTCTAAATCATGGCCAATCAATTGAATTTACCACAGTTGGACTCCAAACAAGGTGTAGAACCATCTCAAAGATGATCAAGAGAAATGGGAGGCACCTGAACTAAATTTCAAGTGTCATAGCAAAGGGTATGAATACTTATGTAAATGTGATATTTTAGCTTTTTATTTTTAATAAATTTGCAAAACTTTCTAAAATCCTGTTTTCTCTTTGTCATTATGGGGTATTGAGTGCAGATTGATGAGGGAAAAAATGAATTCAAACGATTTCAGCATGAGGCTGCAACATAACAAAATGTGAAAAAAGTGAAGGGGTCTGAATAATTTCTGAATGCACTGTATGTGCTGAGCGGTACTTTTTTGAAAAAAAATATTTTTTTGAACTTAAATCTTCAACCTAAATTGCTTATTTAAAAAATCGAATATGACAAACACTACAAATAAATTTGTGCAAAATAATTCTTTGTATTATGATTGGTGTAAATCATGACAACACAGCAACTCAGGTACAGTCACTTTCCTCAGCTAAAACATGCCCGTTCCTCTGTAACGACGCGTGGTGAGGCGACCGTCGCGAGACGAGCCAAGCTTATGTGTGTATATACATATATATATATATATATATATACAGTCACGTGAAAAAGTAAGTACACCCCATGTATAGTTTTGACTTTTTCAACATATTTCAACATACAGCTATTTGATCTTCATTTCAACAATATTGATAGATAAAGGTGATATAATATAACAAGTATCATGAAACATTTACATTTTGTAGTCCATTGTATAATTTAAATAATCATAAATGCAAATTTCGCATGTGGAAAAAGTAAGTACACCCTTGGCTCCAATAGGTGGGATTGCCCCCTTTGGCAGAAACAACCTCAAGTAGGCGTTTCTTATAACTCTCTACCTGTCTCTGACATCGACTGGGAGAAATTTTTGCCCACTCCTCCATGCAGAATTCTTTCAGCTGTGCGATGTTTGAGGGGTTTCTTGCATGCACAGCTCGTTTCAAATCCCCCCACAACATCTCGATGGGATTTAGATCCGGGCTTTGACTTGGCCATTCCAGAACCCTCCATTTCTTTCTTTTCAGCCATTCCTTGGTGGATTTTCCTGGTATGTTTCTGGTCATTGTCATGTTGCAAGGTCCAGCTTCGGTTAAGCTTCAACTTTCCGACAGATGGCCTCACATTATCCTCAAGCACCCTCTGGTACAATGAAGAATTCATCGTGGATTCTATGATGGTGAGCTGCCCAGGCCCTGATGCAGCAAAGCTGCCCCAAACCATAATATTTCCACCACCATGCTTTACAGTTGGTATCAGGTTGTTGTTGTCAAATGCTGTCTTTGGTTTTTGCCAAGCATATCTTTTGGTACTGTGGCCAAATAGCTCTACCTTTGACTCATCTGTCCAGAGCACATTGTTCCAGAAGTGCTGGTCTTTGCCGAGGTCTTCATTGGCAAACTTTAGTCTTGCCCTGATGTTCTTTCTGGACAGCAAAGGTTTCCTCCTGGCACACCTCCCAGGTAGATCAAATTTGTGCAGCCTCTTTCTAATGGTAGACTCGTGCACTTTGACATCAACAGTGGCAAGAGCTACCTGTAGGTCCCGTGATGACATTCTGGGGTTCTTAGAGACTTCTTTCGGCATATTGCGGTCTGCTCTCGGGCTGAACTTGCTGGGGCGGCCTGGCCTGAACAAGTTGGCAGTTGTTTGGAATCTTCTCCACTTGTAGATGATCTTCCGGACAGTCGAATGATTGATTTCAAATTGTTTGGAGCTCTTTTTAAATCCCATCCCAGACTTGTAGGCCTCTATAACCTTCTTTCTGAAGGCCTCAGAGAGCTCTTTTGATCTAGGCATGGTGACACCGCACACTTCAACAACAAAGAGCAAACCAAACTCAATGTCTGAGGTTTAAATAAGACAGGTTCCTCCAAGATCCTCTCTGACGATGTTCTAATCATTTTCACCTGAGCTGGTGCACCTGATTCTAATTTTAGGTATTTGAAGCAGTGATAAATGTCGGGGTGTACCTACTTTTTCCACATGTGAAATTTGCATTCATGTGTATTTAAATTATACAACGGACTACAAAATGTAAATGTTTCATGATATTTGTTGTATTATATCACCTTTATCTCTCAATATTGTTGAAATGAAGATCAAATAGCTGTATGTTGAAATATGTTGAAAAAGTCAAAACTACCTGGGGTGTACTTACTTTTTCACGTGGCTGTATATATATATATATTGTTGCGGAGATGAGGACTGTATTTTTTTGATTGTGTGCTGTATTATTATTATTATTGTTTATTCTGCGCCCCCCTACCTCCGGAGCTGTGTAAAGGTGAAAGGGCATCCAATAATTAGTCCACAAGCATACACGTCAGCCAAATAATAGAATACCCCTGTTTGATAGTTATATCTTATTCTGTGTTTTAGAGTAAGGCTGTGTCTCCCATTAATTGAAGTACTCCATTGCACCAGTGAAAGAGAATAGATCCCCTTTCATTCCCATCCCCAAAATCCCCATTTCCTTCACATCCCCTTTCGTCATTGCCGAGCCTCGATTGGCCATTACCTCCCCTCCAAAACCACCATTGGCCACGAGGCTCGGGTCGGGGAAGAAAGGCGTGCCCGCCCATCGTCATCAAGGGCGGAGCTAGAGGGCCGTGCCGACCAATCAGGGCCGAGGTGAGCACACCGATGGGCGTGTCCTGAAGGCCGGCGGCTTGATCGCTGGAGGCGCTATAAAGGCGCGCGCGCAAGAAGCGTTGAATGAGTGAGAGGGAGTCAGTCAACCAGAGTGAGTCGTGAGTTGGTCGTCAGAGGAGGGTCAGGGGTTGCATTGGTTGCGGTGGTAAGAAGTCGGTGGTGAGAAGTGGTGGCGTCGAGTGGTCAGTGGTTGCGTTGGTTGACGTTGAGTTGTCGATGGTGAGGAGACACCAGGGCCAAGAGAGAGAAGGTTCCAGGTCAATTACCAGCAGTTGCGCCAGAGACGGCAGACGCGCCCTGAGGTGAGCCAGAGAAGCAGCTTTGGCTCCACAAGCAGCGTTGACTCCACCAGGCAGCTTCAACCCGTTACCCCGCGGGGACCAGATAGCGGTGGCATCGGTGGCCGTCGAGGTCCAGCCGACGTCCCATGCGGGATCAAGCCCGAACCATCTGCCCCAGCTGAACCTTCCCATTCCTCCTTCCAGCATTCATTCCTTTCCTCCACCCTTCTTGTGTACGTGAGTTTGTTCTGTGTGTCTTGTCCCTGGGTTAATTAAGTCTGTATAAGCTAATAATTGCACTGTGTCTCTGATTCTTCTGTATATTATTTTATTATCTTTCCTTCTCCTTGGTTACTTTGGGCATGTAAATAGTAGGAATAAATTTAGTAGTATTTCCAACCTTTTTGTCTTCTTCTTCTTCTTCTTCTTCACATCCGTGTCGCCTTTGTCTTTTCCCTATTGAATAGCTGCGGTGCGATCCGGCCAACGTTTGGGTGGAATCGGGTTCTAATCGGGGAATAACTGTTCGGTCGCGGAGCCTTCGCTCGGCAAAGTAACATCTAAATCGCGATCAGTAACAATATATATATTGTCATGGGGGCCGCAAGGCGAACCCCCACTCTGGCAGGGAAAATGGCCTTAAAATGCATGTTGTTGTTTGTTGTATATATATATATATATATATATATATATATATATATATATATATATATATATATATATATGTTCAAAAACACACCTGGTCACAAGTGTGCCGCACTGACCGGGTCCTCAGTCGAGGTCCTCAGCATCATCCCGTTTCGGCCCTTCAACCTCAATACGGTAAGCTAAGGTGGGCCAGCAGGGGCACATCCACATCCACATGCAGCAACTACACCTGGATGCGTACATACCCCCACCCCCAGCCAGTGCGAACGCAGAATACAACAACAACAACAACACCTCCGCATCCAGAATCCACAGCACCAAACAAACATGGTGGAACACTCAAACACCCACCTTTATACCCTTCACCACTCACCAACAAAACACACCAGATCATTCATACACACACATACACACCCATACACACACATACACACACACACACAACACCAACCAACCAACCACCTACCCTTACACATACAACACCACTCAACATACAAAAACACACACACTCATGCAAAAATTAATTCATGCAAAAAACACACCCTCACCCACTCACTCATGTACACAAAATAAGAAATAATAATAGCAACAAAAAACAAACAAAAAAACACCACCAACCTACACCGTTCGACGTGCCTCCATAAACTTCCTCCATATCCAAAATAAGCCTTTCAAGGCAACCTGGGCCACCTTGTCACACATCCTCCTTCTTTCTGTCCCACACACTCCAAGCCGAGCAAGAAATGCAGAAAAGGAATTGCCAATATACCCTCTGCACCCCACCTCAAATGGCTGACACGAAACTCGCCAACCCTTCTCCCGGCACTCTGCCTCCAGCTCACTGTACTTTCCTCTCTTCCTCTCGTGCACCTCCTCCATATTCTCTTCCCAAGGTACCGACAATTCCCCAAATATGACCTGTCTTGTTGCACCTGACCAAATGACAATGTCAGGCTGCAACATTGTCACACAGATCTCCTCTGGGAATACCAATTGTGGCTTTAGGTCTGCCACCACCTGCCAATCACAAGCATCTGACAGCCCTCTTGCTTTCCACATCCACCTCTTACCACTTGGCCCTCTTGGACAAACCACACCTCTCCCCCATCAGTCTCCTTCTCCACTCTTCTTTCTCTCGACCTCAGCACCTCTTGTCACACCATCTGCGCCACCACTGCCAGCACCTGATCATGTCGCCACCTGTATTGTCCTGCTGCCAATGTGACTGAACATGCATTCAGTGCATGCTGCACCGTTCCCACACCTCCACACAAATAACATCTCTCCTCCTGCAACAACCCCCACAATCTCAAGTTTACTGGTGACGGAAGCACATCATACGTTGCCCACAACAGGAAATTCAACAATATTGGCTCCATCCTCCAAATCTCTTGCCACTTCAATATATCCTCACCTGCACACCTTCCCACTTAGTCCAAGCACCTTGCTGTGCCTGATATATATATATATATATCTATATATATATATCTATATATATATATATATATATATATATATATATATATATATATACATATATATATATATATATATATATATTATATATATATATATACATATATATATATATATATATATATATATATATATATATATATATATATATATATATATATATATATATATATATATATATGCGGGGCTTGAGACCCCTGCCCCCCTTGTGTCCTTATATTGTTTGACCAATTACCAAATATAAACCAACCATGTTTGCTTTGCTTAAAAATATCATATCCTTTAGATCCTTTGAAACCCTGCTTTTCCCTTTAAAAGACTTACTTTGCCTGTCATGTATCTCAAGGATGATATACTTTGTGTGACTTTTTATAGCATGTCTCTTACTGTCGAAATATCCTTTTGGAACTTACTATATCCTTATAAAGAATTATATGTCTTGTAAAAGCCAGGCCCTGATGGTATTATCCTTCACTCTGTGAAGACCAAACCGTATCTTCCCAGTCCCCCTTAACTGTGCTAGATCACTTTTCATGTTTGACATTTTAACGACTTGCTGAACTTTCCCCCAATTAACTGGTTTCTAGAGAATCGTCAACATGGTTGACCCATGAGTGACACCGAAGACCACTCCGTCCTTCTCTTTGTCTTGAGCTAAAAACCACACCCCAATATTCCCTTTATAAAGTGAAACTCGACCGAATTATTTTAGAGCATCATGTTGGAATCCTGGTCCTTGTGGGCCTCAGTTTTAAGCATTTTGCTTTCCACCAAGCTTGTGTGTTTGATGAATCAAATAAATATGTCAGTTGTTCCTTCTCTCAATCATGAGTCTTGAGTCCTAAGTCACGGATCCATCATATATATATATTTATATATATATATATATATATATATATATATATATATATATATATAGTATATATATATACAGTATATATATATATATATATATATATATATATATATATATATATAATCCTTTGGTATCCATGGAAATCTCCACGCATGGCTGGCGGACTTCCTCTCTAGTCGTCGTCGACGTGTGGCCCTGAATGGGTTTCTCTCATCTCCTCTTCCTGTTCAGGCTGGAGTTCCCCAAGGCAGTGTTCTGGGCCCTGTGTTTTTTCTGGTCTTCATCAATGATCTCTCTGACTCTCTTGAAAATCCTCTCTATCTCTTTGCTGATGACTCCACTCGCAGTCTGCAGCCTCCTCACTCTCTAAAGACTTGGGCAAAATCACAGACTGGTCAAACAAGTGGAACATGTCTTTCAATCCTGACAAATCTCACACTCTTACTATGTATGTCTCTCCGAAAAGATCGACTGGACAACCCTCCCATCTACTTTCTCAACAATCCTCTCCAAGAAGTTCTGTCGCTCAAGCTTTTGGGTCTCACTATCTGCCATGATCTTTCTTGGGAAAATCACATTTCCAAGCTGGCCTCCAAAGCCAGTCACCGACTGGGCATCCTCCGTCGTGCGAAGTCCTTCCTCGGCACACCTGAGCTCCTCACCACATACAAGCTTTCATCCGCAGCTCAATGGAATACTGTTCTCCCCTATGGGCCGGTGCTCCTGCCTCACACTTAGCTCGGCTTCACGCTGTTGAAACCAAAGCTTTCAGAATTATTGGAATCTTCCGCGATGAAGCTATCTCTGAGGGCCTTTCACTCACTCACCGCAGGCAGGTAGGTGGTCTTTCTGTCTTCTACTGACTCCTCTCCGGCCTTGCACCCCCAGCTCTCTCTGTGCTCTGTCCCCCCAAATATTCCTACAGGTCGCACAAGATCTGCCAGCAACCCTCTGATGGTTAAACTGCCGAAATCTCGGCTCTCTGCTCACCTTCACTCTTTCATTCCTCTTTTCTCCTGCCTCTGGAACAAACTCCCTCACTCCCTTCAATCCCACTCCTCCCCCCAGGTCTTTAAAACAGCTGTTCACCACCATCTCTTATCTTCCCCCATCCAAAACCTTGATCTTTTCTACCCCCACTAATTCACCCCAGATCCACCTTGTTTGAAATTCCAACTTCTTTCCTGGAAGTCCTGGCAGAGTCCATATGTTTTATACCTCTCCCACCCCCGTATATATATATATATATATGTGACTTTGACTTTTTTGACTTTGGCACGAATAGATAGACATGCAATATGTTTGTGAAGTACAAGATCTTGTGTTTTGATTAAACCCATGAGTGAAGTGACACTTAGGCAGGACTAGTACAGATTATAATTTAATATGACACCTGTTTGCAAATGCATCATCTTGTATAGCCATTACATGCTTTCTTGGTGTGTATCACCAATGCTACATTTTCGTAAATGGGTGTCAAGGCCATTGGAATTACTGAACAACAGATTCAGAGGTTACAGACCAAAGAAAGTTTGGGGAGAAGAGATGGACATCGGACAAACATCCAGAGAAGGAAAATGTGAATAAGAAAGATCGGTCGTTGGCAAGGGTGATGGTGTGGTATGGTGGTGATTGATGATCTTGAAGTAGGACCGGGAGGATTGAATAGACACAGAGAGACAATTCCACAAGTTCGAGAAGAGGAAAGCAAAGGAGTCCTAACAGATTGACTCTGACGTCCTTATAAAGAGTAATTTCCCATTAATTGTAAAATTGATGTAATTATTAAATTAAAGTTAAGTGGGTGTGATTATGGCATCTGCATGATGGGCGAAATGGCCTCAATAGGTGTAAGGGTAATTGGAAAGGGTAATTGGAAAGGGTAATTGCAAAGGGTAATTATAAAGGGTAATTATAAAGGGTAATTGTAAAGGGTAATTCTAAATGGTTCCAAAGGGTAATTGTAAGGGTTTCTAAACTAAGTATAATTCTAAAGGGTAATTCCAAAGGGTTCGATTGAGTAATTCCAATGGGTTCTAAAGTATAATTCTAAAGGGTTGTAAAGGGTAATTATAAAAGGTTCTAAAGGGTAATTCTAATGGTTTATAGAGGGTAATTATAAAGGGTTCTAAATGGTAATTCTTAAGGTTTATAAAGGGTAATTATAAAGGGTTCTAAAGGGTCATTCTAAATGGTTCTAAAGGGTAATTGTAATGGTTTCTAAACTAAGTTTAATTCTAAAGTTTAATTCTAAATGGTTCTAAAGGGTAATTGTAATGGTTTCTAAACTAAGTATAATTCTAAAGGGTAATTCTAAACGGTTCTAAAGGGTAATTGTAATGATTTCTAAATGAGGTTTAATTCCAAAGTTTAATTCTAAACGGTTCTAAAGGGTTATTCTAAAGGGTTCGATAGAGTAATTCGAATGGGTTCTAAAGTATAATTCTAAAGGGTCATTCTCAAGGTTTATCGAGGGTAATTATAAAGGGTTCCAAAGGGTAATTCTATATGGTTCTAAAGGGTAATTGTAATGGATTCTAAACTAAGTATAATTCTAAAGGGTAATTATTAAGGGTTCTAAAGTGTAATTGTAATGGTTTCTAAACTAAGTATAATTCTAAAGGGTTCGGTCGATCAATTCTAATGGGTTCTAAAGTATAATTCTAAAGGGTTGTAAAGGGTAATTCTAAAAGGTTCTAAAGGGTAATTCTAAAGGTTTATAGAGGGTAATTATAAAGGGTTCTATATTGTAGTTCTAAAGGTTTATAGAGGGTAATTGTAAAGGGTTCTCAAGGGTAATTCGAAAGGTTTATAGAGG
Organism: Myxine glutinosa; assembly: GCF_964187855.1. Lineage (NCBI taxonomy): Eukaryota > Metazoa > Chordata > Myxini > Myxiniformes > Myxinidae > Myxine > Myxine glutinosa. The sequence continues at coordinate 135,506,361 of NC_136261.1, forward strand.
GTAATTATAAAGGGTTCTAAAGGGTAATTCTAAAGGTTTATACAGGGTAATTCCAAAGGGTTCGATAGAGTAATTCTAATCGGTTCTAAAGGGTAATTCTAAAGGTTTATAGAGGGTAATTATAAAGGGTTCTATATGGTAGTTCTAAAGGTTTATAGAGGGTAATTATAAAGGGTTCTCAAGGGTAATTTGAAAGGTTTATCGAGGGTAATTATAAAGGGTTCTAAAGGGTAATTCTAAAGGTTTATACAGGGTAATTCCAAAGGGTTCGATAGAGTAATTCTAATCGGTTCTTAAGTTTAATTCTAAAAGGTTCTTAAGTTGAATTCTAAAAGGTTGTAAAGAGTGATTCTAAAAGGTTTTAAAGGGTAATTATAAAGGGTTCAAAGGGTAATTCTGAAGGTTTATCGAGGGTAATTATAATTGGTTCGATGGAGTAATTCTAATGGGTTCTAAAGTATAATTCTACAGGGTTGTAAAGGGTGATTTTAAAAGGTTCTAAAGGGTAATTATAAAGGTTTATAGAGTGCAATTATAAACGGTTTTCAAGGGTAATTCTAAAGGTTTATAGAGGGTAATTATAAAGGGTTCAAAGGGTAATTCTAAAGGTTTATAGAGAGTAATTACAAAAGTTTCTAAAGGGTAATTCTTCAGGTTTATAGAGGGTAATTATAAAGGGTTCTCAAGGGTAATTCAAAAGTGAAATTCGAAAGGGTAATTCTAAATGGTTCTAAAGGGTAATTGTAATGGTTTCTAAACTAAGTATAATTCTAAAGGGTAATTCTAAAGGGTTCTAAAGGGTAATTGTAATGGTTTCTAAACTAAGTATAATTCTAAAGTGTAATTCTAAAGGGTTCTAAAAGGTAATTGTAATGGTTTCTAAACTAAGTATAATTCTAAAGGGTAATTCTAAAGGGTTCGATTGAGTAATTCTAATGGGTTCTAAAGTATAATTATAAAGGGTTTTAAAGGGTAATTCTAAAGGTTTATAGAGGGTAATTATAAGGAGTTCTAAAGGGTAATTCTAAAGGTTTATAGAGGGTAATTATAAGGGGTTCTAAAGGGTAATTCTAAAGGTTTATAGAGGGTAATTGTGAAGGGTTCGATAGAGTAATTGTAATGGGTTCTAAAGTATAATTCTGAAGGGTTGTACAGGGCGATTCTAAAAGGTTCTAAAGGGTAAATCTAAAGGTTTATCGAGGGTAATTATAAAGGGTTCTAAAGTGTAATTCTAAAGGTTTATAGAGGGTAATTATAAATGGTTCTAAAGGGTAATTCTAAAGGTTTATAGAGAGTAATTATAAGGGGTTCTAAAGGGTAGTTCTAAAGGTTTATAGAGGGTAATTCTAAAGGGTTCGATAGAGTAATTGTAATGTGTTCTAAAGTATTCTAAAGGGTTGTAAAAGGTGATTCTATAAGGTTCGAAAGGGTAATTCTAAAGGTTTATAGAGAGTAATTATAAAGGGTTCTAAAGTGTAATTCTAAAGGTTTATAGAGGGTAATTATAAAGGGTTCTAAAGGGTAATTATAAGGGGTTCTAAAGGGTAGTTTTAAAGGTTTATAGAGGGTAATTCTAAAGGGTTCGATAGAGTAATTGTAATGGGTTCTGAAGTATAATTCTAAAGGGTTGTAAAGGGTCATTCTATAAGGTTCGAAAGGGTAATTCTAAAGGCGTATAGAGGGTAATTATAAAGGGTTCGAAAAGGTAATTCTAAAGTTTTATAGAGGGTAATTATAAAGGGTTCTAAAGGGTAATTCTAAAGTGAAATTCGAAAGGGTAATTCTAAATGGTTTTGAAGGATAATTCTAATGGTTTCTAAACTCGGTTTAATTCTAAAGGGTAATTCTAAATGGTTCTAAAGGGTAATTGTAATGGTTTCTAAACTAAGTATAATTCTAAAGGGTAGTTCTAAAGGGTTCTAAAGGGTAATTGTAATGGTTTCTAAACTAAGTATAATTCTAAAGGGTAATTCTAAAGGGTTCTAAAGGGTCATTGTAATGGTTTCTAAACTAAGTATAATTCTAAAGGGTAATTCTAAAGGGTTCTAAAGGGTAATTGTAATGGTTTCTAAACTCAGTATAATTCTGAAGGGTAATTCTGAAGGGTTCGATAGAGTAATTGTAATGGGTTCTAAAGTATAATTGTAAGGGGTTGTAAAGGGTGATTCTAAAAGGTTCTAAAGGGTAATTCAAAAGGTTTATAGAGGGTAATTATAAGGGGTTCTAAATGGTAATTCTTAAGGTTTATAGAGGGTAATTATAACGGGTTCTAAAGGGTAATTCTTAAGGTTTATAGAGGGTAATTATAACGGGTTCGAAAGAGTAATTCTAAAGGTTTATAGAGGGTAATTATAAAGGGTAGTTCATGAAATCATGGAAATGTAGAAATTATGTGTGCTGAATTTCTTCTCATATGTGGTCATACGGTGGTTAGATGCTTCCTAGAAATCCTCCGCCTCCGTCTTGCTCGACGTGGCGAAATGGGAATAAAGGTGGATGTTCCACCAAGATGTAGCCAATGCTCCCCTGCAGATGCTGGTCGAAGGTCTCGGTGGGTAAACCCGTCTTGAAATGTTGATTTTCAGGAGACGAAAATACCAATGCTTCGGGGTGACCAGAGCAGTGGTCAAACAAAATGAATATTCCACCGGCAAAGAGCGATCTAAAATGGCGTAAAAAAAAATAACCCCGGGAAGTACAAAAGTTCATCGGATTGTCGTGAACAGCAAGCGGGTGATGAAGTAAAGCTCTGCTGATAGTCTTAAGGGAAACCAAACAACAGTGAAGTACAGTACTGTATTTACCCTGGACTCAACCCTGACACCCTAAACAACTTCAGACCCATCTCCAACCTACCGTTTCTGTCAAAAGTTTTGGAACGCGCTGTAGCCACTCAACTTAAGCATCACCTCTCTGCCAATAACCTGTATGAAACATTCCAATCCGGATTCCGCTCCAACCACAGTACTGAAACTTCTCTCCTCAAAATCACCAACGACCTTCTCCTCTCCTCTGACGCTGGCAACCTCAACATTCTCATCCTCCTCGACCTCAGCGCCGCCTTTGACACCATCAATCACACCATCCTCCTCACCCGACTTGAAACCACCTTTAACATTACCGGCACTGCCCTCTCTTGGATCAAATCATACCTCTCCGACAGACGCCAGTTCATCTCCATCAATAACTGCAAATCCCCCACTGCTCCCCTCCCCCAAGGTGTCCCCCAAGGTTCAGTTCTTGGCCCCCTCCTCTTCATCCTGTACCTGTCCCCCCTTGGTCACTTAATCCGCCGTCATGGTCTCCAATTCCACTGCTTCGCCGATGACATCCAGTTTTTCATCTCCACCACCACCCACTCTATCCTGACAAACTGCATCACTGAAATAAAATCCTGGCTTCAAATCAACTTCCTCAAACTTAACTATGATAAATCTGAAATAATCATCATTGGCCCAAAAACGCTCACCAAATCCACCCATAACTTTGCCCTCAACATCGACGGTTTCCCAGTATCCACCTCCCCTCACATCCGGAATCTTGGCATCATCTTTGACCAAACCCTCTCCTTCGACAAATACACTAAACAGATCACAAAGACAGCCTTCTTTCACCTGAAAAACATCGCCCGTCTCCGTCCATCCCTCTCCTCCACGGCTGCAGAAACCCTCATCCACGCCTTCATTACCTCCCGTCTGGACTACTGCAACAGCCTCCTCTTTGGTTCACCCTCAATAATCACCAATAAACTCCAATACATTCAGACCTTCGCTGCCCGTCTACTCACCCATTCCCGGACCCGTGACCACATCACCCCCGTCCTTTACAAGCTTCACTGGCTCCCCATCCCCCAGAGAATCCAGTACAAAATCCTCCTCTTGACCTACAAAGCCCTCCATAACCTGGCCCCATCCTACCTGACTGACCTCCTCTCCAGACACACTCCCACCCGCAACCTCCGCTCTGCTGGTACCAACCTCCTGACCTCCCCCCCCCCCCCCCCCCCCATGCGGACCAAATTCAGATCCCGGGGGGACAGGGCCTTCTCCATCGCTGCTCCCACCCTCTGGAACTCACTACCTCACACCATCAGAGACTCCTCCTCACTCACCACATTCAAAACATCACTCAAGACCCACCTGTTCAACACTGCATTCAACATTTAAGCCACAGCATTTAACCCCTGACTATCTCTTCTCCTTCTCCTTCCTTTTGCTTTGATTATTTACCTGTTGATTTTTGTCTTTTTGCACTTGTTTTTTGTACTCTGTCAAAGCGTCTTTGGGCTTCTTGAAAAGCGCTATATAAAATAAATGTATTATTATTATTATTACCCACTCCACATTATCACACCTTTTAGCTACAAATCCCTTGAGATGAAAGAGTCCACGTAAACTTCTTCTTCTTCATCCTCATGCTTCATCCTCGTGTACTCAGAGTTGATTGGTTGTTCTTGGTTTTAAACCATGCCCCACTAACCGAACGTTTGCTCGCAGGGCGTCAGTATGTGAGGAAGAAGCTTGGTGAATTGATTCTTCCTGCACCATCTGTTCATGTAGAAAATGATGCATGTAAAATTAGAAGTCACTACAATAACCTGGTAAAAAGGGAGTGCTTGGGCATGGGGTCATTTGGGGGGAAGCAGAAATCATGAGTGTGGATTGGGGATGGATTTCCATGATTGTTACCTCTGCCACCAAAGGTGGATGGAGGTTGTTTTCACCCCTGTCTGTTTGTCTGTCCGTTTGTTTGTTACTTGGCAAAAAAAAAAATTCTTTGCAAGTATGTTGATCACTGGTTTGTGTGTTTGTGTGTTTGTTTGTGTGTATGTTTGTCTGTCCGCTCACTTATACTTGCCTACAGGTTACAGTTTTTAACCGATCTTCACGAAACTTCACCAAACGGTAGAGTTTGTCGTCCGACAAATTCATATATATTTTTGAGGTCAAAGGTCAACCACTTTTTTCGAATTTCTAGAATCCTCAATTATCATCAGATTGACTTTAAATTTGAATAGGATTTACATATCGGCGAACTGAATTCAACCACCAACTATTTTTGAGATCAGCTTCGGCCAAAAGGTCAACACAGGCCAAATGTCGACCACTTTTTTGAATTTCTGAAATCCTCAATTTTCATCCGATTGACTTGAAATTTGAATAGGATTTTCATATCGGCGAACTGAATTCAACTACCAACAATTTTTGAGATCAGCATAGGCCAAAAGTTCAACATAGGCCAAAGGTCAACAACAATTTCAAATTTCTAAAATCCTCAATTTTCATCCGATTGACTTGGAATTTGAATGTGATTTTCATATCGGCTAACTGAATTCAACCACCAACAATTTTTGAGATCAGCGTAGGCCAGATTTCTAAATTTATCAATTTTAAACCGATTAACTTAAACTTTGAAGACAATTTGCATATCAGGTCACTGAATTCAACCACTAATTATTTTTGAGGTCAAAGGGATGCTCCACTGAGTGCCATGCTACTTTGTTCTGTTTTTCCAAGTGTCATTCTATGAGTGATTTTTTCATTTGTTTGTTTGTTTGTTTGTGAACGCAATATCTCAAAAGCGTATGGACGGATTCGGACGAAATGTGACAGAGATCTAGCAGATGTCACGAGGACGAAATTATTAGATTTTGGAGAAGATCCGGATTTGGATCCGGCTACTAGAATTTTTTAAGGGAGTCTTCATTATTGGAAGATGGGGCCAAAAACGATACATAGCAGGATATCTCAAAACGTTGTGGACGGATTTGGACAAAACCTTGTGGACCGGTTGGGTGCCTGACAAGAACGATTTGATTCGATTTTGGTGAAGATCTGAATATGGATTCGGATATGAGAATTATTTAAATACTTAAGGGATTCTTCACCATTGGGAGATAGGGCCAAAAACGATACATAGCAGGATATCTCAAAAAGTTATGGATGGATTTGGACGAGACTTGGTCGACCGGTTGTGTGTTGGACAAGGACGATTCGATTCGATTTTGGTGAAGATCTGAATATGGTTTCGGATATGAGAATTATTCAATTTTTAAGTGATTCTTCACCATTGAGTGATATTGCTAACCAGGTGGAGGTATGCTCTCTACTGAGTGCGTTCTAATTTTTAGTGAGTTAATTGAGTTGCCTTCTAGGAAACTTCAAAGCAGGAGGAGACCATTGTCCCATCAAGCCTGCACATTGGTTACTAACTTTACAACTTATGGTCGCTGGTCCACTTTCTATCCTTTTTAAATGTTTTAAATCCACCCCCCCCCCCTCCCCACCTCCCTTCCCATACCTCCTCACCCCAAGCCCTCTTCCCACCACAGATCTCCTGATGTCCCTGCTCTCCATCTTGCTCTCCCGCTCCCTTTATCATATGTTTTATGTGTCAGTTTGTCTTTTTGTGATGAATGTTAGCTCTTACACGAGCCTGGATCTTGTATACAAAAAAAAAAAAAAATGTTGAGTGCCAAACGAGGAAGCAGTTACACCATTTTAAAAGTCTTCAGTGTGACTCGGCCGGTGTTGGATTCGAACCGCCGACCTCGCAGACTCAGAGTCGACGCTCTAACCATTGCGGCACATTATTTTACAATTTGCTGTATTCCTAACTTGGTTGAGGTTAGATAACTTACATTTTTCTTTGTTTGAATCTCTCGTCTCTTTGAAACTTTTCCCTTATCATTTATTGGTGCTGGGTTACTGAATGAATCCTCTTCTTCTATTATATGCAGCACAAGCTGCGGAGTAGCATCATTGGCTGAGGCTGTGATCGTGTGATACTGATTACTGATGCAATCAATGCCTTCTGTAGTTTGGAGCAGGAATTTGGAATGGTGCCGGAGATAGCTCCTCGTTAAGGACACAGTGGGTGGAAACCATGCCTGTGAAACATCAGGATGACAGTTTATAGCTGGGCTGGTATTGGAACCCAGGCCAGACAGCCTCAAGGTGAGTGCGCATACCTCGAGGCCATCTTGTCAGCCCATGGAAACCAATTAATTTGAAAACATTTCCTCGGGTTTATAAAAAGAAAATCCTTTTCCAAAGTATTTATTATTCGAATTGAGTTTTATACTGTTGATGAGATGTGAATGTAACTGTGTTGTTGGTTATGCATTTCAAGGGTTAAATCCAGGAGCACTACCAAGAGCGTTTTAATTACCGTTCTAATTAATGAAGATTGAAATGAATAACCCAGTGAGGTTGGTCGTGTTAATGTTTCCAAACATGCTGTTCAGGACCACCCCCTCAGTGACCCATTGACCCAGAAACACAAAACAAACACAAGCAAGAGGCCACGTGACGTGCAAATACAGTTTGGAGATAACCACCTATGAGATTATGCATATTTTGGGACAAAAGATAACAATTAGCAATGACTCCCATTAGCAGCGAAGCAATCATAAATATATTGTATTGCACCGTGAACTGCAAACACCCAAAGTTATTCATGAATAACGAATGATCCAAGTGGAAACATTATGTTCCTGCTCTTCCATGAGCCTCGACTTCGTAGATATTTTTAAAAAATTGTAAAATGCAAACTATTCTTAAATGTAAAGAACCTTGAACCCAATAGTCAAACACAATGTTGCTGATTTAAAATATATTTTTAGTGGTGACTAAAGAAACCCCCACGACACAAGGCAATAAACACCACGTCATACAATACTGTGCAGATCCCATTAACTGGATTTATTTAATTATTATATAATGGGGTGCAAAGTAGTTCAATTAACATTACAGATCAGATGTGGTCAAGTAGGGATGGTTGAGCCGAGGCACAGGGCCTGTTACGACCAACACCGACATGTTGTGGCCAAATAGTCTCCTACCACCTTTCATATCCGGTCACGCCCTCTCTGCACCTTGCTTCTGGCCCTCTCCCTACCCGCAATGTTGTATTGTCCAACATCATACCACGCATCACTCACAACATTGATTCCCATTCTTGTTCTTCCCCTTTCGTATGCAGCACACGGCTGCGAATTGGGTTATTGACCGAGGGCCCGACTGTGTCGCTGAGGTAGCTCTGAGTAAGAATTTGGAATCTGTTCAGGGTGCCGGCGATAGCTCGCCTACTCTTCACGGACGCCCCACTAATGCCAGCAGACAGGACGCCATGTTTAACATCCATGGAAGGGGCGACGCACGCGTTAATGCACCTCCTTGAGAGACACCAGGATGACACTTTGTCGCTAGGCCAAGATTCTAACCCAGGCTAGAAGGCCCAGAGCCGAGCATGCGTACATACATCTAGGGCCTTGGCATCCTGTCAGCCATATTGATTTCCGTAGTAAAAGTTGTGGGCTGCCAGTTCCCCCGTGGGCGTTGTAAGGGCAATGAGGCCATCGGTGTTAGTGTGTAGCACACATATTGTTCCCACTGATATGGGGACAAGTACTGAAGTGGAAAATAAAAACAAAAAGGCGGAAAACTGGAGCCTTTTGCCTGCAAACAATGTATTTTTCTTCATAATCATTGCAACGCAGTTGTGTGTGGTTTCCAGGGAAAGACACGAGGTGTAAAACCACAAAGACCACTTGAATACAAGAAAGCAACCCAAATGGAATGGTCGGATAACATGATGAATGGATGGGACAGAGATTAATTTCACAAACAAGTGAACTCACTATTCGACTGTTGTAAATTAAAGATTCCCTCAAGTCGTCATTGCATCCGGGTTGGGTTGATTCGGAAACCTTTCTTATCAGTGATTCCAGTAGGCTGTTAAAATATAAATATACACCAACATAAAGCCCGTCAAAAATGACGGGATGGAACAGTTTATTTGACGGTGCAGCAGCGTGAGCATGATAAAGTCTGAAGTCTGGGCCTCGTGTCAGGTGTGCTTATATCGTCTTTATTTATTAGACATCCTACAGACGTAAATGAACACTCGTTTTAATCTGCGCACATTGCACATCATGTGCAGCAAATTGCATCTTCCTGTGTCTTGTATTTATTGTGATGTTAAAAAACCGCTTCTGTACACCGCCCTTGAGGTTCGGTCTGCAAGCCACAGTCTACAATTATTTTTTTTTTTGTATACAGGATCGAGGCTCGTGAAAGAGCTAATCTACAATTCCAATGTAAGAGGCATAATTATTCTTCTTTTGGGTCTTCGGAGTCCTCGTGGTCTTTTGTGTCCTCTGGGTCCACTTGGTCCTCAAAGTCATTAAGGGTCTTTGGGGTCTTTTCAGTCTTTTGGATTGTTTGGTTATTTGGGGTCTTTAAGAGTCTTCGGGGTATTTTGGATCTTCGGGGTCTTTTCGGTCTTCTGAGTCTTTTCGATCTTTTCAGTCTTTAGGGCTTTTTGGGGTCTTCAGGGGCTTTAAGGGTCTTTGGGATATTTTGGATATCGGGGTCTTTTTCGTCTTCTGAGTCTTTTCGATCCTTTCAGTCACCAGGGTATTTTGGGTCTTTTCGGTCTTTAAGGGTCTTTGGGATATTTTTGGTCTTCTGGGTCTTTAAGGGGCTTCTGGATCCTTTCGGTCTTCATGATCTTTAAGTGTCTTTGGGGTATTCGGGGTCTTCAGGGTCTTTTGGGTCTTCGTGGTCTTTTGGGTCTTTAAGGGTCTTTGGGGGTAGTTTGGGTTTTTGGTGTGTTTGGGTCTTAGTGGTCCATTCAGTCTTCGGGGTCTTTCCAGTCTTTCAGGGTCTTTGGGGTATTTTGGATCTTTGGTGGCTTTAAGTGCCTTCTGGGTATTTTCAATCTTCAGGGTCTTTTGGGTCCTCTGGGTTATTTGGGTCTTCATGGTCTTTAAAAGGTCTTTGGGATATTTTAGGTCTTTGGTGTATTTAAGGGTCTTTGGGATATTTTTGGTTTTGGGGTATTTTGGGTCTTTGGTGTCTTTTTGGTCTTCTAGGTCTTTTTGATCCTTTCAGTAACCGGGATATTTTGGGTCTTTTGGCTCTTTTCGGTCTTTAAGTTTATTTGGGTCCTTTTGGTCTTTGGGTGTAGCACAAAGTGACTGCTGGTCCAAAAATCTTTGATCCAAAAAATGAACCTCTGCCTCCAGCACAAAAACCCTTTATCACCAAAATCGGTCTTTTCTGTCTTCAGGGTCTTTTCGATCTTTTCGGTCTTTGTGGTAGTTAAAGGTCTTTGGGGTATTTTTGGTCTTTTCTGTCTTCAGGGTCTTTTCGGTCTTCGGGGTATTTAAAGGTCTTTGGGGGTATTTTGGGTCTTTGGGGGTATTTTAGGCTTTTGAGATATTTTGGGTCCTTAACAGTCTTCAGGGTCGTTTGGGTGTTCAGGGTATTTGGGGTATTTTGGGTCTTTGGGGTATTTTGTGTTTTTTTTTTTTTTTTTTTTTTTTTTTTTTGTATACTGAATCGAGGCTCGTGAAAGAGCTAACATTTACTTCACAAACAAATCAACCAGACAAACAAAATATATAAAAAGAGGGAGCGGAAAACAAGATGGGGAGAGAAGGGGAAGCACACAAACACAACATTTGAGAGCAGGGAGATGTGTGGAAGGGAGAGGGCTTGGGGGGAGGAGGCGTGGGAAGGGGGGGGGGGATGTTTGGGTCTTTGGAGTCTTTGTTTGGGTCATGGTCTTTTGGGTGTTTAATGGTCTTCAAGGGTCTTTGGGATATTTTTGGGTCATTGGGGTCTTTTGGGTCTTTAAGGGTTTTTGGGATATTTCGGGTCTTTGCAGTATTTGGGGTCTTTAACAGTCTTCAGAGTCTTTTGGGTCTTCGGGGCCCATTGGGTCTTCAGGGTCATTTTGGTCTTTTGGGTATTTGGGTCTTCAGGGTATTTTGGGTGTTCAGAGTCCTTGGGGGGATCTTCTGTGTCCTTGGGGTATTTTAGGTCCTCTGTGTCTTTTGTATCCTTGGGGTCTTTTGGGTCTTCGGGATATTTTGGGACTTTGGGGTATTTTGGGTCTTCAGAGTCCTTGGGGTCTTCTGTGTCATTGGGGTATTTTGGGTCCTTTGGGTCCTTGGGGTTGTTTGGGACTTTTGGATCCTCAGGGTCTTTTGGATACCCAGGGTCTTTTGGATCCTCTAAGTCTTTTGGGTCTTTGGGGTCCATTGGGTCTCCAGGGTCTTTTTGTCGTTTGGGTCTTCAGTGTCTTTGGGGTATTTTGTGTCTTCATTGTCTTTTGGGTCTTTAACAGTCTTCAGGGTCTTCAGGGTCTTTTGGGTCTTCATGGTATTTTGGGTCTTCGGGGTATTTTGGGTCTTTGTGGTCCATTGGGTCTTTGGGGTATTTTGGGTCTTTGGGTGTTTTGGGTCTTTCGGGTATTTTGTATCTTTAGAGTCCTTGGGGTCTTTTGGGTCCTCTTTGTCATTTAGGTCCTTGGGGTTGTTTGGATCTTTTGGATCCTCGGGGTCTTTTGGATCTTCAGGGTCTTTTGGGTCTTTGGGATCCATTGGGTCTTCAGGGTCTTTTTAGTCATTTGGGTCTTCAGGGCATATTGGGTCTTCAGAGTCCTTAGGGTATTCTGGGTCCTTATGGTCTTCTGGGTCTTCATGGTCTTTTGTGTCTTTAACAGTCCACAGGGTATTTTGGGTCTTCAGGTATTTTGGGTGTTTGGGGTTCATTGGGTCTTCTGGGTCTTTGGTGTCCTCAGTGTCTTTTATAACCAGTGGACACACAGTCGTCGTGTTCAAAGATTGCCCATTAGCCCCCCCCCCCCCCCTCCCACGATATACAGTCATGTGAAAAAGTAAGAACACCCCATGTAAAGTTTTGACTTTTTCAACATATTTCAACATACAGCTATTTGATCTTCATTTCAACAATATTGAGAGATAAAGGTGATATAATATAACAAATATCATGAAACATTTACATTTTGTAGTCCATTGTATAATTTAAATAAACATAAATGCAAATTTTGCATGTGGAAAAAGTAAGTACTCCCCGACATTTATCACTACTTCAAATACCTAAAATTAGAATCAGGTGCACCAGCTCAGGTGCAAATGATTAGAACATCGTTAGAGAGGATCTTGGAGGAACCTGTCTTATTTAAACCTCAGACATTTAGTTTGGTTTGCTCTATGTTGTTGAAGTGTGCGGCTTCACCATGCCGAGGTCAAAAGAGCTCTCTGAGGCCTTCAGAAAGAAGGTTATAGATGTCTACGAGTCTGGGAAGGGATTTAAAAAGATCTCCAAACAATTTGAAATCAATCATTCGACTGTCCGGAAGATCATTTACAAGTGGAGAAGATTCCAAACAACTGCCAACTTGTTCAGGCCAGGCCGCCCCAGCAAGTTCAGCCCGAGAGCAGATCGCAAGATGCTGAAAGAAGTCTCTAAGAACCCCAGAATGTCATCACGGGACCTACAGGTAGCTCTTGCCACTGTTGATGTCAAAGTGCACGAGTCTACCATTAGAAAGAGGCTGCACAAATTTGATCGACATGGGAGGTATGCCAGGAGGAAACCTTTGCTGTCCAGAAAGAACATCAGGGCAAGACTAAAGTTTGCCAATGAACACCTAGGCAAAGACCAGCACTTCTGGAACAATGTGCTCTGGAAAGATGAGTCAAAGGTAGAGCTATTTGGCACAGTACCAGAAGACATGTTTGGCGAAAACCAAAGACAGCATTTGACCACAAGAACCTGATACCAACTGTAAAGCATGCTGGTGGAAATATTATGGTTTGGGGCAGCTTTGCTGCATCAGGGCCTGGGCAGTTCACCATCATATAAACCACGATGAATTCTTCATTGTACCAGAGGGTGCTTGAGGATAATGTGAGGCCATCTGTCGGAAAGTTGAAGCTCAACCGAAGGTGGACCTTGCAACATGACAATGACCCAAACACACCAGTAAATCCAACAAGGAATGGCTGAAAAGAAAGAAATGGAGGGTTCTGGAATGGCCAAGTCAAAGCCCGGATCTAAATCCCATCGAGATGTTGTGGGGGAATTTGAAACGAGCTGTGCATGCAAGAAACCCCTCAAACATCGCACAGCTGAAAGAATTCTGCATGGAGGAGTGGGCAAAAATTTCTCCCAGTCGATGTCAGAGACTGGTAGACAGTTATAAGAAATGCCTCCTTGAGGTTGTTTCTGCCAAAGGGGGCAATACCACCTATTCGAGCCAAGGGTGTACTTACTTTTTCCACATGCGAAATTTGCATTGATGTTTATTTAAATTATACAATGGACTACAAAATGTAAATGTTTCATGATATTTGTTATACTAGGGCATTGCCCGTACTATATCTATATCTAAAATTATATCCCCCCCCTCTATTTACATGAAATGGTTTGGTCCAAAGCGAACGGCTTGCGAGTACGGTGACAATCCCCCCCCCCCTCTATTTACATGCAATGGTTTGGTCCAAAGCGAACGGCTTCCGGAGTTTGGTAAAGAAATCGCCATCGCGTGCACAAACGCGCAGGAAAGCGAATGAATCGCAAATTCGGTTTTATTAGTTTTAAAACATAGTTTAACGCCAACATAGTTTGCAAACGTGAAATAAATGAATACGCTCTCAAATGTGCCATCCGAGGCAGAGTGTGTCCTCCACGTTCGGCACACGCGATCGTTCGCTGCTCTCTGATTGGTTGAATCGTTTTTTGGACATAGCTCGGTAAGTAATTGTCCGATTAATATGAAACCTTGAAAAGGCACATCCTCGGGTCCCCAGCAATATACCTGGCAAGTTAAAAGTATATCGGACCCGTGGTTGTCGAGAAACAGCGGTCACAGACAAACGTACAGACGTACAAACGTACAGACGTACAAACAGAGATTACTGGAATTATAGATAGATTATATCATCCTTATCTATCAATATTGTTGAAATGAAGATCAAATTACTGTATGTTGAAATATGTTGAAAAAGTCAAAACCTTACATGGGGTGTACTTACTTTTTCACGTGACTGTACACCCACCCCCACTATATATACGTAGCGTTAGCATAACGTAGCGTAGCGTAGCGATCCTCGCTCAGGATCTTCGTCAGGTTCACGAGCGAGTTAGCCAAAACGTAAAAGTGAAAATATATCGAATGACCATTGCCATTCACACCACATAGGTTTTTTTTTTCTTTCATCTTTAGATCCATATTTTTTGCCATAATGTAGCGCATTATGGCTCGCTCGAGCTCGAGTTAGCCAATCACCTGGGAGCATGAAGCCACGTTGGCCACGCCCACGACACGACACAGAGTTGCAATCTTGCGTTTGCGTCGTTTGTTTGATTGCAGAAGTTGCAATCTTCATTACCACGTGTAAACGTAAAAGTGAAAAAAATTGAATTTGTCTACGAGTGAGTGACTGGAAGACTGACTGTGATAAAGGCAATGGCACAGAAGAAAAGAAATTTGTCATGTTCAACCTCCCGAGCAAGGAAAATCGCTGATCGGAGACTCCATGAAACCGATGAAGATACTTTTCACCATCGACAAGCCAATCAAGAACATGTCTCTAGATTCAGACAGTAAGAGACAGAAGATGAGAGAACGGCACGTCTAAACGCCAATCAACAACGTCTGGCGAGGGCCAGACAGCGAGAGACAGAAGATGAGACAGAGGCACGTCTAAACGCCAATCAACAACGTCTGGTGAGGGACAGACAGCGAGAGACAGAATATGAGACAGAGGCACATCTAAACGCCAATCAACAACGTCTGGCGAGGGCCAGACAGAGAGAGACAGAATATGAGACAGAGGCACATCTAAACGCCAATCAACAACGTCTGGCGAGGGCCAGACAGCGAGAGACAGAAGATGAGACAGAGGCACGTCTGAACGCTAATCAACAACGTGTGGTGAGGGCCAGACAGCGAGAGACAGAAGATGAGACAGAGGCACGTCTAAACGCCGATCAACAAAGTGTAGCGAGGGCCAGACAGCAGGAGACAGAAGAACAGCGCCAAAAACGACTCAACAACTGGCAACCATCAGGCAGACGGCAGCCGGCCATTGCATGGGAGAAGGCTGCATTCAGTTACAATCCGAACACCGACTACTCCTCAAGTGTTGATATGTCGTTCACCTGTCAGTTTTGCCATGCCTTGAAATGGAAGGGAGAAACACCAGGAATGTGTTGCAGGGGAGGCAATGTCCTTTTGCCTTCTCTCCAATCTCCACCGCAACCTTTGAAAGAACTACTTCAATCAACTATGACTCAATCCAGACACTTCCTGAAGGAAATCCGTAATTACAACTCTTCGTTCCAAATGACTTCGTTTGGAGCAGATCGCGTCGTCACTGAGCAAGGATTCATGCCTACATTCAAAGTGCAAGGCCAGGTATACCACCTCATTGGCTCTATCTACCTTCAACCAGGTGAGCAACCGAAATTTTTACAAATCTATTTTATGGGTGACCACCGAGATGAAGCTGCCCGACGAGGACAAAACTTCCCCAACCTACGCTCTGAACTAATCCTCGCCTTACAAGATATGCTCCACTCAAATAATGCGCTGGTCAACATCTTCAAGTCGACATTGGAGAGAATGCCTTCACCTGATTACAAGGTCGTAATTCGAGCTGACAAACGTCCTCACGGAGAGCACGAATGTCGGTTTAATGATCCAGTCAACAATGACGTTGCAGTTCTCATGGTAGGAGAGCAGTACAACAATCGCGACATCGTCCTGCATCTTCGCGACAACAGCACGAAGCGGATTTTGGAGACTCACCGATTCTATGACGCCCTCCAGTACCCTCTGATTTTCTGGAAAGGACAAGATGGCTATCATTTTGAAGTTGAACAAGCTGGCGGCCGGGGAAAGAAAGTATCTGCGAATGACTTATATGCCTTCCACATCATGGCCAGAAAGAATTCCACGAATCATATCCTGCAGTGCCGTGATCTGTTCCACCAGTTCATCGTCAACATGTATGCCAAAATCGAAAGTGAGAGACTCCTCTTTATCCAGCTCCACCAACGTCAACTGAGGGCAGAATCGTACGCACACCTCAAGGATGCTGTCAACAATGACGGAGATGTTCAGAACATGGGACAACTGGTCATCTTGCCATCCACGTTCACTGGAGGTCCCCGATATATGCACGAGCGGACCCAGGATGCGATGGCATACGTACGCAATTATGGTCGCCCCGACCTTTTCCTTACGTTCACCTGTAATCTGAAGTGGGAAGAAATTAAGCGAGAGTTGATGATCAACCAGCAGCCAACACATCGCCATGACATTGTCGCAAGGGTATTCCACCAGAAACAGAAGGAACTCATGCAGACGATTAAGAAGGGCAAAGTTTTCGCGACTGTCCGATGCTTCATGTACACCATTGAATGGCAGAAACGAGGCCTGCCCCATGCCCACATTCTGGTGTGGCTAGAAGAAAAGATCCACGCTTCCAATGTAGACTCTTTTATCAGTGCTGAACTTCCAAACCCTGATGAGGATCCAGAGCTGTTCAACATCGTCAAAACGCAGATGGTGCATGGCCCTTGCGGCCGGCTGAATCCATCGTCTCCGTGTATGAAGGACGGTAAATGCACCAAGCGATATCCTAGGGCATTTCTCAAGGAAACGCAGACTGGTCTGGATGGATACCCACTTTACCGGAGGAGAAAGCCTGAAAGCGATGGATCTGAAACATCTATTTCAATTTCTGAGACCAGAAGCATCGACGTTGACAACCGATGGATTGTACCATACTGTCCACTTCTCTCTAAAATGTTCAAGGCTCATCTCAATGTTGAGTTCTGCAACTCAGTGAAATCAATCAAATACGTGTGCAAATACATCAACAAAGGTTCAGACATGGCGATGTTCGGCCTTCAGAGGAACAAAAACGATGAGATCGAGTCATATCAGCTGGGGCGTTATGTCAGTAGTAATGAAGCTATCTGGAGAGTTCTCAACTTCCCTATCCACGAACGCTACCCAACCGTTGTACACCTTTCCGTACATCTTGAGAATGGCCAGGGAGTGTATATCACAGAAGGCAACGCAAGGCAAAAAGCAGCAGAACCACCAAGTTCAACTACACTTACCACATTCTTCCAATTGTGTCAACAAGACGAATTCGCCAAAACACTCATCTACAATGAAGTCCCACAGTACTACACCTGGGTGGTTGGCAGCAAGATGTGGTAAAGACGTACACAAGGAGCACGATCTACATGCAAGTGCTGGACATCCCGACATTCGCCGTTCAGATGCAATTGGACGAGTCTACACTGTACATCCAAACAATTTCGAATGCTTCTTCCTGCGCCTTCTACTCCATCATGTCAAAGGACCCATCTCTTTCCAAGAACTGAGAACGCTCAACGGCCAGGTTTGCGACACCTTCCGCCAAGCCTGCCACCTGCATGGCCTTCTGGAGGATGACAGCCACTGGGATGCCACTCTAGAAGAAGCAGCAGTCTCACGCTCTCCAGCCCTGTTGAGAAATCTCTTTGCCATCATGCTACAAAATTGCGGTCTCTCCAATCCGGTACAACTGTGGAATAACCATCGTGACGATCTCAGCGAGGACATTCTCCACAGGGCAAGACAGGTTCATCCTGAAGCAGACTACTCCGATGCGATCTACAATGAAGCCTTAGTACTCATCGAAGACAAACTGCTTTCTCTTGGAGGACATTCGCTGGAGGTCATTGGCCTTCCTGTAACACAGCGACAACAACAGAATCACCTGGCTCGGGAAGTACGCCGAGAGACTTCATACAACGCACAAGAGTTTGAAAACGACATCAATGAAAACGAGCCAAGACTGACAGTGGAGCAAGAACAGATCTACATGCAAGTGCTGGCGAGCATACACTCTTCTGAAGGTGGATTGTTCTTTGGACACACCTGGAGGCACTGGAAAAACGTTCCTTATGAACCTCCTCCTGTCAAAAATCAGGCAGAAAAAGATGATTGCTCTGGCTGTTGCCTCTTCCGGAATTGCTGCCACTCTTCTCCCAGGGGGCCGGACCACCCACTCAACCTTCAAGCTCCCCCTCAACCTCACTAACACGGAGCAGCCAATGTGCAACATCTCCAAGTCATCGGCTGTCGCAGAGGTATTTCGGCAATGCCAACTCATTGTCTGGGACGAGTGCACAATGTCTCACAGAGTTGCACTGGAGGCAGTTGACCGCACACTGCAAGATATTCGAAACGATCAGACTGTCATGGGAGGCATTACTCTTCTGATGGCAGGGGATTTCCGACAGACCCTGCCTGTCATACCACGCGGAACCAAGGCAGATGAACTTCGTTCCTGTATAAAGGCATCTCCTCTATGGTCAAAAGTGACGAAGTTGAAACTCAGCACAAACATGCGTGTCACCCTTCATGGAGATGTAGCCGCAGGCGCCTTTTCAGCGAAGCTGTTACAGATCGGACACGGAGATTTGGAGACGTGCCCTGAAGATGGACTGGACATCGTACCATGCGGCAACAATGTCACCATGGCTGACGAACTCAAGGCGAACATCTTCCCCAACATCCCCGCCAACTACCGAAATCACTCCTGGCTCTGTGAAAGGGCAATTCTAGCCCCAAAGAACGATGCAGTGGACAAAATCAATTTGGATCTTCTGCAGACTATTCCTGGGGATCTAAGAACTTACCGATCTGTCGACTCAATCCAAAACGACCACAAGACTGTCCATTACCCGGTAGAGTTCCTCAATTCGCTACAGCCTCCGGGTGTGCCTCCCCACATACTCCATCTAAAGGAAGGTGCTCCAATCATGCTCCTGAGAAATATCGATCCTCCAAAACTGTGCAACGGCACACGACTGGCTATCAAAAAGTTGATGCCTCACGTAATTGAGGCCAACATACTTACGGGAAACTATAGCGGGGAACAGGTCTTCATTCCGAGGATACCAATCATACCATCTGATCTGCCATTCGAGTTCAAAAGGCTCCAAATCCCCGTACGGCTCAGCTTTGCCATGACCATCAACAAGGCGCGCAAGGACAATCTCTCAAGGTGGTCGGACTGAACTTTGATTCCCCGTGCTTCTCCCATGGTCAACTATACGTAGAATGTAGTCGGGTAGGACAAGAGAACAATCTATACATCCTATCCGAACAAGGAAAGACAAAGAACATTGTTTACAAGGAAGCACTGCGTAATTAACTACGTGTCTGGTGCGTTGTGATGATTGTGAGAATATCGATTCTGATTCTGATTCTGATCTGATTTTTATGTGTATTTATGTGTATTTTATGTGATTTTATGTATTTATGTGTATAGAAAAAAAACACACAAAAAAGGCACGAAGGAAAATAGTTAATTACTCCGACACATTTAGCTGCGGTGATTGAAAAATCACCGGACAATTGTTGCTGTTTTGATGCTTTTTACTGCTGTTTTGATGCTTTTACATTGCTGTTTTGATGCTTTTTCACTGCTGTTCTGATGCTTTTTCACTGCTGTTTTGATGCTTTTTCACAGCTGTTCTGATGCTTTTTTCCGTTTTTTAAAATATAAAAATCTCATTAAAAAAAAAAAATCCAAAAAAATCTCACAATGATGACATATAATTCACAGAAAACGTTGAAGCAACCGCGTAATATTGCGGTGATGTTTAACTCTGAGTTAGAATAGTTCTAAATTTTAAAAACTTTCATCTGATATTTGTGATTTATTTCAAACAAACTGTATTTCCCATCTACACGGCCATGTATTCCTATTAACGTTATGTAAAGTACATAAATTGTGTGGATTACATCATTTGTGGATGTGATCAATTGCCAGTAACCATCTATATCCCTCCCCTCCCCTTCCCTCCTCCCCCTCCCTCCCCCTCCCCCTCCATTTCCCCCCTCCCCCTTCCCCTCCCCCCTCCCCCTACCCTTCCCCCCTCCCCTTCCCCCTCCCTTCCCCCTCCACCCTACCCTCTCCCCTTCCCCTCTCCCCTTCCCCTCTCCCCCTCCCCTTTCCCCTCCTCTCCCCTCCCATCCCCCTCCCCTCCCCCTCCCTTTCCACCCTAACCCTCCCTTTCCCCCCTACCCCTTCCTTTCCCCCCTACCCCTTCCCCTTCCCCTTCCCCAATCAAGAGATTGCAGGAGGAGAGAACAGCGTCGAGGAGAGGAACAGAGCCAACAGGAATCCAAGCCAAGCGCAGCGCGAAGCACGATCCAAGCCACGACGGAAGAGAAGGATCCAAGTCAAGCACGAACCGGGCGAAGAGAGCTAGCTTCAATGTCGTCTCTGAGAAAAAGCTCTCGAATCGGTGCAGCGCCCCCTTATATCACTTCGCCTGGTGACCTCAGACCGAAGCTTCTCGTCATTCCCTGAACTTTCCAGCATCTTTCCTCCAATGAATCCCCTCCTCCTCAGTTGCGTCCTCGTGCCTCCGGCGCTGATTGGCTGAGGTTCGCGCCTTCCGCGCCAACCAATCACTCGTTCCCTGTAGCGTGGTGATAGCTCGTGTCACTCTATGGTGCTAGGCCTGCCGGAGGTGTAGCTGGCTGCGGCCCATGCGGCGGTGCCCTGAACTGGCCTCTTGCCTGTTCCTTCCGAAGTCATTGTCAGGGAAGGGAATTTAATTAATGTGTGCACTACAGGGCCTGTCTAAGTGTTTATATGGGTGTGAATTGCCATAAAGGACAAAGGTTTGATTACCAGGTGTGACACACAGGGGTTTAATTTAAACCCTACACTATCTACCACCCGAACATCCTGGTATGTTCACAAGCAGACATCTTAACCCGACAACCCGGACTAACATAGAACTTATTGCAGGTAGATTCCCTATCGTGACAGACGAAGCATGTTACCTATTCAGATCTACCTGACTCTAGATATTGCTCTACCCTACCGACATAACTATATATATATATATCTATATATATATATATATATATATATATATATATATATATATATATATATATCACCCATTTAGACCGTTTTGAGACCTATATTTTATGCCTTCTATGACTCTTTCGAACCTTTTCAGACCTATATATATTTTTAAACCCTTTGGCCAATTTAAGACCATTTGGACACTTTCAGAACATTTGGAGACTTTTGATCCCTTTTACTCTAAACCCATTTAGGATCTCATGAGGCCCTTTTGACATGTTAGACCTGTTTATGATCCTTACAACCCTTAAAATACTTTAGACCCTTTAGAAAATGGAACTAAATTCCCCAAATGTCATTTTTAACGACCTTTTTGTGCACTATTCACATCACATCACCAATTGCAATGATTATTCGAAACTGAAATCTCAAAGGGAAACTGATGTTGAAAAGTGTAACTGAAATTACTGATCAATGGATCATGTATTGGGAAACTAGAATGAAATGCGGTTGGAAATACGGAATGGAAATTACCGAAAGCAAAGCTATGGGGAATAGAAAGGAAGAGAGGGGGAGGGTCGGGAGCTGAAGAAACAATGTGAGAGGGATCGCTGCGTGGAGGCAGTCCGTTGGTATGGAAATAACTTCGGTGATCTTCCGTCAGGCGGTAGGCCCAAAATGTGCCCAAATCCATTTCCCAGCCAAACTTTCATAATGTCCTGTCCCTAAGTCGATGAACACCATCCTTGGACGAATATCCAGAATGGTCCTTAATTCTGAGGTGAGTAGCCGAAATTGGCGGTTGGTCCGTCGCGCGCAGGTGAAGGAAACAAAGAGCTTACCTGAACAGAACCACAGGGGTTTATTCTGAAACCCACAATGAACAGACACGACACGACAAATAAATTCAACAAATAATTTAATGAAGGTAAATCAAAGAATAAAATTAATGCTGAGGTAAATTGAGCATTTCCTACTGTGTGACGTCTCCATTCAGTCACAACTATGACACACAGGGGAAAGATTAAGAAATAAAATGTTTTCCTTTTAATCGGCCGGCACTCAGATTTGGTCCAAAATGGCTTGTAGGGGCTTGGTGGTCATTGCAGCTGGTGTAGCCACTTGCGCAGGAAGCACTCCATAAATGGTACCGGCGCCATGTGTCGAAAATGCCCAGGCGTGAAGCAAGCAGCCAAGACAACCCTCTTTCGCTCTTCACTCTGGCCGAAGCTCCAAGAGCCCCACAAACCGCCACCAAGACCTCCTCCTCGCTGTCGAAATTTCCAATGTTCCACCAGCTCCAAACAAAGCTCTCCTCACCAGCCCGCACAACAATGGCTGAACCTCCTCCTCCAGCACAAAAACCCAAGAGAGCGATTCTTCTTTCAACCGGTGGACGGTTTCAACCGGTGAACCTTTTTCTCGCTGTGACGTCACACTGGATGATCGCCGAGCCCTATCAAATCACCCCATAGTCGTGCTCGACCAATGGCGAAATTTGGGGCGTGGCCTGCCGGCTTTGCTTGGCATGAGCGTCATTAAGGCGTGGCTTACTTGCCGATCGGCAATGTCCGTGCACTGTCGTCGGCTGTGGTGGTCCAATGGAAGCCCTGCATGGCTGGCCTTGTTGTAGTTGTAAAAACGTAGGGAAAAGCCACAGGAGGCAATCACATATTGGGTGAAAACTAACCTTAATCCCTGTCTAGTTAACGCAGCTTCACACCCCATGTGAAGACATAAACAATCTTAAGCTCCATTTTCCCTACCTAAATGCATTGAGATGTCTCCTATGCATCCACGGTCCTTGATATTACTATACAATCCTATCTGTACTGTGGTATTCCTCCATTTACCCCTACACACATAACAATAATATCATCCTCACTCCCGAGCAGTACTTCGGAGGTACAACAAGTACAGATTGGAAATGTTTGCTGGTGGAATGGAACGAGGTTGTCGAGGTTACCATCTCAACCCATTGCAATATCTGCTCCCGGAATATTTCACGCTGAATTCCCATTTCTACCAATACACACTCCAAATAACATTTCTCATTTCAGGTGAGACATCTACGAACCCCCGTTAGTCAGTCAAACCCCAGGCCTACATTTTGACGTGTTATTTCTATATTAGTTTAACAATGTATTTCATGTTTTTGTATCGTTTGTTTACCTATATGTGTCGGTAATATATATATATATATATATATATATATATATATATATATATATATATATATATATATATATATATATATATATATATATATATATATATATATTGTAACGAATTTGGAAAGTGTAAAGAATGTGAGAACTGGTTTGCTGTGTTTTAACTGACCCTCGTAGAGTAAATAAGGTCGAAGGACGTCCCCCTAGTTAATTCCATGAAACTTACACACAGGCCACGATATATCTTTTTAAATAGCTTATTTCCTTATTCTATGTAGGCTAAATATGTGTTTCCCACTAGATTGACTCTGCATTGCATCGAACGAAATAAGCGTAGGCCCCTTTCAATTTCCCCAATCATCTCCGCTCTCCAAAGTTCCTTTCAAAAGCGGTGCGAGTGGTGTTCAATCCCGCAAGCCGCCATTACCCATGTGCTAATCTCGGAGAAGAGGAGGGTAGGAGCCGCCAACTCACGGGCGTGGCACGTCGTCATGATCAAAGGGGGAATCGGACAGCCCTAACAGCCAACCAGCACCGCGGTGAGCGACCCGGTAGGCGTGCCCTCGCAGCCGGCGGCTTGATTCCGACCCGAGTAATAAAAGGGACTGGCAGGGACTGCTTCGGCAGATGAGATGAGAGATGAGCTGTGAAATGAGATGAGAGATGAGCTGTGAGATGAGAGATGAGCTGTGAGATGAGAGATGAGAGACGCTCCAAAAAGGAGAGGTACTTGGAGATGAAACAAGCTTTGGAGAGACGCGCTGAGAGGAGGGAGACGGCTCCACCAGAAGGAGAGGAGCAGGTGTGACCGAGCCAGCGCGTGACGTCCACAGCATCAGCCGCGTCGACGCGACCGAGGGTTTTTCCGCCACAAACGCGAAGAGTGGGAGCTGCTACCTCCAGCCCTGCCG